>NC_041232.1:31351377-31375885 GCF_002837175.3 Physeter macrocephalus
TGCGGAGCACAGGCTCCGGACGCGCAGGCCCAGCGGCCACGGCCCACGGGCCCAGCCGCTCCGCGGCATGCGGGATCCTCCCAGACCGGGGCGCGAACCCGGCCCCCCTGCATCGGCAGGCGGACGCGCAACCACTGCGCCACCAGGGAGGCCCAACAGTGTCTTTCTAAAGTACAAATGTTTTACTTTTGATGAATTCCAGTTGAGCAAATATTCTTTTAATGACTTGTGCTTTTGGTGTCGTATCTAAAAAGTTTTTGACAAAACTTTAGGCAAAATTTCATGATGAAGTAACCCCTCTGTCATTATGAAATAGCTTGCTTTATCCTTTGTAATACTTTTTGCTCTGAAATCTACTTTGTCTGATATTGATATAGCCACTTCAACTTTCTTTGAACTGCTTTTGGCCTGTTATATTTCTTCATCCTTTCACTTTAAATCTTTATGTGTCTTTAAATTTAAATTGCCTTATCTCTTTTATCCAGAATTAAAATGTCTTCTTTCAATTGGGGTATCTAGGTCATTTACATTTAATTTGATTATTGATATAATTAGGGATTAAATCCATCATCTTGCTATTTGTTTTCTCTTTATAGCATCTGTTCTTTATTCTCTTTTTCCTCTTTTATTTTACTTTAGTTTCTTTATTGGCTTATTAACTGTGACTCTTTGTTTTGCTAATTTAGTAATTGTTTTAGGGCTTAAGAGTGCATGTATTTACTTTATCACAGTCTACATTAAAGTGGTATTGCATCATTTAATGTATAGTATGAACACCTTATTTACATTTCCATTTTCCCTTCCTGGCCTTTGTGCTATTGTCAGATATTTTACTTTCATATATATCATAACCCAACACTATGTAGTAATTGTTTTGTGTCAATAGTTAATAACATTTAAAAAATTTTAATCAAAAAGAAATCTTCTATATTTGACCATATAGTTATGATTTCCTTTCCATTGCTCTTCATTTCTTTCTGTTGATCCACATTTTATTCTGGAATCATTTTCTTTCTGTTTAAAGAATTTCTTTTAACATTTCTTGTAGTGTAGATCTGCTAGTGATGTATTCTTTTAGCTTTTGTACTTTTGAAAAAGTCTTTATTTTACCTCCATTTTTGAAGAGTAACTTCAATGGGTACAGAAATCTAAGCTGATGGTTTTTCCCTTTCATGACTTTAAGGATATTGCTCTTCTTATTTGCATTGTTGCCAATGAGAAACAATATTCGTTTGTTTACAAAATGTCTTTCTTCTCTGGCTGCTTTTTATATATTCTCTTTATCACTAGTTTTGAGTGTTTTGATTATGATGTGACTTGGTGGAGTTTTCTTCATGTTTCTTGTGATTGAGGGTCCTTGAACTTCTTGGATCTATGGTTTTATAGTTTTCATCAAAGTTAGAAACTTTTCACTAATTGTTTCTTCAAATATTTTTTCTATTCCTCTCTTTTTCATCTCCTCTGGGGACTCCCAAAGGACACGTTACTAGGTTACTAGGTTCACGGAATTGTCTCACAACTTGCTAGTGCTCTCCCTGTATTTCATTTTGGAAGGTTTGTCTTGCTATGCATTCAAGCTCATTAATATTCTCTTCTGTCATATCTTAGCAGCCTTTAGTCCTTTCTAATTTATGTTTTATTTCACATGTTCAGTTTATTTTTCTATGCCTTCCATGTTTTAACTGTTTGAACATATGGGATACATTATAATGACTTTTCATGTTCTTGTCTGATAATTCTAATATCCACATCAGTTCTGGGTCAGTTTTCATTATTTACCTTCTCTGCATTATACATTATATTTTCCTACTTCTTTGCATGACTTGTAATGTTTTGTTGGATGCTAGACTCTGAATTTTAGCATGTTGCATGTGGATATTTATTCAATATAAATGTTCTTGAACTTTATTCTGTAAGATAGTTAAGTTGCTTGGAAAGATTAATCCTTTTGTGCAGATGTTGACTATCTCTGTAAAGAGCCAAATAGTATATATTTTAGGCTTTGTGGGCAATACATGATCTCTGTTGAGTATTCTTTATATTTTGTTTTCTTAAAACTCTTGAATAATGTAAAAAATGTTTTGAAACATTACTAGCCAGCAGGCCTTAAAAAAATAGGCCATGATCTGGATTTGGTCCACAGGCCATAGTTCATTGACACCTGCCTTTCAGTCTTACTTTTCTGAGTTGTTCAGCAGGACTGAAGCAAAACTCCGGCTAGATCTTACTCTTCACTACTGAGGCGAAACCGTTCTATAGATTCTACTCATAAGGTTTCAGTCAGTCAGAACTGGCACTGATTCCATACGTGCTTACTGTTTTGTGAATATTTCTGGTGGGAGGGTAAATCTCGTCCTGTTACTCCATCTTGGTCAGAAGCAGAAATCTTTCTAGTTTTCTTTTGATTCTGCCATTTCTCTAACAATTCTGCAAGACTGTATGATTCTTCCAATAAATTTCCTTATGCTAAGTTGAACAGAGTGATTTCTGTAGCTAGTAAGCAAGACCTAAGCAGATACAATATATCAGGAGTGTCTGATTAAGGTAATTGTGTTGTACTCTATGGGGAAAAGAAAAACTGCATTGGACTCTTGCTGCCCTGCAGAAAGTTGGGTTTTGTTTTGGTTTGGGATTTACTGTTTTTCTTTTTTTTGTTTTTTTTGCTTGTGAGAATATAAACTGTGCTTTTAAAGATTATCATGTAAAGTTTTAATAAATTAAACATTGAAATTTACACAAATTTTATGCAAATTTATGTATATGAAACACATAACTATCACTAAATATGCACCAAATATCATATCTTCTCAATGAAGTGATAAAAATCTATAGCAATCCTGTTGGTTCTCCTTGTTATGATTTTAGAAGATCACAGAACTTCAAGGACTGCAAAAACCTGAAGAACATTATTTCTGCACCGTCAAGGGCCACAGTCATTTAAGAAACCAACCTCTAACCTCTATAACAGACAGCTCATTTTTTTAAAGAGATAAAACCTGGAATCTCGTTTTTTTCCCATTATATTCACATACTCAAAATCAAACCAGTTCAAGTCAGAGTTTTAAGTTAGGGTTTTAAAAAGGGAATAGAAATTGTAATGCCCTTCCATTGTTAAAGGCATCTGGCAGACAATGACAATAAGCGTCTGAAGTTGAGACATTAAAGGAGGTCAGGTCTATAACAGTGCTTACATGAAGCCATGACAACCTTGATTTATTGATGAAGCATAGAATGGAATATATAATGGAGGATCAGAAACCTATATTTAAGAGAATTCTCTAACAGATAGGTAGCCACCTGCACCAATATCTCCATTGGCAGTACCAGACTGTTCCCTGATGTCACACTAACCCCTGGTACTCTGGTTTACTCTCCTGAGCCTGCTCCTGGGCAGCCTGTTATTTCAGGGGCAGCAACACTCTTGGAGCACATCTTATTCAAGGGTGGAGCCAATGAAGGACCTGCTGGTGTAGCTTATACTGTCCAATTGACAGTATTCTGCTATTACCAGGAGACTTTGGGATGCTTGGAATTTCTGAGTTGCTGCTGGTTTTGCCTGACTTCTACTGCATGAACAGGGCTCTGGAAGGGAGCTTCCGGACCCTGAGGTTTCCCTTCTCAGACCCTGTGGTCACCTGCTGACTTTGTGGTTACCTGCATTACAGCACTTTGTCGCTGGGCCTCCTGCTGCTGACTATGAGGCAGTGTCCAACCAAAATTAAGAGAGTGACCAGGACCACTAGGAAAAAAACCTTCAAGTGCAGTCAGGGGGGTCTAGGAGGGAAGGACTGTGCATCTTTGCACAGTACAGCTGTCAAACCGGGGACATAGTGAGACTCAAAAACCCTGCTCTGTCCCCAGATTCATGTCATCAAGACAGTCAGCCAGCCAGCATTGGAGTCATCCGTTTATCGCCTACCTGACAGGTTCTCCTGCTTTCCTTTCAAACATTACTCTTCCTATTGAGATGTGTGCCTGTGCACCCATCATCAGCCCTCATCTCTTGTAGCAATAAAACATCCCTTATCCTTACCATACAAAAAAAATTAGAAAAGATTTGGTCAGGAAAAGAAATAAAAATTCCTTATAATTCCACCATTCAAAGGAAATAATTTTAATAATTCCAAATCTGTACTCTGCCTTTTCCATATATGTAGTCTGTATTTACATATACATATGTATATATCTATATCTATTACTAAATATTTTTTTCCAAATATAATTGTTTTTTTCAAATTTTTTGTGGTAAAATACACATAACATTAAATTACCACCTTAACCATTTTAAGTGTACAGTTCTGTGGGATTAAATGCATTCATAATGTTGTGCAACCATCTTCACCATCCATCTCCCTAATTCTTTTCATCTTGTAAAACTAAAATTCAATACCCATTAAATAATTATTCTCCATCCCCCTCTCCCCCAAGTCCCTGATGATGACCATTCTACTCTCTGTTTCTATGATTTTTGACTACTCTAAGTACTTCATTGAAGTGGAATTACACAGCGTTTTCTTTTTTTTTTGTAACTGGTTTATTTCATTTAGCATAATATACTCAAGGTTTATCCATGTTGCAGCATATGTCAGAATTGCCTTTCTTGGTGAGGCTGAATAATACTCCTTTGCCATATATACCACACTTTCCTTATCCATTCATACACCCAGGGACACTTGGGTTGCTTCCACATTTTAGCTATTATGCATAATGCTGCTATGAACAAACACTGGTGTACAAATATCTCTCTGAGACCCTGCTTTCAACCCTTTGGATATATACCCCAAAGTGGAATCGTTGGATCATATGGCAATTCTATTTTTAATTTTTTGAGGAGCTGCCACACTATTTTCCACAGCAGCTACACCATTTTATGTTCTTACCAAAAGCGCACAAGGGTTCTAATTTCTTTACACCCTCACCAACACGTTATTTTCTGCCTTTTTTTTTCATAGTAGCCATTCTAATATGTGCGAAGTGGAATCTCATTGAAGTTTTGATTTACATTTCCATAATGATTAATAGTGTTGAGCAACTTTTCACATACTTATTGAACATTTGCCTATCTTTTTTTGAGAAATGGATATTCAAGTCCTTTTCCCATTTTGGAATCAGGCTGTTTTTTGTTGTTGTTTTAAAAGTTCTCTATATAGTCTGGCTATTAATCCCTTATCACATATATGATTTGCAAATATATTCTCTCATTTTAGGCATTTCCTTTTTAGTCTGTTGATAATATCTTCTGACGCATGAATTTTAAAAATTTCTTAATTGGCAGCCCAATTTGTCTACTTTTTCTTTTGTTGCCTATTGTCTTTGATGCCATATCCAAGAAATCACTGATAAATCCAATGTTATGAAGTTTTCCCCTATGTTTTCTTAAAACTTTTATAGTTTTAGGTCTTACACTTAGGTCTTTGATCTATTTTGAGTTAATTTTCCTATACAGTGTTAAGTAGGAATCTAACTTTATTCTTTTGCATATGGATATTCAGTTTTCCCAACAATGTTTGTTGAAAAGACTGTCCTTTCCCTATTAAGTGGCACACTTATCAAAAATCATTTGACCATATAGGCAAGAGTTGATTTCGGGGTCTCTGTTCTATTCCATTGATCTTTATGTCTGTATTTATGCCAGTACCACACTGTTTTGATTGCTATAACTTTGCAGTAAGTTTTGAAATCAGGAAGTGTAAGTCCTCCATCTATGTTCTTCTTTTTCAATATTGTTTTGCTTATTTGGGATCCTTTGAGATTCCACATGAATTTTAGGATGGATTTTTCTATTTCTGCAAAAAAAAAAAAAAAAAGGCCATTGAAATTTTCATAGGGATTGCATTGAATCTGTGCATAAATTTGGGTAGTATTGACATCTTAGCAGTTTGGAGCCTTCCAATCCATGATATGGGATGTGTTTCTATTTATTTATGTCTTATTCAACTTCTTTCAGCAATGTTTCATAGTTTTCATTGTACAAATTTTTCACCTCCTTGATTAATATATGTTTTATTTTTAATGTGATTGTAAATGGAATTATTTTATAATTTCCTTTTCAGTTTGTTCATTGTCAGCATATAGAAATACAACTGATTTTTGCATGTTAACTTTTTATCCTGCTACTTTGCTGAAATAATTTATTGGTTTTAACTTTTTTTGTGGAATCTTTAGACTTCTCTACATAGAAGAATATATCATCTACAAACAGAAATAATAATTATTATTTTTTTTTTGCGGTACATGGGCCTCTCAGTGTTGTGGCCTCTCCCATTGTGGAGCACAGGCTCCGGACACGCAGGCTCAGCGGCCATGACTCATGGGCCCAGCCGCTCCGCGGCATGTGGAATCTTCCCAGACCGGGGCACGAACCCATGTCCCCTGCATTGGCAGGTGGACTCTCAACCACTGCACCACCAGGGAAGCCCAATAATTATCTCTTTTTTTTCCAATTTACATGTCTTTTCCTTCTTTCTTTTTTCTTTTCTTACATTTTTTTTTTGACTAATTACTCTGGCTAAAATTCCGATACTATTTTGAATAAAAGTGGCAAAAGTGAGCATCATTACCTTATTCCTCATCTTAGAAGAAAAGCTTTCAGTCTTTTACCATTGAGCATGATGTTTGCTGTGGGTTTTTCATACATGACTTTTATTGTGTTGATGTAGTTTACTTTAATTCCTAGTTTGTTGAGTGAAAGGGTTTTGCATTTTTTCAAATGCTTTTTCTGCATCAGTTAAGATGATCGTGCGTATTTTCTTCCTTTGTTCTGTTGATGTGGCATATTATGTTGATCAGTTTTCATATGTTGAACCATCCTTGCTTTCTAGGAATAAATCCCGTTTGGTCATGTTGTATAATCCTTCTAATTTGCTGTTGAATTCTGCTTGCTAGTGGTTTGTTGAGGATTTTTGCATCAGTGTTCCTAAGGGATATTGGTCTTTAGTTTTCTTTTCTTCTCGTATCTTTGTGTAGCTTTGGATTCTTTCATGGTAATGCTAGCCTCATAGAATGAGTTAGGAAGTATTTTCTCCTCATCAGTATTTTGGAAAAATTTGGGCAGGATTGAAGTTTCTTTTGATTTATTTTTTCTTTTGATTGGAGAGTTTAATCCATTTCTGTTTCTTTGTATGCTTTGTGATTTTTTTGGTTGAAAACTGGGTATTTGAATCAAATAATGTGATAACCCTAGAAATCAGATTCTCCCCCTTCTCCAGGGGTTGCTGTTTTTTGTTAGTGTTTTGTTTACTGATCTTGGTTTTGATTGTTGTAGGCTGTCTCTGTGCCAAGTATCAGCTTAAAGTGTAAACTTAAGTCTTCTTTTTCAGCCTGCCCCTTTCCCTGTCCATCTGCAGTCACTGACTTTCTAATATTCCCCATATATGCAGTTGCTTTTCAGTGTCTAGTCTTTAACGTCTGGTTCCCAAAAGGGGAAAAAGAGAAAAATAAATGGGAGGGGGAAGAGTGCTGACCCTTTAATTACCCTGGAAGTCGTTTCAGCTGAATGGGGAGGGGCTTATAACAGTGGGGAGAGGTACAACCACAATGGCCAACTGCCTCTTTGTCTGTACCTCAGACAAAGGTCTGATCAGAGGCAGCACTCAGTGATCACAGTACAGATTCTTGATATTTGGAAGACACTATCCAATCCGTTTTGCCCATCCTGGCTCCTGCAAGCAGTGATCAGGGTGATCTTGGAACGTGAGCACAGCTGCCTGCCACATGGCTAGGGATGGGGGATGGGGGATGGGTAGCAGCTACTGCGCTAAAAGCTGAAATTGACCAAAATGAACAGCAGTGATTCACTGTGCAAGCCTATCCTGGAAGTTACAAGCCTTCAATAGATGTTAGAGTTCCAAAAGAGTTATATCAGATTCTGCCAATGCAATTGTAATCTAGATGGAGAGACAGCTTCCTTGTGCTTCCTACTGGGCATCTTCCCAGAATCCTTTTACTTGCTTTTTAAGCTTAATACACAGTGACATTATTTCATTTGAAATGTATATGTTTATATTGTCATGTTTGATGACTACATAATACTCAGTTTTCTAGATCAGGGGTGAAAACTTTCTTCTATAAAGGGTCAGATAACAAATATTTCAGGCCTTGCAGATTGCACATGGTCTCTATTGATGATGCTTCCACTGCTGCTGCTTTTTCTTCCTACTTTTCTTCCTTTTTTTTTATACAACATAAAAAATGTAAAGGCTCTTCTTAGCTCAAGGGCCATCATCTGCATATGCTATAAATTATAGGCTAGATAATGAGGTTTTTCCTTTTATTCACTACCATAAGCATCACTATAATATGAAAGTGAAATAGGTAATAGTTATAGAATAGCAAAATTTATTTCGTCTTCTGCTTCTAGCCTTTACATCATTTTACTGATGATTAGAATTTCCTCAATAGCCAGGAGATGGAAGCAACCTAAGTGTCCATCATCGGATGAATGGATAAAGAAGATGTGGCACATATATACAATGGAATATTACTCAGCCATAAAAAGAAACGAAATTGAATTATTTGTAGTGAGGTGGATGGACCTAGAGTCTGTCATACAGAGTGAAGTAAGTCAGAAAGAGAAAAACAAATACCGTATGATAACACATATATATGGTATCTAAGAAAAACAAACAAACAAACAAAAAACGGTCATGAAGAACCTAGGGGTAAGACGGGAATAAAGACACAGACCTACTAGAGAATGGACTTGAGGATATGGGGAGGGGGAAGGGTAAGCTGTGACAAAGTGAGAGAGTGGCATGGACATATATACACTACCAAACGTAAAATAGATAGCTAGTGGGAAGCAGCCGCATAGCACAGGGAGATCAGCTCGGTGCTTTGTGACCACCTAGAGGGGTGGGATAGGGAGGGTGGGAGGGAGGGAGACGCAAGAGGGAAAAGATATGGGAACATATGTATATGTATAACTGATTCACTTCGTTATAAAGCAGAAACTAACCCACCATTGTAAAGCAATTATACTCCAATAAAGATGTTTTAAAAAAAAGGAATATCCTCACTTAGCGAGGAGACCTGTTTTCCTGCTTGCTCTAAACTTTATTAACTTGATGCAAAAAAAGTTACAATAGACTCTTTCAATGATTAATTCAACATACATTTACTTAGAGCCCATTAAGTGCACTGCAACATACTGGTAGTCAACTTGATCATGCTAGTTTCAGTAGCATGAGCCCTCAATTCAAAACAGAGGTTATTAGTAGCATCATTTAAGCTGTCCTTTGTACTGCATTTTGTTGAACAGCTTTAACTTGGGATGGGTCTTAGGATTTTGACACGATAAGCTTTTTGAGGAAATGTCCAAAAAAATGAGGTAGTGAAGAGTGAAATTTAACATGTTGATTTCCTTAATAACCTTTCTGCCCTTAAGGTAACTGCAGGTTACTTTCTGCTGCGAAAATTCCTCAATTTCTTCCTTCTACGTTAATCTTAAATGACATTCCTATAGAACCCGGGTCACGGGACTAATTTTCAGCAATAGCGCCATGCTTTTGAAAGAAAATGTTGAGTTAGGCTTGCTGAATAGTTTCAGATACAGAGTTGTTTAAAAAATATATTTTAGGGCTTCCCTGGTGGCGCAGTGTTAAGAATCCGCCTGCCAGTGCAGAGGACAAGGGTTTCAAGCCCTGGTCCGGGAAGTTCCCACATGCTGTGGAGCAGCGAAGCCCGTGTGCCACAACCACTGAGCCTGCGCTCTAGCGCCCGCGAGCCACAACTACGGAAGCCCTCGTGCCTAGAGCTTGTGCTCCACAACAAGAGAAGCCACCTCAATGAGAAGCCCACGCACCGCAACGAAGGGTAGCGCCGGCTCACCACAACTGGAAAAAGCACGCACGCAGCAAGGACGACCCAACGCAGCCAAAAATAAATAAATTAATTAAAAAAATATATATATATTTTAAAATATGTATATACTGAATAAAAAGGGCCAAGGCTACTGAAATCCAAATATAATGACATCAATGACATATAGTAAAGTATAAGGTAAAAACAATTGATAATGGCAAATAGAAAGTTTATTATCTATTTGATTAATGGATCGAGTCTTAGAGGATAATTTGATGGTGGAAGATGGGCATGGAGAGGATTCTTAATGTCTAGTATCTTGAGAATTGGCTAAGAGATAAAGTCTGTCCAGAAAGCAAATGGCACAGACAAAGGCTGCACACTGGAGGTTGGGGTATCCTGCCTCTAAAGGCATGTTTCATTGAACTTTATTTTTCATTGAACTTTTGTATGCAACTTATGGTTTGTCTATTTCCTTTTCATTGTTTAAATAAAAAACAAGAAATGATTTTTTTCTAGTTTCCAAGTCCCTTAGGAACAAAACTCTAAACTATAAAAATATTGTGAAATTTGAGAATATAACAGATATGATTTCCTGTGTCCTTAATTAATACCCATAGATCTAAAATATCTAGACACTACTTAAGTGACTACTGTCTGTCAGGCACTGTCCTGGGTGCTGTGGATATAGTAATGGACAAAAATGGGCAAAACTGCCTGCTATCATAGCCTTACATTACAGTTGAGGGAAACTACAAATTGAAAATGAGTATATAAAAAAACATGGAGATAAGGTCTATGGATAAAAATATGGTCCCCCAAAAGGGAGAACGTAGATGGCTAGGTCTCACTGTCAAGGAAACATCTTTGACTTCGCTCTCCAGGTAATGTTTGTGTTGAGACCTAAAGGAAACAAGGAATTGAACCATTCAGATACGAGGTATGAGGGAGGCTTTCAGGCCAAGGTCCTCAGGCAAGCGTAGTCCGAAGTGTTTGAGGATCAGTTTGGAGGAGGTGGGGTGGCTGGAGCATCATGAATAAAGGAAAAAGAGTAGGAGTTGAGATCAGTGTGTACCAGGCCCAGACTGGGAGTCTTGTGGGTCAAGGAAGGGATGGGAATCACTGATGGGGGTTAAGCAGAGCAAGAATAAGTGCCATCTGAGGGTTGTTTGGAGAAAGAAGGGAAGAGTAGGATCATGGGAAGCACTTAGGGGCCTTTTAAAATAATCCACGCAAGTGGGTAGTGATGGTTTGGTCCTTGATACTTGTACCTGGAGATGGTAAGAGGTGCTGGTGGGTCAGATGTAGAGTATGAGAAATTGACAGAAGTCAGGGGTAACTTTCTTGTTGACTCATTTTTGCTTACTTCTTCACTGTATCTACAAAAAAATCTATAGCAAACATCTTGATTGGAGACATAAAATATTGTCCCTTGAGGTTGGGTAAAAAACAAAGATGCCTCCTATGTCCATTTCTGTTCGTCATTGTACTGGAGGTCTTGGCTAAGGCAGTAAAACAGGATAGAGTAATAAAGTTTTAATTATTGGAAGAAGAAATTAAAATATGTTACTGTGATTGGATATACCTAGAACAGAGAAAAATGGCAAACTTCGGTGAGAAACAATAAAATTTTATTTGTTTTTCAAAAACAGAGGGTTTGGTGTTTTGTTTTTGTTTTTTTCCAAGAACAGTAATGTGGAAACTGCAGATGACACAGCTATAATGACGCAGTCTCACTTTGGAGATGTGTGAAATGCAGTGATCCTTGAGTACATCACATGATAATTTCCTCACTGACAAATCTGTAAGAGAAAGAGGGAATAGAAAGGCTGAATTAGCTCTGCAGAGTATAATATACCCATAACCATAAAGTATTTTTTTACAAATTAATTAATTTATTTATTTATTTATTTTTGGGTGCGTTGGGTCTTTGTTGCTGCGTGCAGGCTTTCTCTAGTTGCAGCGAGGGGGGGCTACTCTTCATTGCGGTGCACGGGCTTCTCATTGTGGTGGCTTCTCTTGTTGTGGAGCGCGGGCTCTAGGCACGTGGGCTCAATAGCTGTGGCTCTCGGGCTCTAGAGAGCAGGCTCAGTAGTTGTGGTTCAGGGGCTTAGTTGCTCCGCGGTACGTGGGATCTTCCCAGACCAGGGCTTGAACCTGTGTCCCCTGCATGGGCAGGCAGATCCTTAACCACTATGCCACCAGGGAAGTCCCACCATAGAGTATTAAATGGAGACTTTTTCTTGAAATAATAAAAGACTTCTGAAGTTACAGGAAATGATTTGTAATAAGAAAGTGAAAAGAGTATTCAGCAGGACTTTGTTCCCTGCATAGTCCTACATCTCAGAGGGTGTCTCTACACTGAAAACAACCTATTAATTGGAAGTAAAGTCAAGGAAATGGATCTAGAGACCAAGAAGTGATAGGACATGGATACAACATTTGTTGGTTTTTTTGCCACCTCAAACGAGCACATGGCCCCTGCTTTTGGTCACCATATGCAACAGCCCAAGGATGTATAATGGCTGTGGGAATAGTGGCACATTCAGGTACAACATCCTCCCTGGCGTGATTTCACAATGGTCAGAAATCTCTAGTTGCCTCTGTTAGGATTCTGTATCGATCATTCTGTCAAGAGAATAGCCAATGGCTTTGATGAAAATAGAACTACTTAACAAAGTCTTAGTTTATGCCAAGTGGAAAGAGTAGTTAATCAATTAAGCAGAAGATCAATATACAGAGTAAAGTTGGCAGTCTAGAATTATCTGAAATTAATAATAAAATTTGACAGGAATAAAAAATAAAGTCCTCCACTAAAGTTATACAAATTAATGGCATGAAAGAGGGTTGGAAAGTCTGGTTTGGCTACAGTTTTAGAGGGAAGATGCCTTTCATCTTGCTTCATATTTCTGTATGGAGAGACCTCTAATAGGGTGACGTTCCTGTTCTCTTATCCCATGACTTACCTGACTAGGGGGTCACCAGCATTAATTCATGATTGGTGGTGGAGCTGACCTTCTATAAATGTGTAAGTGCTGAAAGGCATTCTTACTTCTGTGTCCCAGGGCATCGCAAGAGAGCAATTAAGGGTAAGTGCATCTACTCTACAAAACCAAATTCTTTATGATTGCACTCTTCCAATACCCAGGTTCACAGGAACCAGATATAAGAGTTAACAAACTCATTGTTTTCCGCACTTATGCTACATACTTCAGTTTAGCTTGTATCTAATAAATTTCCATTCATGTGACTTTTGTGTCTATTTTTCAATTTACCCAAAGTCATGTGGGCAAAATTGTGTTATTAACTGTGTTCCCTCAAACTCAGGTAAACCGAATATGAAACAACTTAAAAGTATCCATATTGAGCCAAGAATATAGATGATTTAAAGGCAGAGAATACTAGTGGTTTCAAAATACATGAAGGACTCTCTTTGAGAATAGGGCTTGCTCTGTGTAGCCTGGGAAGGAAACACATTTTTATTAAATATAGAGAAAACATTTATAGCAATTAAAGTGGGGGCATAAGAATTCTTTCAAGAATCCCCCAAGAGCCAATCACAGTGCAAGGTGCTGAAGATACAGCCGTGAACCTGCCCAGCATGATCCTTTCCCTCACGGAGTTTGCTATTCAGAGGGAGAAACAAACAGGCAATCACAACATGGTGTGAACAGTACCATTTAGGGAAAGTACAAAGATGTTACCAGATCACGTATAACAGGGGGTCTGACTCAGTCTAGGCATATGAGAAGGATTCCAAGAGGAAGTGTTATCAAGTTGACAACTAAGATGGTTCATCTAAGTGCAGGAAGGGGAACTAGAACAGTGTTCCAGGAAGAAGGAACAGCATGTCGAGAAGCTCAGAGAGGAGTAAAGATGTAAGGTGCTTGGACTTCATCCTAAAGATAATGGGAAATAGCTGAAAACAGAAATGTACCCGTATTTTGATTTTAAAAAGATTACACTGTCCTGTAAAGCACAGGAAGAGGGGTGAACCGGATGGAGTGCATGGGGATAGAGGTGGAGAGAGGAGAGATACACTTAGAATATGGGATGAATGACCTGTGAGATGGTCAGCTCCCATCCCGTGAAAAGTTTAAGATGCTGAATGACCGACCGCACGGTTCAGAGGTGTTGTATATAATCTTCGTGTTTTGACCAAGCACACAGTGATCTCTAAGGGCATTGCTGCCTCTAGATTTCTTCACTACTCAGGTTAGTTCAAGTTGAATAGAACTGGGTGAAGGTCATTACTCTTTGAAATTGGAGGTGTTAACAAATGTTTAGCCAAATGAAGCGTAACAGCTGTGTCTTCTCCATCTCACCACCCAAATATGTGGTGATTTTCTGATGTGGAGGTGGTGAGGTCTGAGCTCAGTGTGAGGGGGTGATTTTTTGACCTCTCTCTTTTCAAAAAGACATCATTCCTTGGAATTTAACATTCCCTAGTGAACATTTAGAGACAGGATTGGTGTTATCCCTAGAGATGAGTGGAAGCAATCTGCCTAAATCATGGCCGGTGGTTTATATATATAATCATATAAATATATGTATGTATTTGTTCTTTATATTTTCAGTTCTTATCAAAGTAATATATGCATGTATTTTAACAGATCGGTTTAAACCAAAATATTAACCATGAAAAGCAGCTATCTCTTTCCCACCCTCCCCAAATCTCAAACGCTGATCCCTAGGGGCATTCACTTTTAGCTTTTAAAGCTATTTCTTCTGCCATTAACTTCTTCTCATATTTATTCTATTTCTTTACTTACCTCTTTTAGAAATTATCTGTTGGCTTCCATTATAAGAGCTGCAAATCTAAACTTATTTTCTTCTTCCGGCTTTAATTTCATCCTCTATAAAATGTAAGAAGGCAGTAATCATTCAACCACTAGATTGCTGTGAGCCTCAGAGGAGGTTATCCCAGAGCTCGTTCACTGCCACCGAATGGAATCTCCCTTTCACCCACAGAACATCCTCCATCCTCTGCTCCAGCCTTAGAAACTCATTGGGTTTTAACAGGGAACATGGCTGCTCAGGTTTCACTGCAGCTGGGATGTAGCCATGTGACTGTCTTCACCCATGGAATATGAATAGAAATAATGAGGGCTTCTTCTTAAAAGGAATTGTCACTTTCCAAACCTTCTCTTCCATCTTTCCTATAAGCTGAAAAGCAAATATTCTGGTGTCAAATAACTTTGACCCAGAACCAAAACACCTTAAAATACAGGGCAGCAAGATAGAAGGACACTTAGTCCCAGGATGATCTCATGAAGCAGAATTGTCCTCGACACCCCTGCATCAGTAGTTTGCCTCCAATTTGGGTGGCTAAGGGAGCAGACACAACTTTATTATTCTGTCATGTACTCCTATGACCTGTAGATTATTGTGTGAAAGAGAAACGTTTACATTAAGTTTATTTGATCCACTATAATTTGAAGTATCTTTGTTGTACTCCCTCAGCCTTTTCACTAACTATTGTAAACATTTTGTAAACTAGCAAGTTCTCACTAATGTTCGGTTATTATAACTCGGCTCATCCCATGGAGTCATTGACAATAGCTCTGCTCATTCACTGTGCCCTTCCAAGTTTCCATCCCAACTAAAAATTAGAGCAAGTCAGCCATGCAAATTAGCGCAGAACTAGCAATTTACTAAATAGATCCCTTGTGGTTTTAAAGAGTTAATACAGCTTCTAAAAGTACCTAACCAAGCCTGCTCAAAGCCAAAGCCTCAGAAAGACCTGGCTCATTACAAACCAGTACTCGCAATTTTAAGGTTTTGATAGTAGTTTTATAACATTCAGCTATTTGGGTGTGAACAACTAAGGCACTCAAAGACATTGGTTGTTCAGTTTAGCGAACATTAATTGAATAACCAACATTCATACAGCACTGATTTAGTAAATCTCTCCTGCCTGGGAGTGGAGGCAGTTCTCTCCTGGAACTAGATTAGGAAATGGAGACTTTTTGGCAACAGTTGGCAGCCGTAAAAAAGAATGAAATAAAAAAGAATGAAATAGCTCATCCCATGGAGTCATTGACAATAGCTCTGCTCATTCACTGTGCCCTTCCAAGTTTCCATCCCAACTAAAAATTAGAGCAAGTCAGCCATGCAAATTAGCGCAGAACTAGCAATTTACTAAATAGATCCCTTGTGGTTTTAAAGAGTTAATACAGCTTCTAAAAGTACCTAACCAAGCCTGCTCAAAGCCAAAGCCTCAGAAAGACCTGGCTCATTACAAACCAGTACTCGCAATTTTAAGGTTTTGATAGTAGTTTTATAACATTCAGCTATTTGGGTGTGAACAACTAAGGCACTCAAAGACATTGGTTGTTCAGTTTAGCGAACATTAATTGAATAACCAACATTCATACAGCACTGATTTAGTAAATCTCTCCTGCCTGGGAGTGGAGGCAGTTCTCTCCTGGAACTAGATTAGGAAATGGAGACTTTTTGGCAACAGTTGGCAGCCGTAAAAAAGAATGAAATAAAAAAGAATGAAATAATGCCATTTGCAGCAACATGGATGGACCTAGAGATTATCATATTAAGTGTCATAAGTATCATATTAAGTATAATAAGTATCATATTAAGTATATGTCTGAAGTATGTTAGAGAAAGACAAATATATGATATCACTTACATGTAGAATCTAAAAAATGATACAAATGAACTTATTTTCAAAACAGAAACAGACTCACAGTCAGAAAACAAACTGATGGTTAGCAAAGGGGAAGTGGTGGGGGGAAAGATAAATTGGGAGTTTGGGATTAACAGATACACACTACTATGTATAAAATAGATAAACAACAAGGACCTACTGTATAGCACAGGGAACTCTACTCAGTATCTTGTAATAACCCATAATGGAAAAAAATCTGAAAAAGAATATTTATATATATATAAATATATACATATATATGTGTAGCAGTCACTTGGCTGTACATCTGAAACTAATACATTGTAAATTAACTATACTTCAATTTTAAAATGGTTTAAAAATTTAAATATATATAAAATAAAATAACTAGGAGGCTTTGTTGAATAAGTGAATTATGGTACTTAAACAGGCATCTAGAAACACACTCTCCACCCCATCATGAACCAAAGGGAATACTTACGGGGAGAATTCCAGAAAACCAACTAGTGGGACTCTGCTTTGGAGAAAGCCTTATTTTGTTTTGCACAGTGATTGTAATTTAGTATTCTAGTAATAACCGCTTGGCAGATGGTGTTTTATTGTCTTTATGGCACAGACCTCTAGTATACTTGACTGAGCTTCTCAAGGAAACTTCTAAAGTAACTAATTTGTGTTGCTTTATCAATGTGACAAGGATTCTGTGCCTAATTTAAAGCTAAGTTAGGGACAGTTTGCATTTCTGAGTTTCAGCATGTATTTCCTCTACACAAATAGAGAAATCATATTTTACAAGTGAAAAATTTGGACATGCTGCCCGATGGGTATGAGTATATGGAGATAGCGAAACAGGTAACTTGAAATTGCGAAACTCTTCCCAAAATCTGCGTGTTTAACGGTCATTACGATGTTCAACTTGTGCTATTATCAACCTACTGTCTGCTTAAAACCTAGGTAAAAATGAGTTGCTCTGGAATTAGAATGAATACAGGTGTTGTTTATCGTCTCATTTTTAAAACTGGAATTCAACCCCATGGATATTTTGTAAAATCATATTTCATAAACAGTGGTCTATTAAGTACTTTAATAAGGGCTATGTTTTCTGCCAAACAGCATACAAGAGAAGGAACAGTCTTTTAAACAGTAGTGTAAACCACGTACTCTTTGACCTCCAGCTTCTGAGAGGGATATTTAATGTGTGACAAAGGGAGTATATATTTCAGAAAAGCAAATTTTGCAATACCTCAAAGTATTTACCACTTTAAGTTGTCACAGTAACATGATTTATTTGAGTAGTATTCTACATCAAACACTTATGGCTTTTGAATCCATATTAATATCTGTGCTAAACACAGTCAGGGGTTGCAAGCAGTTAGATGGGTAATCATGAACCTTCTTGAGTTGTTTTTTTCTTAAGCATTATTTGGAAATAATTCACATACCCCATACAACTTACCCATTTAAAGTGTAAATTCAGTGGATTTTAGTATATTCACAGATACGTACAATCATCACCACGGTCAATTTAGAGCATTTCATCGTCTCTAAAAGAAACTCCATACCTTTAGTTGTCACCCACCTATATCCCCTTCCTCTCCAGCCCTAAGCTGCCACTAATCTACCTTCTATCTTTATAGATTTCCCTCTTCAGGACAGTTTATATGAATGGAATCATACAATATGTGGCTTTTGTGACTGGTTTCTTTCACTTAGCCTAATGTTTTCAAGATTCATCCATATTGTAGCATGTATCAGAACCGCATTTTTTATGGCTGAATAATATTCCATTATATGGATATACCACATTTTGTTTATCTGTCAATCAGTTGATAGACCTTTGAGTTGTTTCCAGTTTTTAGCTATCATGAATAAGGATGTTATGAACATTCATATTCAAGATTTGGTGTGGACAAATGTTTTTATTTCTCTTGGGTGTATGTCTAGGAGTGGAATTTCTGGGTCATAAGTTAATACATTTCATCCTTGGAGCTACTACCAGAGTTTTTTGAGCAACTACCAGAGCAGCTACAGCATTTTACCTCCCCTGTATGAGGGTTCCAATTTCTCTGCATTATTACCAACACTTGTTATTGTTCACCTTTTTAATTTTAGCCATTCTAGTGTGGTATGAAGTGGCACCTCATCCTGGTTTTGATTTGCATTTCCCTGATGATTTACAATGTTTAAAATCTTTTCCTGTGCTTAATGGCTACTTGAATATATTCCTTTGAGAAATGACTATTCAGATCCTTTGTCAATTTTTAAATTAGGTTACGTGTCTTTATTCCCCCAAGAATTATTTATTCCCATCTGATATTCCATATTCCATGGATAAACAGCTTCTCTTTACCTTCACTAAAAAGTAGTTGAACTATTTTTTTTTTCAAAGTCTAAAGCCTTTTTAGAACATTTGTTTCTGTGTGGTAACCTTCTGCTTTTCTGGAGAGTAGTGGAGATTTTAATTGCCTTCCTTAAGGCTTCATGACATGACTAAATAAACCCAACACAATTCTTTTCTGCACTAGTAGTTAGAGTTTTCCAACCAGAACAGCTCTTATTGATCCCTAGGGGACCAGCTAACAGAGAATGACAGTGAGTTGGAGAGCTACATAAGCTTCTAAAGTGATTACAAAATTTTAGTATTTTTCTTTCACATTCTTCTAATTCCAGTGAGTTTTTCATGACGACTTTCAAATTTTGCTTTGTATATTGTAGACCCAGACAAAAAGCAATTTATCTCCCAAACCTTACAAAATTAATTTAATTATGGTTAAACATTCATTTTCCTGTGATTTGTGTGCATTTGTCTTTGTAATAAGAATTCCTCTTTATAATATAGATATATTTTTCACACTTTTATCTGCCAAATAAAGTACATCAATATGTATGAGAAATGGGCAAAACCAACAATAACGATGGACACTAACCTACCCTTTTAAGTCTTTAATCAGCAAGCAAAGGAAAAATAAATTACAAAGATAAAAGGATTTGAATAAAATAATCATAGAAATACAATAGAACTGATAAATAATCACAAGCTATCTATCAAATAAGCAATAAAAAGTCAAGAATAGTTCTTCTTTTTAAAAGTTTAATAATTTTGCTCCTCTGTTTAAAACCCTCAAAAGCCTTCCTGTTGCTCTCAGGATAGAATTGCAAATATTCCATGTAGCATAAGGAAGCTATGCACATTCTGGGCCCACGTGACCCTTTATGCCTCATTTCAGCCATTTATTTCCTGACTATAAATTTCACTCATGTTAGCTTTCAGCCATTTATTATTTGAATGCATGAAGCTCTTGACATTAAAAGCCCTTATACACAATGCTTATGGGAATTTATGGTGTTTTGGTATTTGTACTAAATGGTATTAAGACCAGAAACCTAGGAACAAACAAACCTTAACAAACTTACAGTTACCAAAGAGGAAAGATGGGAGGGGGAGTAAATTAGGAGTTTGGGATTAACAGATACACACTACTATATATAAAATAGGTGAACAACAAGGACCTGCTGTATAGCACAGGGAACTCTACTCAATATTCTGTAATAACCTATGTGGGAAAAGAACCAGAAAAAGAAAGGATATATGTATATGTATAGCTGATTCACTTTGCTGTACACCTGAAATTAACACAACATTGTAAATCAGCTATACCCCAATATAAAATAAAAATTAAGAAAAAAATCCTACAGAGACTCTTTTTTAAGAGATTCTCAAGGGAGATGCTTAACAGAGAATGGTAACACAGAAACACAAAAGAATCATAGCACTTATGAAGGACTGGGCTCCAGTCTAATCTAAACTCTGGTTAACTGAGCTGAAATATGTTGTCTGGGCTAGTGGACCAACTGGACTACAAATTTCCTAAGGCAAACCCCAAGTCTTTGATTGATTTTATACCAACCAGTGCCATGCGAGACAGAAAGCGCTGAGGATGGTCAGCCTGCTGGTTCCGAAGGCTGCCCTGGGTCAGGCAAACATCTCAGACAAATGGGTGGAAAAGGAAGGCGAGAAACCACCACAACAAAGCACTAATAACATCAAGCCATGAGCAGAGTGCACCTTTCTTGTCCTGGATGCTGACATAACAGTTCCTCAGCCTGGGAGGGGTGAGAGCGGGTTGTTGGAAGCGTTAGAGAGAATATCTGAAAAGCCACCCCCTTGTGTCAACGTTATTCCCTTTTCTGAGATGACAGACACCTTTCCGTGTCTTTAAAATAAATTATAAGAACAGGCTCAAAAAGACAAGCAAAACCAGAAAATCACAACAAATAGAGAAGGAGAGAAAAGTCAGAAAAGTTATTTTTCTCAAATAACATCTAGAGAGGCCTAGACCCAGACCAGTTGACAAATAGATGTCTTCAAACACTTGAGGAAAAATATCTCTTATGTTATTAAGTTTAGCGCAATCAAAGGAAAGCTTCTCAATTTACCTTATTCATTAGTGGTGAAAGTACACCAAATAGAGAAATTAAAGTTACATCTTCCAGTTCACACTCAGCATCAAGATAAACCCCAAGTAGTTGTAGAAGAAACATAGATCAATATTGTTATAAATGTGGCATGTGGACATATATCCCAAAACAGCTAACAAAGAAGAAAAAGCCAACGGAATTGAATACATGAAAATTTAAACTTTCATATCAGCAAACTGTCATAAATGACCAGAAAATAGAATCCTGGCAAACTATTTACAATTTATATCAATACATCTGACAAAATTGAAATAAATATATAAGACCCAAGTAGACAAATAGGTGAAGAAAACGATTTACAATTTACATAACTGACAAAAAATTGAAATAAATATATAAATAACTAAGACCCAAGTAGACAAATAGGTGAAGACAAATGTGAATTATAAATTTGGGAAAAACTGTTTTTTTGGAATGCATATAAGTGATTAAACATTAGAATGCACATAAAAATCAGCAAGATAAAGAATAAACACTCCAGTTGCCAATGGGTAAGGCTAATGTAGAAACAATTCAAATGTTTCATAAATACACGAGAAAATGTGCCTTAGACACTAGTGTATTCTTATATGTGGAATCTAAAAAAATGATACAAATGAACTTATTTCCAAAACAGAAACAGACTCACAGACAGCAGACTTACAGTTACCAAAGGGGAAAGGTGAGGGGGGGATAAATTAGGAGTTTGGAATTAACATATACACACTATTATATATAAAACAGATAATCAACAAGGACCTACTGTATAGCCCAGGGAACTATACTCAATATTCTGCAATAACCTAAATGGGAAAAGAATCTGAAAAAGAATAGGTATATGTATATGTATAACTGAATCACTTTCCTGTACACCTAAAACTAACACAATATTGTAAATGAACTATGCACCAATATAAAATTTTTAAAAAGAACCAATCAGAGAAACACTGTGGAAGATGAACTGAATTTAAGCAGTTAAATTTTGAAAAAGAAGCCATCAAAAAAGAAACTAGTATATTGAAAATAACTGTTAATAATTCAGATCCAGCTACTGAGCTTTTCCTGGTGATGGAATTGGTCAAAGTAAGAGGATGGAGAGATTTCAAGAGAATTCATTGATGACAAATCCCAAGACTTAACAATATTCTTGAAGGACCTAATTGGAAAAGTGTTTTGCTACCTTGAAACTTTCATTATTTATAATCATCAATTTTAGTGGCACTTGTGTCATTTTTTTCATCTACTCCAGGCTGATGAGCTTTCTTTGTTACCTTCATAGGACTGCCACTGTTGATGTTTTGTTGTTTTTTAAAAAAATATTTATTTATTTATTTATTTGGTTGCATTGGGTCTTAGTTATGGCAGATGGGCTCCTTAGTTGCGGCACTCAGGCGCCTTAGTTGTGGCATGCAAACTCTTAGTTGCGGCATGCATGTGGGATCTAGTTCCCGGACCAGGGGTCGAACCTTGGCCTCCTGCATTGAGAGCGCAGAGTCTGAACCACTGTGCCACCAGGGAAGTCCCCAATAATTCAGATCTTTACTAGGCATTTCTTCTGTCCTCTGAAACAAATTCTGAGGTTTACTATCCTCCCCACCTTGTAGGTTCTTTCAGCCATGTGACAGAAAAGGAAGAAAAATGGGGGTGGGGTGGGGCGCGGGAGGAAGGTAAGAACATGGCCCGGAAAAGGTTTGGGGTTTTTTTCCTGCAGTTTGTGGAGGAGACAGATTTGGATGTAAGCTGTGGTGTATGAGAAAAATGATGAGGGGAAAAGTAAAATTTCTAATATATTATTGAAGACAATGGAAACCACTGGGAAATTTGTTTTATATTTTCCCCTGGTTTCATACATGGAGTTCTACTGGTTTTATAAACTGAGGTTTTTTTTTTTTTGCATTGCTCTTGGTATATAAACTCTGTGGATCACAGCCTTATGTGATTTACATACAACCTTATTAATACAGAATGAATGTCTTTATAAAGATATGATATAGTCACAAGTAAAAAACAAATGGAGGGAACAAATGCTTTTTGTTATCTCTGGGTGGATATAGGATAATCAATAATTTTTTTATAAGTTTCTCTCATATATATACGTGTGTGTATCTTTTTTTTTTTTTTGGCACTGAAACCTGGGATCGAATCTCTCCTATATTTCAAAGCAATGTATTTATTCTTGTTATTCCCTCCTCAAAAAATAGAGAACAATAAGGGGGAAATTTATAAGTTGGTTATAGTATTTTTAAGAGTGGCATTGCCTTGGCATATTTTTGAAAAAGTCATTTTTTAGAACATCAGAAAAGTTGTCTGCATAAATTAAAGTTTCCACTTGCAGGGCTTTTAAAACTAATTTAATGTTTTTGATAGAATTAATGTCTGTCCTGAATCCATATGATTCATATCCCATTTATTTTAGCTTTAGAATAGAAAAGGAAAATGAAAGTTTATATTTTTTAAATAAGAAAGGTGACAAATCTTCTTAAAACCTTTGAGGTGATGGCAGGGAGGAAGGGACACCTTTTTATATAGGCAAGTTTCAAAATATATAAAGTTCTGCCTCAATATTTTTTCCGAGTCAGTAGAAACTTTTTTCACTATAACAAGGTGCATTTTCACTTTCTCTACAGAATTATGTTAGACTTCATCAGTAAAAATGTGATAGCACCATATATACCTCAGTGATCCGTGTTCTAGTCCTGGCATGCCTACGGGCCAGGCACCGATGCTTTTCACATGTACACCTCTAGTTTGTAGTTCTCACAGCAAGTAAGGATGTAAGCTGAACATGCTGCCTAGAAAATCACAGTAGAAGACAGAAAAGTAATGGATATGTTCTAGATACATAAATGTTATAGTCATGCCAAATTTGGGCAATGCATCCTTATTCCATATAGATGAGCTAAAACTATATCTAATTCTTTTTTTTTCTTTAACATCTTTATTGGAGTATAATTGCTCTACAATGGTGTGTTAGTTTCTGCATTACAACAAAGTGAATCAGCCATACATATACATAGATCCCCATATCTCCTCCCTCTTGCGTCTCTCTCCCATCCTCCCTATCCCACCCTTCTAGGTGGTTACAAAGCACCAAGCTGATCTCCCTGTGCTATGCAGCTGCTTCCCACTAGCTATCGATTTTACATTTGGTAGTGTATATACGGCAATGCCACTCTCTCACTTCATCCTAGCTTCGTCCCTTCCCCCTCCCCGTGTCCTCAAGTCCATTCTCTATGTCTGTGTCTTTATTCCTGTCCTGCCCCTAGGTTCTTCAGAACCATTTTTTTTTTTTTAGATTCCATATATATGTGTTAGCATACGGTGTTTGTTTTTCTCTTTCTGACTTACTTGACTGTGTATGGCAGACTCTAGGTCCATCCACCTCACTACAAATAACTCAGTTTTGTTTCTTTTTATGGCTGAGTAATATACAGTTGTATATATGTGCCACATCTTCTTTATCCATGCATCTGTCGATGGACACTTAGATTGCTTCGATGTCCTGGCTATTGTAAATAGTACTGCAATGAACATTGTGGTTCATGTCTCTTTTTCAATTATGGTTTTCTCAGGGTATATGTCCAGTAGTGGGATTGCTGGCTTGTACGG
>NC_041232.1:31375979-31395163 GCF_002837175.3 Physeter macrocephalus
ATTTTTGTTTTTATTTCCATTTCTCTTGGAGGTGGGTCAAAAAAGATCTTGCTATGATTTATGTCATAGAGTATTCTGCCTATGTTTTTTTTCTCTCAGAGTTTTACAGTGTCTGTCATTACATTTAGGTCTTTAATCGATTTTGAGTTCATTTTTGTGTATGGTGTTAGGGAGTGTTCTAATTTCATTCTTTTACATGTAGCTGTCCGGTTTCCCCAGCACCACTTATTTTTGCAAATATTTTCTCCCATTCTGAGGGTTGTCTTTTCGTCTTGTTTATGATTTCCTTTGCTGTGCAAAAGCTTTTAAGTTTCATTAGGTCCCATTTGTTTATTTTTGTTTTTATTTCCATTTCTCTTGGAGGTGGGTCAAAAAAGATCTTGCTGTTATTTATGTCATAGAGTATTCTGCCTATGTTTTTCTCTGAGAGTTTTACAGTGTCTGTCATTACATTTAGGTCTTTAATCGATTTTGAGTTCATTTTTGTGTATGGTGTTAGGGAGTGTTCTAATTTCATTCTTTTACATGTAGCTGTCCGGTTTCCCCAGCACCACTTATTGAAGAGGCTGTCTTTTCTCCATTGTATATTCCTGCCTCCTTTATCAAAAATAAGGTGACCATATGTGCGTGGGTTTATCTCTGGGCTTTCTATCCTGTTCGATTGATCTATATTTCTGTTTTTATGCCAGTACCATACTGTCTTGATTACTGTAGCTTTGTAGTATAGTCTGAAGTCCAGGAGCCTGATTCTTCCTGCTTCATTTTTCTTTCTCAAGATTGTTTTGGCTATTCGGTGTCTTTTGTGTTTTCATACAAATTGTGAAATATTTTGTTCTAGTTTACCAGTGGAAAAATGCCATTGGTAGTTTGATAGGAATTGCATTGAATCTGTAGATTGCTTTGGATAGTATAGTCATTTTCACAATGTTGATTCTTCCAATCCAAGAACATGGTATATCTCTCCGTCTGTATAATCTTTAATTTCTTTCATCGGTGTCTTATAGTTTTCTGAGTACAAGTCTTTTGTCTCCTTAGGTAGGTTTATTCCTAGGTATTTTATTCTTATATCTAATTCTATGAGCAATAGTACCCTTCCCTTTCCTGGTGAAAAGCTCAGCTCTCTTATTAGTCATGCAAAAACCTCACATTTTAAAAAAAACAGAAGCAATTTTTTTTTGCATGAATTTTAACCTCACACAGACTAGACTAACACAACCGTTATTTAAAATTCTACAAGGTTTCTGCCCATTTCCAAGATTTTGTGAATGCTTTGGGCAAAAAGTAAAAAATGAATGACAGTTCCCATATACAGTGGGTGTTAGTAGAGGCTGAAACGAAAATATTCCATGGCCTTTGGAAGCGGGAGTGAAACGATGAATAAGATGTCACAGAATCTCTTAAACCTCAAGTTCAGTTTGTAGACGTGGCAAAAATCATCTATTGTCTAAGATGACTCAGGAATTCTCAGGGTCAAATTTGAAATTATATATACCAATCAATATTAGGTAGTCGAATACTATATATACAATTTTATGTTATGTTACTTGGAGTAAATAAGATAATAAGATATAATGATAAGTTAGTTGCAGTAAGATAACTTGTTCCATATTTCAGATACAAGTGTGAGCTCTTAGAAAAAAAGACTGTTCCACTTGGCAGTAGTCCAGCAAATAGATCACCTGGGGCAAGTTGCTCAAATCTGGCTTCTATAGAATGCAATGTGATAGATGCTGACTACTCTTCTGGGTAATTCACAGGGCACATTAGCATGCTACAGACTTTCAGAAGTCCTGTAATAGAGACATCTTTTAACTTTGTTTAACCCACTGTCTCCCAAAATTGCTTGACAATTGTTTTAGTCATTTTGGACTGTTAGAACAAAGTACCATAGACTGGGTGGCTTATAAACAATGGACATTTATTTCTTACAATTCTGGAGTCTTGGAAATCTAAGATCAGGACGCTAGCATTGTCAGATGCTGGGGAGGGCCCCCTTTGGGTTGCACACTGCTGACTTACTGTGTTCACGTCATGGAAAGAGAGCTAGCTCTCTGCATCTTCTTAGAAGGACATTAATCCATTCATGAGGGCTCCACCTTCAAGACCAAATTTACCTCCCAAAGGCCTCGCCTCCTAAAACTATCAGATTGGGGATTAGATTTCCACACATGGCTTCTGGCAGGACACAAACTCTCAGCCCATACAACTAGCAAATCTTTTTCTTTCTTCTTCATATTAGCAAACTCACATTTCCATTAGTCTGTATTCCACAGACATTCTCCACGGAAATCAGATCAAGGGAAATGCCCTGATTCCAGTGTCAAATTGTCTTGACATTGACTCCCTACCATCCTTAAAATACTTTAAAAACCCCACAGTGATTCAGGCTCCAGCAGACTACCTACTGTGACTAGTGATCTCCAGCAGCTGACCCAAGAGATAATTAGTAACCACCAAAACGCAGAGTCTCAATAGTCAAGGCTTAAAATACACATCCTGTCCTCTTATCTATTAGAACAAAGAATATAAGCAGAGACCCTAACATAATTTCTGGACTCAATCCTAGAGCTAATTTGTGAACGTTAGAAACCATTTGCAAACAGACTCCATCTTAAAAGAGAAATGGAAAGATGGACCAAACTCATGGATTAGCTCAATCAAAACAGGCTGACTATAGTCGAAAATAAATGCTCCCTCCTAAGTCAAAATGAGATTTTTCCCATTAATTTTGATTTAATTTTTCCATATTAAAATTGTGTTAATAAGAAAGTGTGGATACAGTTATTGCAATGAAATGTCATAGGATAAGGGGGGTGGAGGAGGAAAGGATTGGGAGTTTGGGATTAGCAGATGCAAACTATTGTGTATAGGATGGATAAACCGCAAGGTCCTACTGTATAGCACAGGGAACTATGTTCAATATCCTGTGGTAAACCATCATGGAATAGAATGTATATATGTATAATTGAATCACATTATTATAGAGCAGAAATTAACACAACATTATAAATCAACTGTACGTCAATAAAATTAAAAAAAAAAGAAATGTCATAAGATGAAATCATCTGAAAGAGTACCTAGAGAACCAAAAAAGCACACAGTAACTTTATTGAAGCTGGCAAATTTTCTAAGGCCAACAGGAGGAAGAAAGAAACGAAGAAACAGTATTTCTCTAATTGTAACTTACATGTGATAGTGAGAGTAAAAAATCAAAGCTGAGTTTCTTCATAGAATTAATTTCTCTTTTTTTGTTGTTTAAAAATAATGTTCTTTGCTCTATTTTCTTTCTTTTTGATTTTGGACTGTATCTGTCCAGACTAAACCACAGAAATAGAACCAGTAGGAGATATATATTAAGAGATCTGTTACAAGGAGTCAGCTTATGTGATTCAGGGGATGGCTTGGCATGATGGAAATCATTGGCCGGGCCATGAGCAAGGGCAGCTATAACTCTCAGATGGGGGACGGGAGCGGAAACTGCTACCCACAGGTGGGGCTGCTGCTCCATCAGGAAGCCTGAGTCTCCTTTTGGGGACTTCTGAGTGATTGAATGAGACCCACCCAGAATATCTAGGATAATCTCCCTTAAAGTCAACTGATTATGGACTTGAGATAAATCTTCAAAATAACTCACAGCAATACCTATGTTAGTGTTTGATCGAATAAGTAGGATTATAGCCTAGTCAAGGTAACACATAAACCTAACCATTATGGAGACATATGAGTTCACAGACATATCAAGTATGTTTTTAAAAGTGATTCATGACTCAAAATCGATGAATTCTATATATGGTTCCACGAACCAAACACATGCGCGCACACATACCCGCACACACACATCAAGTTACATGGTAAGATGCCATAGTTTAAAACAAATGCAAGATCTTGCTTAGGATTAGGTTTGGCTTTATATGACAACAACAGTGACCAGAAGAAAACATTATTTTTCAAAAGATAGAAGTTTATTTCTCTTTCACATAAATGCAGTGTGTAGGTACACTACCTAAGGCAGGTATGGTGGCTCTTCCTGTCAGTGATTTGGGTCCCTTTCTGCTGCATCTTCTTCCTTTCATCTCTTCCATCATCAAGGTTACCACCCACAAAAACTTCTGGATCTTCATTCTTCTGTTCTGTTCTCTAAGCAACAAAAAGGGCAAAAGAGGAGTAAAGCCTGGCCCCCTCCCCTTTCAAAGAGCCTTGAAGTCCCTCACGTGTGCTTACACCTCCGTAGCCAGAATTTGGTCACTAGCCACATACAGCTGTCAGGTAAGGTGGGGAATGTAGTCTCCAGCTCCAGGAGACGGTGCGACCAGCTAACTTTTGTGGTTCTGGTAGAGGAAGCAAAGGGAAAGTGCGTGCTGGAGTTGGCAACTAGCTCTCTCTGCCTCACAGGGCAATCTTGAAATCTGCAAGAACATTCAGCCTCTTCTAGTTACACTAGAACAGCCTCTGTGAGATTGATTTCAAAGGGTGGGTTGAGCAGGCATTGTAGATATGCTTAAGAAGCATAATGGTGATTTTTCACTGGCTCTTTTGGACTTTGCTGGGTTAACAACTTCTGTCACCTAAAACTCCAGACTTAGCTCTGAAACCCTCATGGTGGAAAGGGTTTCAGGATCTAGGACCAAAATTTTGGGGATTAGCATCAAGTCAAATCACTTCTGGCAACTGGGCTTTTCTGTCTTGTCCTCAGATATAGTTCTCATTCTATATTCAGATTTAGCCAGGGAATTTGTGTGCGTGCACGCACGTGCCTTTGTGTTTTTATGTTTCTCTCTCAATATATCTTAGGGTCTATGTTATCTAAGATGGGGGAGAGGAGTGGTCCTGCCTTGCTTTGACCAGTATGACCTTAGGGTTTGATGTTGCTTCTGATGATGTTGCTGAAATTAATCAAAACAATTTTTTGCCAGCTTTGATTTCTGAAAATTAGTTGAAGTCTGAATTATATAATATTTGCCTTCTCCCTTTCTCCTCAGCTACCCAGCGTAAAATTTCCCTCTTTAAATATTGACATAAAATTATTACTCTTGCGTTCAATAAAGGAGGCTTACACATGCAAATTTTAGAACTAGGCTGTGTGGTGAGCAGGTGTGTTTTGAAGAGGACCATAATTTCCTTTTACATTTTCAAACCTGCAAAGGGGCTGGGGGTAGAGAACAATATCCATTTCTATTTGTGAAAAGAAATGCCTCATTTGTTCATTGCTGATGTCTTTGATTAATCTTGAGATACCTTGACGGTGCAATGATGAGGTTGAATACCTTTTGTTTTTTGCAGTATTTGTAATCATTTACAAGGTTGCTGAGTAATAAATAATTTTATTATTGTTGGGAGGGGATGAGTCAATTAGGAAACAGTGATTGCCAACTGTTTATCCCTTATAACGTCATGTAAAGAGAATTATGATACCAAGCACAGTTTTCCTTGAAACTCTGGTCTTTAATTGGCAATAGCAGAGTACACTAACAGCTAGTAGAAGACTCCTTAAAACTATATTTTTTCCTCAGGTAGTCATAAAGGGACCACTGTCTTCCTTTAGTTGAAATAGCATTTAATTTTGTATTCTCTATGATTTTAAACATTTTCATTTCCTCCTTCTGTTTTGGCTTACTCCTTTTTGTGCATCATCTTTGGAAAAAACTGTCAAACTGTCATGTGTGTCATTTTGCTAATCATATGTCAACAATTCATAAATTTCGATCACCTTTTGGGTTTGATGTTGTTGAAGACATTTTTTTCCCCTTCATTTGAAAAGTAGATGAGTGGTTTCAGCTCAGAAATGAAGAGAGCTGGAAAAAGACCAACACATCCACCCCTACAATAAGAAAAAAGCTGGACAAAGTGCAAATCAATGACTTTTCTTAAATCTGTCAGAGAACTGAGGTAACAGGGCCAGACCCCAAAGAATACATGTTATATGATCCCATTTACATGACATTCTGGAAAAAGCAAAGCTACAGAGATGGAAAACAAATGGATGGTTGCCAGAGGGTGAGGTTTGGAGATGGGGTAGACTACGAAGGGATTGCAGGGGAGAAGTTTTAGGATGATAGAAGGAGGGTGGCCAACGACTCACCTTAGTTTGCCCAAGACTGTTCTGATTTTACAACTGCACAGCCTGTGTGTCAGGAATTCCTCTGATTTACAGGCAAACCAGGGTTGTTGGTGACCCCAGATGAAGTACCCTGTATGGTACTGGCTTGATAGATCCATGACTCTATGCCTTTGTCACAATCCACAGAACTGGATGTTGCAAAAGGTGAATTTTACTGTATGAAAATTTTTTTCAACTCAACTAATATGTCATGGATCCCAAGGCATAATGCAGGCTATGACAAATGACTCTAACGATGTTAGAAGTGAACTTGATAAGGAATTGGAATCACATCAGTAAAAATTAAGAGCAGATATGTGGAGTTTTTAAGTTTACATGATAGGAATTTGCAAATATTTGCAGGGCTATTATAGAAAAAATGTATTAAACAATTTTTGTTCTAGCAGCATTATGTAACTGATACTCTTGGGTTTGTGTAATGCAAAACCTGAACAACTGTGCTCTGTGGCCCTGCCTAATTAGACTTAATCATTAAATATCTTGAGGTCTTATTTTCCTCATTCATAAAATGAAGACATTACATTTGCATTTTTTGCATTTATTTATTGAGGCTGTGGGCTCTGGAATTGATCATATCTATATTCCAACACTGGTTCCAGAACTTTCTACCTATGACTTTGGTTAAGTTATTCAACCTATCTTTGCTTTGGTTTTCCTTTCTTAGGATAAACATTATAATGGCACCTACCTCCATTGCTGGGATAAAGGTAAAATGAGATCATATATATAAACTAGCACAATGCCTGGCACATAGTAAAAACAGACATCATATATTATATATTCCAGGTGGATTGCTAACTTTCTCACTTGACATTTCTAGTTTTTGGACTTATGTAATACAGAAGAATATAAAAACTAAAATGCCAAAATAGACTTTTTGGTCCTGTTTTGAAAAAAATCAAAGTTGCAATCCTGGTAAATTTAACTTTGTCACCTACATATGAGAATGGAGTTGACAAGAACATAGAAGGATGTTACAGGCAAGAAATAGTTACATAACAGAAAAACAGGTACCAAAAAATTGAGCAAGTTTTATTTGTTTGAACTTGGGTCAGGCCCTTTCCACCACAGAGCTTAGACACTCTTACTATATTAAACATATGGCAGAATTAAGGGTTGGAGTACTTTCTAATCTACTGCTACAAATCTATAGGAAGCTACCACAGTTGTACAATTAGTGACCTGTTAAGATAGTAAGCAGAGACTTCAAGTTTCCAGTTGCACATGTAAGGAGCTTGGAAGTTGTCCAAGCTCCATCCTAACAAAAAATAAATAGCTACATACTCTAAAAAAATCAACAACAATTCTTCTTGGATCCATAAGAGAGAGGAGTATGCAGTAACAAAGCACTGCCCCCAAGATTAGAGTGATGGATAGGTGAATACAGGCTTACCAGAGCAGACTCGCAAGTAGAGACTTCCACAGGAACCAGTGCTGGGGTAGGAAAGCCTGAAATGTAATTGATGAATTGCTGAAGGCTCGCTGGAGACAATGCTCAGAGTTTAAAACTCCAGGGGGACTCAGTCATAGGGAGGGGCCCACAATATTGCGAGATTTACCTCCAGGGAATTCTATCAGGTTCCCACAGTAAACAGTGGGGAAAAGTCGCCTTGTGCTTCCAGCAGGAGAAGAGGAAAAGAAAACATTTTGAAATATGCCAGAGCACTCTGTTCTTCACAAGACCTACTGTCAGGAAGAACTGGTGAACCAGAGTCTAACCTGCTAGGGTATTATCAGAGCCTATATGACCTGAGGAAGTGAATTATCGGGCTCAAGCCCACTCTAGTCATCCTGTCCCACCTGAGGAGGGAGAATAAAAACCTGAGAAACACTTGTGACATTCACAGTTCACAGGCACAGGCTCACTAAAAGACTGAGACCTAATCATAGGACTATAGAATCCTTCCCCAGCTCCACACATTACCACAACATTACTAAAGGCCTATTTACAGCTGTTCCTTTTACCTGATACATCATGTATGGCTGCCAAGAAAAATTACAAGGCATACTAAAAGGCAAAAACACAATTTGAAGAGACAGAGCAAGTATCAGAACTACAGTTGTAAGGGATGTTGATATTATCACACTGGGAATTTAAAACAACTATGATTAATATGCTAAGGGCTCTAATGGATAAAATAGACAGCAGGTAAGAACAGCTGGGCAATGGAAGCAGAGAGAAGGAAATCCTAAGAAAGAACCAAAAGGAAATAATGGAGATAAAAAACACAGTAACAGAAATGAAGAATGCCTTTGATGGACTTATTAGTAGACTGGGCAGAGTTGAGGAAAGAATCTCTGAGCCTGAGGATATACTGATAGAATTCCTGAAAAACAAAAAGGCAAAGAGAACAAAGACTGAAATAAACATAACAGAATATCCAAGGACTGTGGAGCAACTACAAAAGGTGTAACATATGCATAACGGGGATACCAGAAGGAGAAGAAAGAAAGGAAAAGAAGAAAGATTTGAAACAATAATAACTGAGAATTTCCCTAAATTGTCAGTCATCAAACCACAGATCCAAGGAACTCAGAGAACACCAAACAGGATAAATACCAAAAAAAAAGAAAACTACACCTTGGAATATCATTTTTGAATTACAGAAAATCAAAGATAAACTCCTGGAGGAAGCCAGAGGGAATAAAACATCTTACGTGTAGAGGAACAAAGATAAGAATTACATCTGATTTCACCTCAAAAACTATGCAAGCAACAAGAGAGTGGAGTGAAGTATTTAATGTGTTGAGAGAAAGAAAAAACCCCCACCAACCTAGAATTCTGTACTTTGCAAAATTATCCTTTAAAAGTCAAAGAGAAAGACTTTCTCAGACAAGCAAAAATTGAAGAAATTTGTTGCTAATAGACCTGTCTGGCAAGAAGTGTTAAAAGAAGTTCATCAGAGAGAAGGAAATTTTTATAGGTCAGAAACTCACATTTACATAAAGTAAGGAAGAGCACTGAAGAAGGGAGAGGTGAAGAAAAAATCATTTATTTTTCTTATTCTTAATTAATCTAACAGATAACAGTTTGTGCAAAACAATACCAACAGTGTATTTTATTAGTTTGTACCATATATATATATATATATGCTTATGTATGCTTATAAAGTGAAATGGATGACAACAATGATAAAGGAATGGAATGAAGGAATTAGGGTTATTGTTATTATAAGGTACTCACACAACTGTGAAGTGGTATAATGTTATTTGAAAATGAACTTCGATTAATTGTAAATGTAGATAGCAAACTCTAGGGCAACCACTAAAATAAGAAAAAAAAGTATAATTGATATGCTATGGAAGGAGAGAAAATGGAATCAGATAAGATACTCAGCTAAAACCACACAAGGCAGAAGAAGAGTGAAAGACAAAAATAGTAATGAAGAACAAGAGCAACAAATAGAGAACAGACAAATATGGTGAATAGTAACCCAGCTATATCAATAAAAACTTTGAATGTCTACAGTCTAAGTGCACCAAATAAAAGACAGAGATTGTAAAAGTGGATCAAAAAGCACAACCCAACTATACATTATCTACAAGAAATGCATGTTAAATATAAAGACATATATAGGTTAAAAGTAAAAGGATGGAGAAAGTGTATCATACTAACACTAATCAAAAGGAAAAAAAAGTATGTTATTTTCAGACAGAGCAGAACTTCAAAGTAAAGAACATTATCAGGGATAATGAAGGCCATTACATAACAATAAATGGGTCAATTCTCCAACAAGGCATAACAATTCTTAAGGTGTATGTACCTAACAGCAGAGCATCAAACTACAAGAGGCAGAAATTGATAGAACTGGAAGGAAAAAGAGATGAATCCACTATCATAGTTGTAGACTTTTAACATCCCTCTCCCAGAAATGGACAGATTCAGTGGCGTGGAAAATCATTAAGGACATAATTGAATTCAATGATACCATCAGTCAGTTGGATATAATTGACATCTATAGACTACTTCATCCAACAATAGCAGATTACACATTCTTCTCAAAACAGTAAACAGGAAAGGCCAGTCCCCTTGGCTTATTGCCATTCATTGGCTATATATATATATATATATATATATATATATATATATATAGCACTAAGGGGGACCATGCACAGCACTAGTTGTAAACTAGTTGGTATTTTAACAAGCCCTATCGTTGAAGAGTTCCTAATCCAACCAGAGAGAATGGCAAATGATTATATACTTAAGTGATAGTAGAAGAATCCAAAAAGCCCCTTGGAGCAAGATGAGAAGAGGACAGGCACACTTTATCAAGATTTTATGCATATATGTGTTTACTCTTGTAACATTAGGGGATTGAGTTTGTAAACTCAAAGCCCCAGAAGCACCTGCATACTAAATTTACCCCAGATAAAAAGTATATATTTCAAACTGAAATATAGGATAAAAAATCTTGTCTTTCTTCATAACAATTGAAAAAAAAAAACCTAAGTAAGCATGAAGTCACACCATGAAGAATTATTTTGCAAACGCATACAATGTACCTATACGTGTTTTTACATGTTCACAATGTAATTATACTGCTTTATATTTTATTAGATACTTTTACACATATATTTTGATATATTGGTATATATTAATATATTTGATATTTTGCTATGTATGTTTGTATAGTCCATATCCTTATAAATTTAGTGACTATGCATATTTATATCATTTATAGGGATACAAAGTAGTTTTATCAGAGCATAAAATTAAATAAATGTGATACAATATACACAGGGAAAAAAACCATAGAAAACGGACCAGAAAATCTCTTGATATAAAATTGCCAAAGCAGAATCAGGTAATATTAGAATTTTAAGGAGACCTTAGTAGCCTCTAGTTCAAGTCTGTTTCAGAAATAGAAATCCCATTTACTGTATGTCTATTAGTTGATGACCCAGTTATGCTTGAATATCTTCAATATGAGAAGCTCACTCCTTTATCAGGCTGCCTGTGACAACACTGGCTAGCTCTAATCTCTTGGAAAATTTATTCAGAATTTCTCTCTTTGCAATAGCTCCAGGGTAACGTAGGTTTGCCTTTTGGAGCAGGAGAAAATAGGCCCATTCCATGTTAAAATCTTACATATGTTATCATTCTTTAATACCTTTCAAGCTGTTTCACCTTTATTAGCTTATCTCATTCTTACAGCTCCTGTAAAGTTTGCAGAAGTATAGTTTTCTCAATTTTATGAATAAACAGCAGAGACCCCTGTTATCAGGCTGTATAAAGGGAAACAGTGAATCCCATTTAAGTGGAGAAATTGTCTTTGTTTATGTGTCTGTTTGTTTTACAAAATGTTAGATAGCTCTCAGAATCTTTGGCGACTCTGTAAGGACAGAGTTCATATTAAACAACCCCCAGAACCACAGCTCAGAGCTGTCTGAGCCCAGTGTGGCCTCCCTACCTGCATTCCAAAATCAATGCCTTCCCCTCAGGAAGCTCCATTCTGATCTGACTTTCGTGGGTGCATCCCTTGGGTGGAATATATCACACGTCTGCACTTTAGTGAGAAGGGAAGCTAGGAAATAGGGTTCTTGCTGAATTTTACATGGAGAAGGCAAGATACACAATGTAAGAAATAGCAAAATGTAAAGAGCAAAATGCAATTCAATTATTTTGAGCTGTCAGAAATGACAGATGCCACTATGACGTCCTAAATTTATTTCCTGATCCTGAGTTCCCCTCCCAAATAATCTTCCAAGATTTTCTCTCCTGTTTCTATACCTTTTTTAACCTGCACATGGAACTTTACATCTACATCTGTTTATCCGAAATTTACTAGTTTGGGCTCATCGCTTCAGCTTATTTGGATCATGTCAAAACTAATTTCATCACTCATCATGAGAGCACGCTGAACCAGTTTTGCTTATTAATACCTTGAATACGGGTCCTCTTTAAGTCCATGGGGCATAGCAGAATATCTCTTGGGTGGTGATGATGGCTTGAAAATGTTACCAAGGAAGCCATGATATGTTCTCTATGAAGCACTACTTCAAATACTTTAAATATATTTTAATTTTATCAATTATCCCTCAATCAAGCTGCAAAAAAAACGTTATTAAGAGAAGCTGGGTGAAGGGTACACAGGAACTCTTTGTACTATTTTTGCAACTTTTCTGTAAATCTAAAATTATTCCAAAATCAAAGTTTATTAAAAATTTAAAACAAAGAATCATTACTTTTTTGTATAGATATTCAGGCTTCCATGAATTCATCTCTCTTCCCATCCCTCTCCACCCTATCCTTAAGAGTGTCACGAAATATTAGGTCACCTTTGCCAGTTTTACTGCCTCACTGCTAATGTCTTCCTACTCACCTGCATCATACCTGCGATAGGTACTCTTCCCAATACTTGTTTATTCTAACCACATTTTGTTTTCTAGTTTTTAAGAGTATTTTGAAGTATGACAGAAGAACGGTAAGGGGGAAGAGTACAGAAATTTTACCACTTTAAAAAATGTCCACTGTTACTGATTGATTCATATTCACTCATTCATTCATTCATTCAAGAAATATTGATTGGGTACTATGGAGAGTATCCTTTCCTTTGGGAAACCAGCCCCTCCTACTCCATGGGGTAAAGATTTCAGTCACTATACCTTCCCCTAATCCTGAGGCAGAGGTGTGAACGAGACCCAGGATGAGAATCATTTCTGGAATTAATATGTGAACAGCCTGCCATATGCTTAGAGCTGGATGCAGAATGAAGCTGCCCCATGACAGGCAGAGCTGAGAGTTCCTGGTAACAGAGAGCTTTGATGGCATCCTCTGAGCTCCTGGATCCTGCTATATATAAAGCCCAGGCCAGCTTTAGGCTTCTCTGTTTTATAAATTCCAGTTTTGTTTAATCTAGTTCGTGTTCCGCTTCTGTCACTCGCAACAGAAAGGATACTGAAAGGACACTAAAAATATTCTATTATTAGTCTGACTTTTAGGCGTATTTGTGATTTTTTTTCTCTTTATCTTCAAAAATATATACAGGAAACACAAAGAGGCTTTGCCAGGGGCTCTTCCATTCTCTGTTTTATAGAGAGGAATTAATCATACATGGCATAATGGGTGAGGTTAATAACAGTATGTTCAAAGTATAGGAGGAATATCAAGGAAAAAATGAATAAATGCAAAAAAATCCACAAAACCCACCCCATGGCTTCTATCCCCCCATGACCACCTCCCTCCCACTCAGTGCCTTTGGCTTGATACCTGTTTTTGTGTCAGATCCTTGATCAGTGCCCGAATCCAAATCAGCTTCGATCCCCCTCTTGGCAGTATTCTAGGGTCACTGACAAATTTATTTCTCTTCTTTTTATTTTTTTTCTAGAATTTTAAAAATGTAGACTATTCTTTTAGGTAGAGTTTTTATGTTGCCTTTTATGCAGTATCTTGTCGTCAAGGTTAATCTACAAGTTTATGGTCATTTCATAAGCTGGCAATATATTTTTTTGACCTTCACTTGAATCTCCTTTCAGATAGTTTTTTCTCTTCCATTGGCATTGGATTTGTAGATGCCACTGGCTGGTTAGTTTACTTTGGTATACTCAAGAGGAACAAGATGGGTAGAATTTAACCTTTGACGTAATGATTAGAAAATAGCTACTTGGTTTGGAAAACATCTTGATAGCATCAATCCATTGGTTAATTGGCTCAAAGTCATACATTTTTGACCTTTAGAAAATGGCAGTGTTTCATTCTGAGTCATCAGCCCGATTACTCTTTTGCTTTAGAAAACAAAGGTTTCTGTGTTTTACTCAACTTAGCTGAATTACATATGCAGAATTTAACACCCTGTGCTGTGACCCTACAGTTCTTGCCAATGGCTAAAATCTTCTAACATTCAGAAGAAGTTGCATTAAAAGACCAGCTCCTGAGGTAATGGCATTGATGAATTTATCTATTAGAAGATAATAGTTTAATTTGCTTTCCACAATTTGTGAAACGCAATGGGGTCATTACTATATCTTAGTCATATTTTATCTCTCAAGTAATCAGCACAGTTTCTGGCTCCTAACAGGAGCCAAATAAAAGTCTATAAATAAAAGTTTATACATGAATAAATAAATGGACAAATATTATACATTTGAAAAAGAGTATACTGAATAATTTTCTCTAAATTTGCAATGTCCTCTTAGGCTTAAAGAAATTGTTTACGTTGGGTGTTCTTTTAGGTGAATCAGAATGAAGAACAAGTATTTCTACAACCAACGTAACTTTTCCCTTTTGGGTATGTTTCTCCTTTACAACAGATGTTTTCAAAGCTTTTTCTCCAACACTTTATATTAAAAAGTGCCTTATTGCTATAATACCATTTTGCTGTGTTTCTGTTAATTCCACATAGAGTAGCTGAAATATTATTGACAAATAGTTTCCTACAATCTTAACAGGAAAAAAGTTAAAGGTTATCCGTTTAATTATTAAAGATAACTATAAGGCATTATGTGAAGATGCCTTGCTAGCTCAGAGAACAGAAAGATAAAGACAGTCAAAGAAAGAAAAAAGCATGAATCAACTTATAAATGATATTCAGAGAATTTATCTTCTTAATGTTATTAAGATGGTGAGAATCATTCTCATCTCATTTTTTAATCTACATTAAGAATGAGAGCTAAGTCATAATAGGACCTACTAAGTGATAGGCCAAGAAAAGATTCTTGCAAATGTGAGAAAAAAAATGTGTGTATATTTATGTACTTAGAAAAAACTCATTGGGGCTTCCCTGGTGATGCAGTGGTTAAGAATCCACCTGCCAATGAAGGGGACACCGGTTCAAGCCCTGGTCCGGGAAGATCCCACATGCCGTGGAGCAACTAAGCCCGTGAGCCACAACTACTGAGCCTGCTCTCTAGAGCCCACGAGCCACAACTACTGAGCCCATGTGCCACAACTGCTGAAGCCTGTATGCCTAGAGCCCATGCTCCACAACAGGAGAAGCCACTGCAGTGAGAAGTGCACACACCACAACGAAGAGTAGCCCCTGCTCGCTGCAACTAGAGAAAGCCCACATGCAACAACGAAGACCCAACGCAGCCAAAAATAAAAAATAAATAAAATAAATACATTTATTAAAAAAAATCTCATTGGTTCACTCAAAATAATATTAATCATTTTGGAAAGTGATTGTATTTATATTATTGTATTTAAACCTGCTTTTTTGTTCATTTTCATTTCTTCAGAATGAAACTGCCACCTGTATCAGGAAACTTACAGCTGAATAAAGAGCTGCTCATTTTAATAATCACCATGTGTGTTTCCTCATGCAGGTCCACATCACACCTGTAGGTACAAATGTTGAGCTGCAAACATTTCCAAGGGAGGCTATACAAATAAGAACTTGGACTCTGGGAAGAGAGTGACGTATTTAAATCTTAATTTGGCCTCCTGGGCAGGTTAATGTAATGGAACATTGCTAGACTTCAATTTTCTTGTGTGAAATATAGAAATGATGATAGATTGTTGCCTTGAGAGGTAAATGAGGGAATATATATATATATTTTTTTAACTTGCTATTTTATATTGGAGTACACGTTGCGGAGCACAGGCTCCGGACGTGCAGGCTCAGCGGCCATAGCTCATGGGCCTAGCCGCTCTGCGGCATGTGGGATCTTCCTGGACCGGGGCACGAAGCCGTGTCCCCTGCATCGGCAGGCGGATTCTCAACCACTGCGCCACCAGGGAAGCCCGAGGGTTCCCTTTGAGAGAGTATATTTAAAGTGCTTATCTGGCATATTATGTGATCAGTTGTAAGAATAATACTTATTATTAACATAGTACACAGATAAAATCTTATAGACCGTGAGGAGTTCCTTGTGCTATACAGTAGGTCCTCATTGGTTATCCATTTTAAATATAGCAGTGTGTACATGTCAATCCCAAACTCCCTAACTATCCCTTCCCCCAACCCTTCCCCCCTGGTCCGTAAGTTCATTCTCTAAGTCTGTGAGTCTGTTTATGTTTTGTAAGTTAGTTCATTTATATATTTCTTATTTTTGTTTTTTTATTGGTGTTTTACTCAACTTAGCTGAATTACATATGCAGAATTTAACACCCTGTGCTGTGACCTACAGTTCTTGCCAATGGCTAAAATTCTAACATTTAGAAGAAGTCTCAAACCCGTGTTCCCTGCATTGGCAGGCGGATTCTTAACCACTGCGCCAACAGGGAAGCTCTATTCATTCTTTTTAAATATTCTTTTCCATTATGGTTTATCACAGGATATTGAATACAGTTCCTGGTGCTATACAGGTTGCATTAAAAGACCAGCTCCTGAGGTAATGGCATTGATGAATTTATCTATTAGAAGATAATAGTTTAATTTGCTTTCCACAATTTGTGAAACGCAATGGGGTCATTACTATATCTTAGTCATATTTTATCTCTCAAGTAATCAGCACAGTTTCTGGCTCCTAACAGGAGCCAAATAAAAGTCTATAAATAAAAGTTTATACATGAATAAATAAATGGACAAATATTATACATTTGAAAAAGAGTATACTGAATAATTTTCTCTAAATTTGCAATGTCCTCTTAGGCTTAAAGAAATTGTTTACGTTGGGTGTTCTTTTAGGTGAATCAGAATGAAGAACAAGTATTTCTACAACCAACGTAACTTTTCCCTTTTGGGTATGTTTCTCCTTTACAACAGATGTTTTCAAAGCTTTTTCTCCAACACTTTATATTAAAAAGTGCCTTATTGCTATAATACCATTTTGCTGTGTTTCTGTTAATTCCACATAGAGTAGCTGAAATATTATTGACAAATAGTTTCCTACAATCTTAACAGGAAAAAAGTTAAAGGTTATCCGTTTAATTATTAAAGATAACTATAAGGCATTATGTGAAGATGCCTTGCTAGCTCAGAGAACAGAAAGATAAAGACAGTCAAAGAAAGAAAAAAGCATGAATCAACTTATAAATGATATTCAGAGAATTTATCTTCTTAATGTTATTAAGATGGTGAGAATCATTCTCATCTCATTTTTTAATCTACATTAAGAATGAGAGCTAAGTCATAATAGGACCTACTAAGTGATAGGCCAAGAAAAGATTCTTGCAAATGTGAGAAAAAAAATGTGTGTATATTTATGTACTTAGAAAAAACTCATTGGGGCTTCCCTGGTGATGCAGTGGTTAAGAATCCACCTGCCAATGAAGGGGACACCGGTTCAAGCCCTGGTCCGGGAAGATCCCACATGCCGTGGAGCAACTAAGCCCGTGAGCCACAACTACTGAGCCTGCTCTCTAGAGCCCACGAGCCACAACTACTGAGCCCATGTGCCACAACTGCTGAAGCCTGTATGCCTAGAGCCCATGCTCCACAACAGGAGAAGCCACTGCAGTGAGAAGTGCACACACCACAACGAAGAGTAGCCCCTGCTCGCTGCAACTAGAGAAAGCCCACATGCAACAACGAAGACCCAACGCAGCCAAAAATAAAAAATAAATAAAATAAATACATTTATTAAAAAAAATCTCATTGGTTCACTCAAAATAATATTAATCATTTTGGAAAGTGATTGTATTTATATTATTGTATTTAAACCTGCTTTTTTGTTCATTTTCATTTCTTCAGAATGAAACTGCCACCTGTATCAGGAAACTTACAGCTGAATAAAGAGCTGCTCATTTTAATAATCACCATGTGTGTTTCCTCATGCAGGTCCACATCACACCTGTAGGTACAAATGTTGAGCTGCAAACATTTCCAAGGGAGGCTATACAAATAAGAACTTGGACTCTGGGAAGAGAGTGACGTATTTAAATCTTAATTTGGCCTCCTGGGCAGGTTAATGTAATGGAACATTGCTAGACTTCAATTTTCTTGTGTGAAATATAGAAATGATGATAGATTGTTGCCTTGAGAGGTAAATGAGGGAATATATATATATATTTTTTTAACTTGCTATTTTATATTGGAGTACAGTTAACAATGTTGTGATAGTTTCAGGTGTACAGCAAAGTGATTCAGTTATACATATACATGTATCTATTCTTTTTCAAATTCTTTTCCCATTTAGGTTGTTACATAATATTGAGCAGAGTTCCTTGTGCTATACAGTAGGTCCTCATTGGTTATCCATTTTAAATATAGCAGTGTGTACATGTCAATCCCAAACTCCCTAACTATCCCTTCCCCCAACCCTTCCCCCCTGGTCCGTAAGTTCATTCTCTAAGTCTGTGAGTCTGTTTATGTTTTGTAAGTTAGTTCATTTATATATTTCTTATTTTTGTTTTTTTATTGACATATAGTTGTTTTACAATGTTGTGTTAGTTTCTGCTGTGTAGCAAAGTGATTCAGTTATGCATAAATATACATTCTCTTTTTAAAATTTATTTATTGTATTTATTTATTTTTGGCTGCATTGGGTCTTTGTTGCTGTGCGCGGGCTTTCTCTAGTTGTGGTGAGCGGGGGCTACTCTTTGTTGTGGTGCACGGGCTTCTCATTGCAGTGGCTTCTCGTTGCGGAGCATGGGCTCTAGGCGCACAGGCTTCAGTAGTTGTGGCCTGTGGGCTCTAGAGCGCAGGCTCAGTAGTTGTGGCACACAGGCTTAGTTGCTCCGTGGCATGTGGGATCTTCTCAGACCAGGGCTCAAACCCGTGTTCCCTGCATTGGCAGGCGGATTCTTAACCACTGCGCCAACAGGGAAGCTCTATTCATTCTTTTTAAATATTCTTTTCCATTATGGTTTATCACAGGATATTGAATACAGTTCCTGGTGCTATACAGTAGGACCCTGTTGTTTATCCATTCTATATATAATAGTTTGCATCTACTAACCCCAAACTCCCAATCCGTCCCTCCGCCACCAGCCCTCTGCCCTTGGCAACCACAAATCTGTTCTCTATGTCTGTGAGTCTGTTTCTGTTTTGTAGATAAGTTCATTTGTATCTATTTTATATTCCACATATAAATAACCTCATATGATATTTGTCTTTCTCTCCTGATGTACTTCACTTAGTATGATAATCTCTAGGTCCATCCATGTTGCTGCAAATGGCATTATTTCATGCTTTTTTATGGCTGAGTAGTATTCCATTGTATATATGTACCACATCTTCTT
>NC_041232.1:31396247-31447842 GCF_002837175.3 Physeter macrocephalus
GGGTTCCCTTTGAGAGAGTATATTTAAAGTGCTTATCTGGCATATTATGTGATCAGTTGTAAGAATAATACTTATTATTAACATAGTACACAGATAAAATCTTATAGACCGTGAGGCAGTAGTGGTGTCTGTTTTCTGAAAATTTTTATACAAAAAAAATATGAATTTCTAAGTATAATAAAATAAAAGACTTAGTCAGGCAATCACATTTTCCCCAGCTTTTTATTTTGAAAAATTTCAAACATGCATAAAATTTTCCAGAGTATTACAATGACCACCATATATTCACCACAATTCACCAACTGTTCATTTTTTGCCGCATTAGCTGTATCTCTCCCTCCTCATGTTTAAATGCATCTGCATGAATCTCCTAAAATCAGGGACATTCTCCCACATACCCTCAGTGTAAAGATCACTTTCAAGATGCCTAAGGTGGATGTGCTACTATTATGTAATAGATCATTCATATTCAAATTTTCCCAATTGCCGTAATGTTCTTTACAGCTGTTTGATTTTTATTTTCACTTTCATTTTATTTTTATTTTCATTTAAATAATGTTCTTTATAACTTTTATTTTTATTTTATTTTCATTTGATCTTTGTAACTGTCTTATTTTTTTATTTGTGTTATTTGACACTAATCAAGGATCATTTGCATTTTATTGTCATATTTCTTTTGTCATTTTTAAAAATAGATCTTTATTGGAGTATAATTGCTTCAAAATACTGTGTTAGTTTTTGTTGCACAGGAAAGCGAATCAGCTGTATGCATACACATATCCCCATATCCCCTCCCTCTTGAAACTCCCTCCCATCCTCCCTATCCTACCCTTCTAGGTCATTGCAAAGCACTGAGCCGATCTCCCTGTGCTACGCTGCTGCTTCCCAGCAGCCAACTGTTTTACATTCAGTAGTGTATATATGTTGATGCTACTCTCACTTCGCCCCAGCTTCACCCTCCCACCCCATGTCCTCAAGTCCATTCTCTATGTCTACCTCTTTATTCCTGCCCTGCAACTAGGTTCATCAGTACCTTTTTTTTCTTTTTTTAGATTTCATATATATGCGTTAGCATACAGTATTTGTTTTTCTCTTTCTGACTTCACTCTGTATGACAGACTCTAGGTCCATCCACCTCACTACAAATAACTCAAATTTGTTTCTTTTTATGGCTGAGTAATATTCCATTATATATATGTGCCACATCTACTTTATCCATTCATCTGTCAATGGACATTTAGGTTTCTGCCACGTCCTGGCTATTGTAAATAGTGCTGCAATGAACATTGTGGTACATGTCTCTTTTTCAATTATGGTTTTCTCAGGGTATATGCACAGTAGTGGGATTCCTGGGTCATATGGTAGTTCTATTTTTCATTCTTTAAGGAACCTCCGTACTGTTTTCCATAGTGGTTGTATCAATTTACATTGCAACCAACAGTGCAGGAGGGTTCTCTTTTCACCACAACCTTTCTAGCATTTACTGTTTGTAGATTTTTTGATAATGGCCATTCTGACTGGTGTGAGGTGATACCTCATTGTAGTTTTGATTTGTATTTCTCTAATAATTAGTGATGTTGAGCATCTTTTCATGTGCCTCTTAGCCATCTGTATGTCTTCTTTGGTGAAATGTCTATTTAGGTCTTCTGCCCATTTTTTAACTGGATTGTTGGTTTTTTTGATATTGAGCTCCATGAGCTGTTTGTATATTGTGGAGATTAATCCTTTGTCTGTTGTTTCATTTGCAAATATTTTCTCCCATTCTAAGGGTTGTCTTTTTGTCTTGTTTATGGTTTCCTTTGCTGTGCAAAAGCTTTTAAGTTTAATTAAGTCCCATTTGTTTTTGTTTTTATTTCTGTTACTCTAGGAGGTGAGTCAAAAAGGATATTTTTGTCATTCTCATTCTAGAAAATTCTCAGTGTGTTTTTCTCTTCTTTCATGACAGTTGATTTGAGGGCTGTAGGTCAGTTGTATCACAGATTGTCCCTCAGTTTGACTGTCTGATTGTTTCCTGGGTCCCAGATTCAGGTTCAGATTCTTGGCCAGATGCTCTGGGTACCACATAGCTGGTGCTGTTTCCATCTCAGTGCCTCAGGCAGTGGTTACTCAATGTCTCACTCCTTGTGAGGTTCAGTTTGATATCTTGGAGTGCCCACCAGACTTTATGATCACTTAGGCTCCCCTGTTCCCCTCCTAATTAATAAATAATCTATGAAGAGACACTGTGAATTTATATGTCCTGTTCTCCAGCAACTTTTCACTTTGTGGTTTTACTATCGAATTATGATCTTAGCCTGAATCAATTATTAATATACAGTTGCAAAGTGGTGACTTTTCTAATTGTACCATTCCTTCTGCATTTATTGGCATTCTTCCATAAAGAAGAGTCCTACCCCTCATTTTAGAATCACTACAGACCCCCTGATTTTTTAAATTATGATTAAACGTGTTAGAGCATATTTAATATGTACAATACAGGTGTGCCAATTTTTTTTTTTTTTTTTTTTTTTTGTGGTATGCGGGCCTCCCTCTGCTGTGGCCTTGCCCGTTGCGGAGCACAGGCTCCGGACGTGCAGGCTCAGCGGCCATGGCTCACGGGCCCAGTGGCTCCGCGGCATGTGGGATCCTCCCAGACCGGGGCGCGAACCCAGTTCCCCTGCATCGGCAGGCGGACGCGCAACCGCTGCGCCACCAGGGAAGCCCGCCAATTTTGTTTTAGGTCTAGAATATTAGAACTGTGTGTTGTCCCTGCTGTGGACTTTCTCCAATGCAAAGCTACAGTGGTAGCAATGGGCAGGTGTATATTAGATTCTTCATAAGGATTTTTAAACTTGATGTTATTTTTAAAGAAAAATTTATGCTTTGTTGTTAATAACATGTTGGGATATTTACAATGCTACCATTCTTCATATCAATAGATGCCTAACTTAATTAGCATTTAAATATAAATCTCCATCAAATATTATACAGTATAGGATAGAAAACTATTTCCTTTATTTATGGCAATGTAAAATGCAAAGGTAAGGGACTAGTACCAGAGCCCAGAGGCTTCATTTGTTTATCCTAAACATAAAAAATGGCACATTAAATAAAAAGTTGTTATATGCTTTCAAATTCTTCCTTGGAATGGTTATTTGTTTTGGTGAGCAAAAAAAAAAATAGGTTTTGACCCAAGGATCAAGATATGTATTGGGTTTCTCTTTGCAGGGCTCTTATGTTTTGAATTACTGCCCTAGAAAAGTTTCCAATTCTACTATGAGGTTTTCCCAACCTCATAGTTTAGAATGAAGGGTCATTATTAAGACTGCTGTGTAATAAATCACTCTTTCTTTGTAAGAAATCTGTTTTTCCTATCTGATTACTTTTAAGATTTTCTCTTTGTTTTGCTTTTCTAAAATTTTACTACAGTGTGTCCAGTTATGAAATTATTTTTATTTAACCTTGTGCTTGAATATTGCTTCTTTTCCTTCATCTAGTCTTTCTTCTGAAACTCTTTACATGGGATCATCTTATTTTTTCCTCCATGTCACTCATCTCCCTGTATTTTCTCCCTCTTCACTGCTCTCTGTACAACATTCTGTATAAACATTTTCTCTCTCTCTACTTATGTCTCTTTATCTCTGTCTCATTGACCACATTTTCTTCTTCTTAGTTTCAATTTAGATCTTTTCAAATGCCTTTCTTTTCCTTAGTAACTTGTTTTCCTAGTATTTTATTTTCTTCTTCAGAGAATTTCAGTTCTTTTAGGTTTGTAATTATTTGTAAGTAATTTCTGTTCTATTCTTTCTTTAGATTACTATATACTTTCCTTAAATTCTTGGGATATTTTTTCTAATCAAAGTGGATCATCTCCTTAAACATTTTATCTTTGTGGTTTTTCTGGGGGAGTATCCCTCCAGAGCAGTTTGCTTTTGCTTTGTCCACCATCCCAAATGTATCACCATCCAGAAACTAACTTTTATGTTAATTTCTTGGCTTGGATTTTATTGAACCAGAAGTGGTACTTTAAACTCCTGTGAAACCCAGATCAGACTCTCCAGGGCAACTTTTGTCCATAGGAAGATCAGAAGGAAACAACATCTGTCTTACCGTCTCCCTCTGAGAGGTAGAAGATATTTCCACCCTTTTATTAAGAGGACCACCATTTGAAGATCCTATCTTAATGTGGGTTTCTCAGTCCTCATACTTTGGCTTAGGCAGCCCAAGGTCTGCGTATGTCCCCTTCCCAGGTGGACACTCCAGCACAAGTCCCAAGATTATGAAGGCTGAACTACCCCTCCCCCACCCCATCCCACTGAGCATTAACAATGCACTTACTGTTCCCATTTCTGAGTCCAAGCTCATGCCCAACACTGAGGGGTATCTCTTTCTTTCTCAAGAGTGCAGCTTTGTATATAACAATGTTTGTTATTTGTTTTTTACAGAATTTCCAGGTGTTTTTAGACAAAGGGCTTTTAAATGATCAAGTCAGACATATTGTTGCACTGGAATTCTTATCCCATACTTTATAACTGATCTTTACTTCCCCTTGAAATATACAGTAAGTAGTGGCATAATTTTGCCATGTAACCTTGTTCAGGGCTGAGGAATGTGAATGGAATTCTTCTGGGTGAAGCTTCCTTCACTTTTCCGATGATAAGAAGATGAATGTTCCCTTTCTTCCTGCTTGGAACTTTAAGCAATGCGTGGAGGTAGAGTAGCTATGCTGGAGTCAGGACAATGAAGGCAGTTTCCTAAAGATGGTAAAGCAGGAAGACAGGGGAACTTGGCTCCTTTTTATTTGCATATGCATGATGAATAATGATGCTGAACACCTTTTCATCTGCTTGTTGGGCATTTATATATATATATATATATATATATATATATATCTTGGAAAAATACCTGTTAAAATATTTTGCCCATTTTTAATTGGGTTATTTGTCTTTTTATTATTGGGATATAGAGTTTTTCATGTATTTTGAATAGTAGACCCTTAGCAGATATACAACATGCAAATATTTCCCCCCATTATGTGGGTTGTCTTTTCAGTTTCTTGAACCCCAAAAGTTGTTAATTTTTTTTTTTTTTTTTTTTTGCGGTATGTGGGCCTCTCATTGTTGTGGCCTCTCCCGTTGCAGAGCACGGGCTCTGGACGCGCAGGCTCGGTGGCCGTGGCTCATGGGCCCAGCTGCTCCACGGCATGCAGGATCTTCCCGGACGGGGGCACGAACCCATGTCCCCTGCATCGGCAGGCGGACTCTCAACCACTGTGCCACCAGGGAAGCCCCAAAAGTTGTTAATTTTAATGGAGTCCAATTTATTTATTTATTCTTGGATTGCTTGTTTTATTGTTGTCATATTTAAGAAAATTGCTACTTAATGCCAAGTATGAAGATTTAGGTCTTTGTTTTCTTCTAAAGGTTTTATATTTTTATCTCCTACATTTAAATCTTTGATCTTTTTTGAATTAATTTTTGTTTATGGTGTGAGGTAGGGGTCTAAATTCATTCTTTTATATTTAGCTATCCAGTGTCTCAGCAACATTTGTTGAAAAGATTATTCTTCCCTCATTGAATGATCTTGGCACCCTTGTCAAAATCACTTGACTAGGTCTTTGGGTTTGTTTCTAGACTGTTCTACTCCTTGATCTATGTCTGTCCTTGTGGCCAATACCACATGGTTCTGGTGACTGTTGCTTTGTAGTAGGTTTCAGGATCAGGAAGTGTGAGTCCTTTTCACTCGTCTTTTTAAAGATAGTTTTTCCTATATTTCCATATGAATTTTAGGATCACCTTTTTATTTCTGTAAATAAGGAAGTTGAAATTTTGATAGGGATTGCATTTAATCTATAGATCAACTTGAGGAATATTGCCATTTTAGTAATATTAAGTCTTCTAATCCATGAACACAGGATACCTTTCAATTTTTAAATTTCTTTCAACAATGTTTTGTAGTTTCACAATCCTCATTTCTTCTTGTATCATGGCTCTTCCATCTGGGATTTTTTTCCTTTTCTTTAAATAGTATCCTTTAGAATTTTCTTTCCTGAGGATCTGCTGTTAAACTTTCAATTTTTGCTTGTTTGAAAATACCTTTATTTTTGGTCATTACTAAAGGGCATTTTTGCTTGTTATTGAATTCTAAGTTGACAGTCATTTGTTATTGAATTCTAAGTTGACAGTCATTTTCTCTTAGCATACTGAAGATAGTATTTTATATTTTTATTCCTTTGCTGCCATTGCTGTCAGTCTAATTGTCATTCTTTCTATGTGACCTTGAACCTTTCCTCTTTCTCATACAATTTAGAATCAATTTTTTAAGTTAAAATCAATACCTATGGAATATTGTTTGAAATTGCAATTTATCTATAGCTAAACCTGGAGAAAAGTAACATATTTACAATACTAAGTGTTCCTTTCAATGAAATATGATATTGTCCATAATATCTTTTAGTAAAGTTTTGTAATTATCTACATATTGTCCTTGCTCATTCTTTTTAGATTTTCCTCAGGTATTTACGTTCTTGATGCTATTAAAATTGCTATTTATTTTTAAATTTCAATTTGTATTTTATTTTTTTCCTGATGCATGGAAGTAAAATTGACTTTTTATATTTCTCTTATATTCAGCAACTTGTTATACTAATATTTCTAATTATCTATTTGTACAGCTAGAGAGAAGTTTCTATATAGTTATCCACATCATTTGAAAACAATAGCAATTAATGATATTTTCTTTAATCCGCATGCATTGTTTATTTTTCTTATTGTGTTAGGAATTTCAGTTTAATGTTTAATAGAACTGACAAATTTAGACATTTTTATCTTCTGAGTTTAAAGAACTGCTTTTAACATTTCTTTGTAGCATTTATTTAATTTCCATTTTGTGTATAATGAGATGTTGTGGCACAGAAAAGGCAAATAATTCGTTTTATTTCATTCCTCCGATTTTGGAGTTGGGAATGGGATCTGGAATTTTTTTTGTGTGTGTTACACGGGCCTCTCACTGTTGTGGCCTCTCCCATTGCGGAGCACAGGCTCCGGACGCACAGGCTCCGTGGACGTGGCTCACGGACCCAGCTTCTCCGCGGCATATGGGATCTTCCCGGACCGGGGCACGAACCTGTGTCCCCTGCATCGGCAGGCGGATTCTCAACCACTGCGCCACCAGGGAAGCCCAGGATCTGGAATTTTGAAGTAGTGCCTTCTTTAACCTCATCATATTCAGCCTTATGATGTTTAACCCCATCATTATTTTCTTGTCTGTAGAAAGCAAAACAGTTTTTTTTTTTTCTGATTTACATTATTATTTGGGGCCTGGGATAAACTTAACGACTGTCAAGATTACTGGGTAGCACAGAATGTAAATATTTGAAGATCAGCAGCAGCCACGAGAAAGTGACATTTATCCTCCTTTCAGAGAATTAAAAGGGTGCCCTTGTTTATTAGAGCATTTTTTAAAGGTTATAGCCTTATTATCACTTTAACAAGATTTTAAGTAAAGATCATCTATACTTTTTAAAGCGTAACTTAAAAAATGTAGTTGAATCTGAACTAACAGTGGTACTCTTAGAAAAAAATTAAATAACCCCAATCTGTTTAAATGGGAGTTTATTTTATGATAAATAGGGACCTAGGGACATGTAATCAACATTTGAATATTTTCCTTAAGTAATATTAAACCTTACTTAAGCATAAAATACCACGATGTAACTAAGAAGCTTAATTTATTATAGTGACATAACTTGACATACATTTTAAATTAATTCTTTTCTACCTTCAAGTACAAAGCACATAACATGTTTTTTTTTTCATCAGGTAGATAGTAAGTTTCCACTAACTCATTTATCATATGCATGCAAGCAGATAGAACAAGGTATGTGGAAACTTTGAGATAATCCTTTAGAGACTCCCATGTTCTATTCAACCCAGAATCTTAGCAACCCAGTTTGCTGATAGCCTCCTGGCTTTGGCTAAAGACCATTTAGAAAACTACGGAGAACTTCAATTAATGCCCTTCCTGAATATGCTTGGCTATTATTCTAATTTTTTTTTTTTTCCGCTACGCGGGCCTCTCACTGTTGTGGCCTCTCCCGTTGCGGAGCACAGGCTCCGGACGCGCAGGCTCAGCGGCCATGGCTCACGGCCCCAGCTGCCCCGCGGCACATGGGATCCTCCCGGACCGGGGCACGAACCCGTGTCCCCTGCATCGGCAGGCGGACTCTTAACCACTGCGCCACCAGGGAAGCCCTTATTCTAATTTTTGAACTAACTTCCTATATTTCATTGTTTCAGTTGCCACATTGACACAGTTACAGAGATAGTTGCATCTGTATAGCAGAAAGCAAGTGGGCTACTTGCCAGATGAGGGATCACACTTACCTTCAAATGAAAAACTGAAAGAATAAGTCATGTTCTCAGTTGTTGAGAGCTGTCTCTACGAGACAGAGTGGAGGGTGATTGGTGCCGAGATCAAGTCCACTCTAAGAAAGGGATTTTGTTTATCTGGAGGTCCATGTTTTCATATTCTTGCACACTATTTGGAACTAGTAATAAAAAGTATTTATTCTTTCCAACTATTTAGGTAGGTGAGAATTGTTACTCAATTCCAATTTTATTCTGGCACATGTCTGCACTGTGTGCCAGAAATCCTCATTTCAAATGACACAGTGTGGTAAACATTGAGTCAAAAGACTCCCCTCTGTCCACTGTGACCTTAATGGATGGGAAGACAGAACTGTTCAGATTGGAAGCCCTATCATAAAACTACTCTGTTAATAGGTATGCATACCTGAGCCAGTATCTACTCCTCTTATGTTTAGAAAGACTCTAAATTATTGACTGTAAATATTTTTTCTGCCATCTTACAACATCTGTGCAGCACAAATCATTAATCACTTTCCCTGCAAGGTATCGCCTCGAGTGCTGGTGTCAGCCTAGCATCTTCCTCCTTAAGAACCTGCTCCTTGTATCACAGTGAATGCTACCCCCGTGCTTGCATATTACACTTGCTGTAAGTGCTCTTGGGTTATGCTTCCTGGTCCCGTCCTCAAGGAAGTTCATCTCAAAATCCCAATGTACTTGCTCAGTTTGGCAATGTCTGACTGTCAACAGTGGCTGCTAAAGACTGGATTCTGTGCCCTAAAACATACAGTTCCAAGTTTTGCTGGTATTGACATCAGTTTGGCAGTCTAGATGGAAGGGACTGCTCCATGCTTATTTGAATGACATACAGGATTTAATAACCATGGCCTCTTATTATCTAGAAATTAACCTACTGGCAAAATAGTTCTTCCTTGTATACATGAATTTTTGTAATCCTGATAATCCCTTTATCAAAATGTCGACTGCCTAGGATAAGAGAATGAATGCAAAGAAATGAATGAAAGAATGAATGAAAGAAAGAATGCATATGATTGATTCACTTCAGTGTGCAACAGAAACGAACACGGTATTGTGAAGTAATTATGCTCCAATAAAGGTCTATTACAAAAAAATAATCAATGTGGTCCATGATAAGTATGCAGAGAAAACTCTGAACAAATTCTACCCATTATTGATGTTTGGTTCTAGGTAGTGATGGATGATTGATGGATGGTTCTATGTAAAAGAAGAAGGAGGACGCTCCAGAGGTGAGAAAAGGATGTCTGATTTCAAAACAAGAGACTTCTTGGTTGCTATGAAGACCAAAAGGAGGGATCATAATTACAACATCAGAAACTGTTGTTGAAGAAATGACTATTAACTGCAGGGTTCACAAGTAGAAGGGACCTAAATTATGAACAAAGTTTTCTGTGTTATTAATGCCCAGCGTTGATATTTTTAGCTTGTGGCCCTTCAAAATATTATGAGCAAAGGATGCCTAGAAAGAATGTGCTTTGTCAGCATTTTGGGAGCATGTTGTTGGTGTTAGAGTTATTTTGAGGGTCCTCAGGATGGCTTGTTTTGTTGGCAATGTAGGGACTGTTGATGAATGAAACTGTTGGAATGATGCTAAGAAGCTGGGACACACTAGCACAGCATGGCCTGTTTTCTTGGTATATATGACTAAATTCCCGCCCAGAAAGGCTGAAACCAAAAACCACATTTTCCCAACCTGCCAAGGCTGATTATTATTACCTGTAAATATTTGCCAGTTTGTTCAGTAAACATTAAAATGCCTTATTCTTTGGATTTACATATTTTTATAAATAGGGAGAAATAACTTTTGACGTGTGCTTTCACCATTTATATTTCTCCTTTTGGATTTGTCTTCATGTCTGACCGATGCTCCCATAGGTGCATTTCTGATTTTTCTTTCATTTATTGACCTCTTTTTAATTCCTACATCTTTTTATTCATTATGCTACTTTATTTGCATATATGATAAATTATAATTCCTGATTCATTATTTACCCTTTAATTTGGAAGGCAGCTATGCTCACCACTATACTCCCAATGTCATACCTACCCTTTAATTTGGTTTAAGATAGTTTATGATGAAAAGTCAAATTTTATCAAGTTTTCTTTATGGTTGCATTTAAGTTGAGCCTTAGAAAATACCATAACTAAAAGACACTCTGTTTCTCAGAATGTACAAAATCACCACTATTTTCTTCTTACCATCTGATACTTACTTTCTAAGTGTTACACGATGTGTCTAGTTATAAAAAGAGTGGAGTAAATCATTGTTTTACTAAATTTTTTTCCAGTGACAAGGATGAGTAGGAATAATTGCTCTCCATGTATAGTGATGACATAATATAAGAGAAAGGCAAGCTCTGTTTCCAAGCACAGAGCAGTATTCAGACTATTGCATTTTAGGGCAGGCGGGTGGGAAAGGACAGTTCAACACAAAGATGGGCACACGTTGTGCCCACCTTCAGCCTTCTTGAACCATTTATGTAGTTGGTCCTAAAGGACTGATTCTTGAAAAATTATGCTAGGTCAATATGAATAACTTCATATTTCAAGATTACTCTTAATCAGACCAAAGATTCTGATGTTTATCTGTCTCTGTTCTAGAACGAAGAAAGAACAATTAGAAAGAAAAAAAAAAAAACTCTTAAAAAAATTTATTTATTTATTTATTTATTTATGTCTGTGTTAGGTCTTCGTTGCTGCGTGTGGACTTTCTCTAGTTTCAGTGAGTGGGAGCTACTCTTCGTTGTGGTGCGTGGGCTTCTCATTGCAATGGCTTCTCTTGTTGTGATGCACGTGCTCTAGGCGCACGGGCTTCAGTAGTTGTGGCACAGGGGCTCAGTAGTTGTGACACACAGGCTTAGTTGCTCCGTGGCATGTGGGATCTTCCCGGGCCAGAGCTCAAACGCACGTCCCCTGCATTGGCAGGCGAATTCTTAACCACTGTGCCACCAGGGAAGTCCCCCCCAAAAAACTCTTTAAAAACAATTGTCATGAAAATAATAGCCATATAATTAATGTTCATATCAATATCATCATTTCATTTTAACCCAAGTGTATTGAAAGTAAGCTAAAAATATAAATCTATTAATTCAGTCAACATATACTGAGCAAGAACCAATTAGGGTCCTCCTCCTGATTTCATAGAGATTATATTCTCACTCTAGCGTTGGGTGACAGGTCACAAAAAAAATTAGTGAACAGGAAAAATATAAATAGTTATGATAAGTGCTCTGGAAATAATTAAAATACAGTCATGTGACATAAAGTGACAGTTGGCGTAATGGTCAGGGAAAGCATCTCAGAGGAGGTGACATTTAAACTAAGATCTGGGTGACAAGAACCACGATTATTCCTCCTTCTCTTATTCCCAGTAAAGGAACTTACCCTTCTCATAATTCAATAATACAAAATCACTATGGGGACTATTAAAATACCTGGAATACTGAAAGAATAAATGTTTATTTGGGACATTTGTCTTCTATTATATTTTCTGTATAATTATGTCAGTTATTTGTAATTATATTAATAATCCTTAAATTCATGTCTATCATTGATAAACTTTGTGCTTTTTAAAATTAGGTTTATATTAATCTGGAATTTTAAAAATATTCCAAATCAAAATATAAAGGATTAGAGAAGGGCCATGCTTATGTACCTGTCATGTTACAGGGAAATTTTAGACAGATCCTGATAAATTTAGGAAATCAGTACAAATGAATCATATGGTTTTGGGTTTTAAGGTAAGGGCAATGACCATTAGAAACATGGAATGTATAACTTTTAAAATCATCAAAGTAAAATTCAGTTAGTCTAATGGAAATAAGATAAAGGAAAAACAACAACAAAAGTAAAGTAGAATAAATAGAAAGTATGATTTGCAATGGTAGAAATAACTCTGAAATTATAAATAATGAGAATATATATAAATAAGGTGAACTCACCAGAGACTCTAGGATTGGATTTTTAAAAAATTGAACAACATATTTTATATAAAAAGCACTATTTGAAAAAAATTCCTCTGGATACATGCAAAATGTTTTTTGAGACATTCATGATAATTTGGAGTTGCAGGCAATTTAGGGTGTATTGATGGAGTTTTTGAGCAAATATTGTGGATGGATACCATGCGGTACCATCCAGCCGTGTGAAGCCACAGATTAGATGTATATTGAGCACATTCAAAGTATAGAGTGGAGTGAGAAGAGTGAGAAAATAAAAAAGTGTGCACAATAGAATTTATATAAATTAAACGTCTCCATAAACAAAATAACATATACAAACAGAAAGATACAAGTTAAAAATATTTAAATATTTGCTCTCATAAATTTGACAACTTGGAAGAAATGGACCATTTCCTTGAAACCAAGAACTACCTATACGTAAAGACGAAATAGGTAGTCTAAATAGTCCTATAACGATGAATTAAATTTAATTTATAATTTAAAAGCTGGGATAAAAGAAAAGCCCAGGCCCAGATGGTTATTCTGGAGAATTTCACCCAAAAAATAACCTCAATTTCACAAAATCACAGAATCACAGAGAATGTATGAGGACGTAACAATTGCCAGCAGCTCATTCTCTGAGGTCAGTGTTAACCAGTAAACCCAGACAAAGACAGCATAAAGCAAGGTAACATTGACTAATAACTCTCATGAATGGAGATGCAGGATCCTCAACAGGATACTAGACATTCAATTCAGCAATGGATAAAAAGAATTAAATACTATAATCAAATGGAATGTGTAAGCCTACTCAATATTGGAAATGTAATGTCATCCACTGTATTAACAGTCTGAAGAAGAAAAGTTGTATAATATATCATTTGACACAGAAAAAGCATTTCACAAAATGTAACATACTTATAATGAAAGCTCTCAGCAAACTAGAAATAGAGGAAACTTCCTAAACTTGATTTTTAAAAAAAAAGTCTGTTGAAAAAAAAGAGCGAATATCATACTTAAAGTGCAAGACTGGATGCTTCCCTGTAACATAGTGTACAAGGTAAGCTCTCACTACTCTTATTCAACACAGTCCTGAAAGGTCTAGTTGACACAAGGCAAGAAAAAGAAAAGGTATATATATTAGAAAATTTTTCTCTATTTACAGATCATTTGATGATTTTAACATTAAAAATCCTGGGAAACCGACCAAGAAAAGAAAAACACCTTACAGAACTAAGAAAAAATTGAACAAGACTGCAGAATATAAGATCAAAACACACAAAAATGCAACAGCATGGATGGATCTGAGGGCATGTGCTAAGTGAAATAAGTCAGATAGAGAAAGACAAATATTCCATAACCTTACAGAAATGAGGGATCTAAAAACTGGAACTCATGGAAATATAAAGTAGAATGGTGGTGACCAGGGCTTGGGGAAATGGGGCGATGTTGGTCAAGGAGCACAAATTTCTAATTAGAAGATTATTAAGTTCTGGAAATTTTAGGTACAACATTTTGATTATAGTTAATAATAATGTATACCTGAAAGTTTTTAAGAGAATAGATCTTAAATGTTCTCACCACAAAAAAAGGAATGGTAATTACGTGACATGATGAAGGTATCAGCTAACACTATTGTGGTAATTATTTTGCAATAAAAGCATATCAATTCAGCACACAGTACACCTTAAACTTACACAATGTTATATATGAATTACATCTCAGTAAAGCTGGAAATAATTTTAATTAAGAAATAAAACATATTTAGAAGTGTAAATATATTTAGATTATATTTAGAAATTTAAACATTTTTAGATTATATTAGCATATATTAATATTATAGATTTTAGGCAGATAGCTATATGCTATCTATATAATATATTGCATTATATATAGTGATATAATATTTATGTGTAAATAACATAGCATATATTGTTTTAATATTGTTGTATGTTATATTGTATTAAATAAATAAATGGTATTTCTGTATAGTTAATTAGTCTGCCCCGCGAAAAATCAGAGAGTGTATAGTGGATAATGGTGAGAAAAGAAGTGTAACAAAGTTGGATCCCTAATCACAGATGTTGTGATAGGTGCAATATCTTTGCAGATCAATATAGCCTCTGAAATTCATATGTGGCCACATGCATTCTTTTTAACTCATAACGAGAAAGAGGATCAAAGCAGTTTGCATTCCCTTAAAATACCCAACAGTATATATTTGTTGTCTCGCCCCAGGGCCATGTCTTTGCTCAGTGACTTGTGCTCTCTGTCCTAATATAGACTGAAAGGAACCTAATTTTCTGGATATCCTCTAGAACATGTGTTCACTGTATCAGTTGACCTCAGAGTAATAGAGGTGTCCTTAAATAAGACCCTAAAATATACCCCCCCAAAATGATATATTGATGCATTTTGAAGCATTAAAATTAAAAGACAAACATGACTGTAATTTCATTATCACAATTATTTAATTTCAGGGAATGAGAGAGGAGAAGTATACCAAGTCCTTAAAGATTGGTTTGGTTCTATTTCTTAAGTAAAATGGCTGGTACTTGGTGTTTTTACTATCAGTATTATTATTTAAATTGTGCATTTGTGTGTTAAATTGTCATTTTATGTATGATGCATTGCTCATTAATTTTTTATGAGCTGGAAGAGCTGATAAAAGAAATGAACATAAAATTAAATCATTATAAAAATGAATGATACATCAAAAGCAATAAAAAGGAGTTTGACATCATTGGAAACAGAGATCTGAAGGTTAGGTTTTAGATATTCAAGCAAAATGGAATAGAGAAGAACATAATGTTTAAAGAGTTAAGAGAAAAAATTGGAGATATGGACAAAATATAATCAACATCTGCTGTTGTAAATGCAGTAGAACAAATGGAAAATAAACATGTTTTAAACACATAAAGGAAAACTTCCCTGATTTAGAGGAAGAGAGAATAAAAGGTACAAAGATACAGATTAATGAACACCAGTAGATAAATTAGTAAAATTACTGGACTTTAAAGAAATAATTGTATTGGCAGCTGAACAAAATATTAGGTTAGTCTCATACTTCTTCACTGCCATATTGAATGATGAGATAATAATTAAATGCTTAAAATTCTAATGAAAGACACTTTTATCCAGAAAGTTGCCATTTAAGAATCAAACCAAGAGACACAAATTCTCAAACATTAAATAATTAAGGACTTGTAGCATCTGTTAATCTACTTCTAGAAAAATTCTTGTTGAGAATAAATGCCAATCAACACAAAAGTTCACTGGCAAAGCTATGATTAAGAGATTATTAGGATTTAATAATTTTCATATGAAACAGGCTAACAACTGTGAAACTATGGTTAAATAATGGAATATAAATGTTATAAATCTGCATATTATAATAATGATGATAATATAACTATGAATCTGCAGGGGATAGAGAAAGGGGAAATAGGTTATCTTACTTCTTTCTTAATGGAATAATGTTCATATCCATGAGAACAGGGAAATGAAGATGATTTAAATTTAGCCCGTGGTGGCTAGTGTTACATTTTACCAGTTGGGAAAGAGTTTAGTCACACATTCTATACTTTATAAAAATTATTCTGTCAAGTATTCTGCTTTTTAGCCTAAATAATTATATTTACGTAGCTACTAATTATTTGTTTTCCAAACATTTTTATTGAAATATATCTAACCTACTGAAAAGCCCAAATCATACATATACAAGTTGATGAATTATACAAAGTGAAAATATCAATGAGACCACCACTAACTAGGTCAAGAAACAGAGCAATACTAGAATCCTAGAAGTCTCTTTTTGTCCCTTTCCAACCACATCCCCCTACCTCCTTCCCAAATGTAGCAGCTAAGCTGACTTCCAACATCACAAAGTTTTGGAAATTTATGTAAAGAAAAAGATACTGCTTTATGGCTTGCTTCTTTTGACCAGGGATATGCTGGTGTTGTCAGTCTTTTCCACTTTACCTGTTGTGGCTCAAATTAGCAATTCCCTGATGACTCATGAAATTTCTCAATTCTTTATGTTTATCAGCTATTTGGATATGTTCTTTTGTGAATGACTATTCATGTCTTATTTTTTTCATCATTTATTTGTTATATTGGTTTGAAGAAGTCCTTTATATTTTCAAGATACAAGCCTTCTGTGGGTTTTACGTATATTAAATATCTTCTCCCACTTGGTGTCTTGCCTTGTCACTTCATGATGTTCTCTTTTGATTACACCTAATTTTGGATCAGTGCATTTATCAACATCATTTCTTACAGTGATTTTTGTGTCCTTTTGAAGAAAACTTTGACTATTCCATGTTTGCAGAGATATTCTCCTATCTTATCTTCAAGAAGCTTCATTCTTTTGCCTTTCACATACTGTACCAACATCTAATTGGAATGGAGGTTTGTGAAGGAGGTATTGAAATAGGAGTTTGAAGGTGTAAGGGCTGATATTTTTTAACAGCTTTATTGAGATATAATTGATATCCAAAAAACTGCATGTTTAATGTATACAATTTAATGAATTTGAACATATCAATACACTCATAATTCTATCAGCACAATCAAGGTAATAAATATATCCATCACCTCTAAGACTTTCCTTGTGTCCCTTTTTAATTGTGGTAAGAGAACTTAATGTGTGACCTACCCTCTTAACAAGCTTACTGTACTGTGTTGATAACTATAGGTGCTATGTGTACAATGGATCTCTAGAATTTATTCACCTTGCAGAACTGAAACTTTATACCCATTGAACAATTCCCCAGTTCCTCCTACCCCCATCCCCTGGAAACCACCATTCTTTTCTCTGCTTCTATGAATTCAACTATTTTAGATACCTTATGTGAGTGGAATCATACTGTATTTGTCCTTTTAAGACTGGCTTATTTTACTTATCATAAAATGTCTTCTAGGTTCATCCATGTTGTCACAAGTGGTAGGATAATGTTCACTTGTAAGGCTGTATAATATTCCATTTTATGTATATGACACATTTTGTTTATCCATTCTTCTGTCAATGGACATTTGTCTTGTTTTCATATCTTGGCTATTGTGAATAATGCTGCAGTGAACATGGGTGTGCAGATATCTCTTCAAGATACTGATTTTAATTTCTTTGGATATATACCCAGAAGTGGGACTGCTAGATCATATGATAATTCTATTTTACTTTTTCGAGGAACTTCCATAATGTTTTCCATAGTGGCTGCACCATTTTACATTTCTACCAACAGTGTACAAGTGTTCTAATTTCTCCACATCCTTGCCAACACTTCTTTTTATTTATCGACATATTCACTCTTTCTATTGCTCTTTCTTCCTTCTAACATCCCCATACTTTAATCTGGGGTAATTTTCCTTCTGCCTTAAAAAATTTTCCTCTACTATTCCATTATAGTGGGTCTGCTGGTGACACATAACTTCAGTTTTCTTTTGTCTGAAATTTCTTTGTTTTTCCTTCATTTTTAATGATTTTACTGGGTTAAATTTTAGGTTGCTAGGGTTTTTTTGTTTTCTTTCGGCATTTGAAGATGTAATTCAATCATTCTCTGCTCTCTGTCTTTTAGCTGATAATTCAGTTAGCTGTTTGTCTTATTTTTGCATCTTTGAAGGCAAGATATTTTGAATCTCATTGTTTTTAAGATTTTTCTTTGTCTTAGATTTTCAACAGTTTAACTATGTACCTAGTTGAAATTTTCTCAGATTTTTATCACTTGAAATACATTTTAATTTTTTAACATATAATTTGTTGCCTTTTATAAGTTTTGGAAAATACTCACCAATTATTTGTTCAAAAACTGTTTTTGTTCCATTCTTTCTGTATGCTTTTGTGAAATCCAATTACATGTGTATTAGGACACTTCACTGTGTTACATATGACTCATAAATACTTTTTCATGTTTTCTTTTTTTTTTTTTGTCTCTATAAATTCTGTCTGGATATGTTTTTCTGGCCTATTTTCCATTCTACTAATTCTTTCTTCAACTGTATCTAATATGCTACTGAACACAATAGTTGAATTTTTAAGTCCAGTTTTTGTGTTTTGAGTTCTAAAACTTCCATTTGGTTCTTTTTTAATAGTTTCTTTTTCTCATCTAAAATCTCCATCCTGTCTTCAAATTTCTGAGTATATTAATCACACATACTTAATATTATAGTCTATTTCTGATAACTACAAGGTCTGGATCTCCTGTGGATCTCTCTCTCTTTCTCTCTCTCTCCTTTTTTTTGATCATTTGGTCTTATTTCCTGATATATCTGGCAATGTCTAACTGAATGCCACTCATTGTGTATGAACAATTGTAAAGATAAATTTAGGCTCTGCCTGATATTGTCTTCCTCCAGAAGGAACTTGATTTTACAGGCATACCTGGGATATTTTGTAGGTTCTGTTCCAGACAACCATAATAAAGCAAGTATCACAATAAAATGACTCACACGAATTTTTTGGTTTCTCAGTGCATATAAAAGTTGTTTACACTATACTGTAGTCTGTTAAGTGTGCAATAGCATTATGTGTAAAAAAAAAAACTGACATACATACCTTAATTTAAAAAAACTTTCTTGCTAAAAATACCATAATCTGAGGCTTCAGCAAGTCACAATCTTTTTGCAATAGTAACATCAAAGATCACTGATCACACATCACCATAACAAATATAATAATAATGGAAAAGTTTGAAATATTGTGAGGATTATTAAAGTGTGACACAGAGACACAAAAATGAGCAAATACTGTTGGGAAATGGTGTCAATAGACTTGCTCGATGCAGGGTTGCAACAAACTTTCAATTTGTAAAAGCATGCAGTATCTGCAAAGCCCAATAAAGGGAAGCACAGTTAAAGGAGGTATGCCTTTACTTTTGGCAAGCAGTTAGTTATTCAGGGGCAGAGATTGAGTTAACTTTATGGTATGCTTTAGGCTTTGTGGAAGCTGGATTTATCTGTGATTCACTCCTATTTTTGGAGTGTAGCCAGCTTTTCAGTGATTGTAATGAAAAACTTCTTTCCCTTCAAATTTTGAATGTCAAGCTATTACGACTTTGGAATCAGTGCTGAGCTTTTTGGCCTCTCCTTGGGAATTTGCAAATGGCCAGATTAAAAGGTATGTCAAATGTAGGTTCATCCCTTATCTCTAGGACCTTTACACTTTAAGCACTTGCTGCCTTTTGTTAGCTTTTTGATGGAAACACTTATGTTTTTCATTTCCAGCAATTAGAGTTGATCTCAGTGGGAGAATTGTTCAGCAGGAAGCTAGTCTGCCTTTATCGGAAATGTTAACACTTCTAATTATATTTTAAAGACCATGTTTTTTAATATAAGAAGATATGAGGAAACATTTTTTCAGCAATTAGGAGTTTGGAGAGGGTCCTCTTACTCTTTGTTAATTGCAAAACCAGTACATTTTTGTCCAAGCTGTTGAAGAAGGCACTTGGGCAGAAAGAAAAAGCAGTTGGTAGGGCTCTTGATCTTATATTTGTTCTGATTTGACTTAATCTTGCTTTTATGTTCCATGAATTGTTTCAGACTTCAATCTAGATTTATGGAGTCATAGAAACATAATATATTTGAATTGAACTTAGACTTCATCCTTAACATTTTCCCTTATTAAATCATCTACTTCCATTTTTGTCATTATATCCTATCATATCTTCTTTCCAGGGTTTTTAGAGTTTACTCTCTACTATCTTTATTTCCATTATCATCATCTTTATCATGTCAGGTATGAAACACACTTTATACCCTGTATTTCTAAGGGAGGTAGTTTAATTTTCTAGCTTTGCCTCTACTGTAATGAAAGAAATTAGAATTGTTACTTCATAGATATTATCAAGAGTACCACTAACCCCATCTAAGACCAGAGTGTTGGTAAAAGACCTGAGGAAATATCCCAAGGAAACAATGAATCTCAGATTACAGAGGCCAAAGATACAAATTCTACCTGCTGTTCCCTATGTAGGAAATTTCTATTTTTTTTCAGTGAGCTTAATATAATTGAGGAAACTCATTTCCTTATAGTCTATACCTGATTCATTTTCCAACTAATATCATCATTTTCAAATTCATCCTTCTGGTACCTGCTGGAGTGAGCTATCTAAAGCACAAATATGAGCATATTAATATATTACTATATTATACATATTGTATTTTAAATTATTGTATATTAATATTCTTCTTCAAACCTCTCAGTGGGCCTCTATCACTTAAACACAAAATTCAGGTTCCTTGGGCTTTCCATGGTTCGTCTCATACCTATACCTCCCGTCTATCTAAATCTAAACTTTTCCACCTTGCATATGTATTAATGCACTTTGGCCATATTTACAGGTATTCTTCGAATGCATGTGATTACATTACATAGGAATTGAACACCCATCTCGTGAGGAGACCCTCTCTCTTGCTGGCATGATAAAGTAAGCTTCTGATGAAACTGCAGTGCTTGCTGACAAGATTGAGACTCTGAAGCTAAGAACCCAACCATCCCCAGACTCCTGTCCCACCAAAGCTGTGAGCTAATAAATGAGTGGAGTTTTAGGCTGCTAATTGTGTGATGATTCTGTTGTACAGAGGTAGAAAACGAGTGCTCCCATCATGCTGTTTCTCACCTTCATATTTTGCATTCGCTTGGCCTTGATGCTGTACCCTACCCACCTTTGTTCAACCAGCACACTACTGTTTGTCATTGACGAGACAATTCATCACTTCGACAAAGCTTATGAATTCTTGCCTAATTCTGCCTTTTGCGAAATACAAATCGTCATTCATCTTGCTCCTTAGCCTAATTAATTTTCAACTTTAATTTTTCACACTTCACACTATATTAGGTGGCAATATTTTCCATAGACTAAACTTGAGGACAGAGACTGTGTCATATTCATCTTTGTAACCACAGCATCTATCACTGTGCCTGTTATGTAGGCCCCAAAACATTTCTTGTTCCACTCTTTTCAAGCCTATGACTGTTGCTCTGACTTTACTCTTATTATTATTCCCTTTCTTAGACTGCCTTTTCTGTTTCCTCCCCTTCATGTAAATAGAAATCATAATTCAAGGTCAACTGCAATTGTACCACCTCTGATTATCTTTGAATATGCTTGACAGTCTAAAAATTCGTAACAAAAACTAAGTGTACATTTGATTGCAGAAGACAGGGCAGTTGCCTGGCTTCCTTATCATGCCTCACTGCTCAGAACTACTTCCTGTTCTCCATTGGATGCTAGACAGAAACTGCCTCTTACAATGAAACCAGGCACCAATTAAAAACGAACTGATTCTGTGTCCTAATGTACTTTGGTCTAAACTTTCTATGTTTAATCATTCATATTTTTGAGGGGCATCAAAAGTAGGATTGTTTTAGCTTTATAGGGTTTCAAGGGGGGAAAATCTTGCAACAAATGAGAAACGAATGATTTATAGCAGTACTCTGAAAAAAAAAAAGTACATACTTTGCTAAGAAAATTTCAAAAGTACTGATGAATAATGAATAAAGTACATAGTGAATGAGCAGAAAAAACATTTTTGGCTACTAATTATAATGCTTTCTCTTTGTTTTGGTATAGTGCTAAAATGTTTTACATATGGATACTGTCTCATTTAAGCCTTCCAGCAGTCCTGTGGGGCAGCATGTTATAGGGGTTAACAGGGTAAATCGTGGTGTAATAGGAATGGCCTTTTCTCATGGAGTTGTGGAGGTTACCTGAATTGATATATAAAGTGCTCTTAGAATAGTGCCTGACATTTTGTAAATGTTAGCTACTATTATTGTAATAGAAGAAACAAGCTTAACAGGTTAACGTTACTAATCAAAGGAACATTACAAGTAGGTGGAGCTGCTGAGTTTAAACCCAATGTGTGACTCCAAATCTTGCAATCTTAACCACTCAACTATATTGCACAGTAATAATTTTTTAAATTAATTAATTAATCTATTTGGCTCCATTAGGTCTTTGTTGCTGCGCATGGGCTTTCTCTAGCTGCGGTGAGCAGGGGCTACTCTTCGTTGGCTGCTAATTGTGTGATGATTCTGTTGTACAGAGGTAGAAAACGAGTGCTCCCATCATGCTGTTTCTCACCTTCATATTTTGCATTCGCTTGGCCTTGATGCTGTACCCTACCCACCTTTGTTCAACCAGCACACTACTGTTTGTCATTGACGAGACAATTCATCACTTCGACAAAGCTTGTGAATTCTTGCCTAATTCTGCCTTTTGCGAAATACAAATCGTCATTCATCTTGCTCCTTAGCCTAATTAATTTTCAACTTTAATTTTTCACACTTCACACTATATTAGGTGGCAATATTTTCCATAGACTAAACTTGAGGACAGAGACTGTGTCATATTCATCTTTGTAACCACAGCATCTATCACTGTGCCTGTTATGTAGGCCCCAAAACATTTCTTGTTCCACTCTTTTCAAGCCTATGACTGTTGCTCTGACTTTACTCTTATTATTATTCCCTTTCTTAGACTGCCCTTTCTGTTTCCTCCCCTTCATGTAAATAGAAATCATTATTCAAGGTCAACTGCAATTGTACCACCTCTGATTATCTTTGAATATGCTTGACAGTCTAAAAATTCGTAACAAAAACTAAGTGTACATTTGATTGCAGAAGACAGGGCAGTTGCCTGGCTTCCTTATCATGCCTCACTGCTCAGAACTACTTCCTGTTCTCCATTGGATGCTAGACAGAAACTGCCTCTTACAATGAAACCAGGCACCAATTAAAAACGAACTGATTCTGTGTCCTAATGTACTTTGGTCTAAACTTTCTATGTTTAATCATTCATATTTTTGAGGGGCATCAAAAGTAGGATTGTTTTAGCTTTATAGGGTTTCAAGGGTGGAAAATCTTGCAACATATGAGAAACGAATGATTTATAGCAGTACTCTGAAAAAAAAAAGTACATACTTTGCTAAGAAAATTTCAAAAGTACTGATGAATAATGAATAAAGTACATAGTGAATGAGCAGAAAAAACATTTTTGGCTACTAATTATAATGCTTTCTCTTTGTTTTGGTATAGTGCTAAAATGTTTTACATATGGATACTGTCTCATTTAAGCCTTCCAGCAGTCCTGTGGGGCAGCATGTTATAGGGGTTAACAGGGTAAATCGTGGTGTAATAGGAATGGCCTTTTCTCATGGAGTTGTGGAGGTTACCTGAATTGATATATAAAGTGCTCTTAGAATAGTGCCTGACATTTTGTAAATGTTAGCTACTATTATTGTAATAGAAGAAACAAGCTTAACAGGTTAACGTTACTAATCAAAGGAACATTACAAGTAGGTGGAGCTGCTGAGTTTAAACCCAATGTGTGACTCCAAATCTTGCAATCTTAACCACTCAACTATATTGCACAGTAATAATTTTTTAAATTAATTAATTAATCTATTTGGCTCCATTAGGTCTTTGTTGCTGCGCGTGGGCTTTCTCTAGCTGCGGTGAGCAGGGGCTACTCTTCGTTGCGGTGTGCGGGCTTCTCAATGTGGTGGCCTCTCTTGGTGCGGAGCTTCAGTAGTTGTGGCACATGGGCTCAGTAATTGTGGCTTGCAGGCTCTAGAGCACAGGCTCAGTAGTGGTGGCACACAGGCTTAGTTGCTCTGCGGCATGTGGGATCCTCCCAGACCGGGGCTTGAACCCGTGTCCCTTGCATTGGCAGGCTGATTCTTAACCACTGCACCACCAAGGAAGGCCCTATGAAACCACTGAAATGATCAGTCTCATCTATTGGTGGCAGGAATTTAATGGTTAGACTCAGAATAAAAACTGACTCTATAGTATTACAACTTAATAATCTATTATTATTCTACTATTTCATAATATATTTAATAATTCCCATTCTATGGATCTATCCTAAGTGGGGAAAACAAAACAAATAATTAGGTACAAAGATCTTGATCACTGAATTATTTATAATATCCTTGACTGTTGAAGAATAGTACAATGGTTAAATACATTATATTTTTATATTATTGAATATTTTATTTCTGTATATTTATAATTGAATATCATATGCATGTTTTTAAATAATGCTGTTATATAGCTAGATAAAATTCTGTTTTAAAATAGAATTATTTTGATACATTTTATAAAAGAATTGTCTAAGAAAGAAACCTTATATACAAAATGAAGTCTAAAGGGAAACAAAATCATAAATGAAAATAGCTCTCATATATGAGTAGAATAAATGAGTGACATTTAAATTTTCTATTTGAACAGTTATTTACCATACACACCTCTATAATGAGCACGTGTTGTGTTTAAAACCACGAAAAGAACAATAAGTTTGATTTTTAAAACAAACTAAAAGCCTGATTCTCGTTTATGGGTTATAGGAGAAATAAAAATAAAGGATTTTTAATAGGTTCAAAATATTAAATATTGGTAAGATCACAAAAGCAGTATTTGCTCTAGATAAGCTACCAATTGATATAGTAATACTATGCTTTTGCTGCCCAAATACAACTCTTTCGGTCATAGAGGTATTATAACTTGGAATGAATCTCATTGCATTTCCACTAATTTCATGATTCTGTGAATTACCAGCAGTACTACCAGAGGAAGGAAAAACACCCAGCCCAGGTCCATGTTCCATACTCCTGCTCATTTCTTTCCATATTCTTGTGATGGATAACGATCAGCCATGGCCAAGCATGTCCCTTTATAATTACTGCAAGAGCCTCATAGCCTATAAGGTCCTATCAGCAGGGAACCCTACTTCTATTGTCTGTGTTGAACATATCTCATAGTTGAGTTTTTAACTTTAGCAACGATGTTCCTCAGGAGAAAAGGAGTTGCAGAATAGTCACGTCTTGCCAAAATGTCAGTTATCAGCATGTACATATTGCATCTCCCTAATGACTTGGTTTAGTAAATGAGCAGAAAACACCACCTTGTTACTGTGAAATAGGAAAACTATGAACCAAAGCCTGACCTTTTGCATTCCCTCCATGGGAAGCCTGGCTGTGTGGCTCCTTTATGACAGCATTTAAGCATATTTAAGTATCTCTAATAGTTACAAATAGGCTTCCTAGAACCAACATCCCCCTTTATTTCTCCTCCCTTTTACCGTCAAACTTCTTGAACAATTGCACTCTCCACTTTCCCATTTCTTTCTTTTATCAAAAAAAAAAAAAAAAAAGCAATTTACACTGGCTTCCATCCTTAACACTCTAGTGAAAGACATCTTCACTGTTACCAATAATCTCCTCACTGCTGTAGCACATGGCTGACTTTAAGTTATTATTTAACATGATCTTTTTCCCCAGTTTTATTAAGAAGAAATTGGCATACATGAGTGTATAAGTTAAGGTATACAGCATGATGATTTGATTTACATATGTTTTTTTTTTTAAGTATAGTTGATTTACAGTGTTGTGTTAGTTTCTGCTATACAGCAATAGTATATACATTCTTTATCAGATTCTTTTCCCTTATAGGTTAGTACAAGATACTGAATATAGTTCCCTGTGGTATACAGTAGGCCCTTTTTGTTTATCTGTATTATATATAGTAGTATGTATCTGTTAATCCCAAGCTCCTAATTTATCCCTCCCCTCTCTTTCCCCTTTGGTAACCGTAAGTTTGTTTTCTGTGTCTGTGAGCCTGTTTCTGTTTTGTAAAGAAGTTCATTTGTATCTTTTTTTAAGATTCCAAATATAAGTGATATCATATGATATTTGTCTTTATCTGATTTACTTCACATAGTATGATAATCTCTAGGTCCATCCATGTTGCTGCCAATGGCATTATTTCATTCTTTTTTATGGCTGAGTAATAATCCATTGTATATATGTACCACATCTTCTTTATCCATGCACCTGTTTCTTTGTTTTTTTTAAATAAATTTATTTATTTTTATTTTGGCTGCGTTGGGTCTTCATCGCTGCGCATAGTTGCGGCAAGCAGGGGCTACTCTTCGTTACGATGCGCAGGCTTCTCATTGCGGTGGCTTCTGTTGTCGCGGGGCACGGGCTCTGGCCGCACGGGCTTCAGTAGTTGTGGCACACAGGCTTAGTTGCTCCACGGCATGTGAGATCTTCCAGGACCAGGGCTCGAGCCCGTGTCCCCTGCATTGGCAAGCGGATTCTTAACTACTGCGCCACCAGGGAACTCCCTATCCATTCACCTGTTGATGGACATTTAGGTAGTTTGCAAGTCTTGGCTACTGTAAATAGTGTTGCTATGAACATTGGGGTGCAGATTTACATACGTTTTGAAATGACTATCGCAGTAGGCTTAGTTAACATCTATCATCTCATATAGATACAATAAAAACAAAAGAAAAAAATTCTCCTTGTGATGAGAACGCTTGGGATCTACTCTCTAAACAACTTTCCTATACATCATGCAGCAGTGTAAATTATAGGCATTTGACACTGAAGACTTCCTTTAAAAAATTTCTATTTTCCTGGTTTCTATGACACACTGCTGTTTCTTGTTCAATTCCTTTTTATGGTTGCCTTTTCTCTGTCTTCTTTGTGAACTCTCTGTCCCCTACTCTGTTTATGGCTCAGCACTCTATCTTGGACTCTGCATCTTCTCACTCTCCATGGACAGACATTCATGACCATGGAGTCACGTTTAAAAATTATATAGCCTCCCTCCTAAGCTCAAAATCTGAAATCGCCCGTTTCCTACTTTGACATTTTCATTTTCAGATTGTACTGGGACCTCAAACTCAAAACATAGAAAGCGAGTGAAAAAAAAAAGAGGCTGGGCTTTTGAGTTTGAATCTCACTTGCCCAATTTACCAGCTGTGTCACGCTGGACGTATTATTTAAATAAACTCTCTGAGGCTCAGTTTCCTTATTTGAGTTTTTGGGAAGATTGACTAAGATAATGTTCGAAAAACAAACAGCAGAGCTCCTGGCACATAGTAGGCATTCAATTGCTGTGCTCTCTGCAACCGCTGTGGTTCTGTTCTCAGTTTCTGACCTGTTAATACACCTAACTGTGCACATGAATAACTTGAGCTTTAACTTCTACTCCCCTTTCTAACTCACGCTCCACACTTAATCTCCTCGTTTTGTTGATGGTCCTATTTACATATGTCTCAGTACACCCGCTTCTTTAGGTATCCACTGGCCTTTCCCCACTGAGGACATCAGCATCTCCTGATTGTTTTCATGATTGATCATCATCATTAAAACCCACTGGTTGCCCTGTGTTCAATCTCAGTCACTTCAAATCCACAAACCCCGAAGTCACCAGATAATGTTTCATGATGTTCACCTAATTGAATCCTTTTAGCGCTTAACCATCACTTTCGGGATGAACATGGAAAGGCTTTATGGCTTTCTCCCCCACCTCATTCATCTTCACCTCTTGACGTTCACTTTATTACATGCTCTAACCCCACTGTGCAGTGGTCCACTCTTGATTTGGGTATAATTCTGTATATTAGCATACAGCAAATATTTTTAATGTATTATTTAATTTCATGATTTACAAAGTTATGTTGAGTCTTTTTCGAGAAAAATAACACAAAAACTTTATATCTCCCACTTTGAAGACCATATGGACTTAATATTCAAAGGAGGAGTGCAGAAAATAGTCTCATTTTCTGATTAAAGACAAGACTTAGAAGGCAGACGGTTAAATTCTGTGACAACGTACAAAAATACCAACGAGGAGCTGCCAATAGCTGCAAAAATGAAATGGAGATGTAAGTGAAATGGGACTAGCTCACAACTTTCACAATTAAGTACAAAACATAAAGTAGGTGGGAGAATAGCTTATGAGAAACATAACAACGTGAAAATATGTCCTGATAAACTGAATATTCAGGCAGCACTGGAGTAGAGGCTTAATTCCAGTTCAGTGCTTGCTTTGAGAAGAAATCTTCTAAAGCATAGATAGATTTCCTCATCTTTTTAATTGAAGTACAGTTGATAAACAATGTGTTAATTTCTACTGTACAGCCAAGGCCTTTAAGGGTTTTTTTTGTTTGTTTTTTTAATCAATCAAAAATGGAGGTGCTGGAAATTGAACCCAGGGCCTCATGCATGCTGAGCTTGTGCTCTACCACTGAGCTACACCCCCTCCTCCCTCATCTATTGTACCTGATTTGGGCCTTTTAGTGAGACCTTGCCTATGCCAACCATGATTTGCCATTCACAGTACATTTCTAAAATGTAAACTTTCAGTTGGTAGGGACTGCTGTTCCCAGAATATGCCATGTTGTCTCACTTCCTATCATTTTGTACACTATTTTCTTGCTTTGAATATTCTTTCCTGTTCTTAAGCTCTTTTCTTTAAATTCTACCCATCCTTCATGTCACATAACCTCTGGAAAGGCTGCTCTGAAGTCTTAACGCTTGGTCTGGTTCCCTTTCTGTGTCTTGTCCTGTGGTTGCACTTCTCACCCTGACGTGTGATCACCTCATTCTTGTGTGTGTCCCTGTTATACTGTCATCTCTGTAAGGTGAGGGACCGTGACTGATTCACCACTGTATGCCCAGAAGCTAGCAGAGTTCTGCCTGCCTTTTAAGAAGAGCTCAAAATCATTTGGAATCACACATTTAATACTTTTAAAAGGTGCAAGTCAAGAATCAGTGTTAAAAATCCTCTGCTTTCCTATAGAACCATTTTTTTTAATGTTTTCTATTTTCAGTAATTTTCTCTAGCCAATGCTAATAAATGCTCTATTTGGAAAATTAGTCCTATGACTAATTAGTCCAATGACACCTCTTTCAGTAATGGGCTTAGTGCACCCAGGAGGCTGTCAGCAAATTCTTCTCTCATAATGAGATCCCTTTCCTCATATGGGGACATGTTTTGATTTTGGTGTTGCTTTCCTCATTCAATATTTTTCTCTTCCTAATTTCCTTTTATTTCTTTATCATCTTGTCATCACCAAAGCATCCATTTTCTTTGTGCTGTTGTTTTCAGGGTGAAGGGAAATGGCCTTCTTGTTAGCACTTCTCTGGTGCCTGACAGCAGTCACTTCTCCCAGTGATTATGCTGGTAGCCGTGGGCCAGTCATTATCAAATATGAGGTTGCTGAAATTTTATGTACAAGAGCACGATGGTAGTTTATCACTCCAAAGAACTGATGAATGTTTTTAGGCAATTAAAAAATCTGTTAAGCTACTGGAATCTTCTTGAAGCTTTTATAGTCATAATTATCTGCCCAAAAGTTACTGCCATAAAAAAGCATTTTATCATAATTTATGGAAGTTACCTTAAAATTAGATTTTATTCTGTTTTTACAATGAAAAAATAATAATCTGGCTATAGAATGATAAAAATATAAGAGGAAATACAAATTGACATGAGAAGCAAAAAATGTAAGACATTCTCTTGCCTTTAAGGAATTTCCAGTGTGTGGAAAAAACAGACACATATAGATAGAAATAATCAGTGTTGACTCATATGTGTGGTATAATAAAGCCAGGCATGGTGTGGAATTTCAGAGTGTGAGAATGACCCTAGACACGAAGATCTGTGTTTCCATCCTGTCAATAGTTTAGCGTTATAGCCTCATGTACATTTATTACCCTTTTAAAGCCTTGGTTTCTTCATTCTGAAAAATTAGGTTATTAATGTACTTTACCTCACAAGAAGTATTTGAGGATTAAATGAGACAACATATATGCCTGATATTTTGAACTTATAGCAAATGTTCAGTTCATGATAACTATTATTTTAATTTGCAAAGCGCTATAAACAGAGGAATGGATAAAGAAGATGTGGTACATATACACAATGGAATATCACTCAGCCATAGAGAAGAACAAAAGAATGCCATTTGCAACAACATGGATGGACCTAGAGATTGTCATGCTAAGTGAAGTAAGTCAGACAGAGAAAGACAAATATGATATCGCTCATATGTGGAAACTAAAAAAAAAGGGTACAAATGAACTTATCTACAAAGCAGAAATAGAGTTACAGATGTAGAAAACAAACTTATGGTTACCAGGGGGTAAGAATGGGGGAGGGATAAATTGGGAGATTGGGATTGACATGTACGCAGTACTATATATAAAATAGATAACTAATAAGGACCTGCTGTATAGCACAGGGAAGTCTACTCATTACTCTGTTGTGACCTTTATGGGAAAAGAATTGAAAAAAGAGTGGATATATGTAGTATATGTATAACTGAGTCACTTTGCTGTATACCTGAAACTAGCACAACATTGTAAATCAACTATACACAAATAAAAATTTTTTTAAAGACAAAAAAAGGGCTATAAAGAGGATACAGAGGAGGAACTTTTAACCATACCTGGAAAGGACAACTGAGGAAAAGACTCAGCCACAAGGGCTACCGTCGCGCTACTTGGAAGGCAGAAAGTAAGCAGCAACACTGCGTAGTTCATACACATTGTTGCAGATCTGCTGACTCACCTTTGTGGCGTGAAAAGTAGCTGAATCTACCATTGCTTCACCTTTTCTTGGAACCTCCTTTAGCTCTCTGCCTCCTGTGCTACATGTCTCAGCTTCATGACAAAGGGAATGACTTCTGTGTTCATCACCAAGGGCAGAGCCAACAGGACATGGATTCAGCCCATCCATGTGTGTTTCCAGCTCATGCGTATGGATTCTATTCTGCTTTTGGTCTTCTCCATTTGCCTCCATACTCCTTTTGATTGCCTGCCTTGCTAACTTCAAGATCTAGCATTATATGAGGAGACACTGGTCTTACAGAAATGCTTAATAAGCCCCCACAATTGTGTAAGCCAGTCCCCCAAAACAAATCCATACGGGCACACACTCATTCACACTCTAACCTTCTGGTTCTTCTTGCCTGATTGTACCCTGACTGATATGTGTTCTGCTCTACCAGTCTTCCAGTTTTTCTTTCTCTGCTTTATGGTCTTGCCTTCCATTGCATGTAAATATCATGCCCAGAACAGAATCTTGACAAATTTCCCATTCGTGTCTCTGAACACAGTAGCAACCTTGTACGATGACATTAGACATATATTATATACCTTTATTTCAGAATTTCATTATCATTTTATAACATTAATCTATGAAATAAATGAAAATATAAATGTATAAATGAAATATTTAACAATAGAGCTGAATGACTGGTTGATATCATTTCTTCAAAAGCAAGATTACAGTATTTGTGTTTGCAGTAAAACAAACAATACATAACATTGAAGGAGCATACCATTTGTAAGACTGGTTATTCTAAAGGACAGCCCGTGTGTCTTCTAATCAGTTTTGTAAATATTAGAGGTTTTTACAAATTGACGAAAAGAAAGGATCAAAATAGGGTAGAATGCAAATAGCTGTTAATATTACTTCTATCAGGCTCTTTTTCTGCTTCTGCTAGGAGGGACTTTGACATTTAAAAAGATCAGAGACTGAAACAAAAGAAAAACTCAGAAAATTGCAAGTAAATAATTATCTTTCAGAAATACATACTTTATGTAAAGATACTATTCTTGGTTCTCATCATTTTTTGCTCCCACTCATGATTTTCTGTACTGCACTGGTGTCCATGGTAACATCCGTAGTTAATGAGTAGATTACCACTAATGTGCTACAACTGCCAATCACTTTTATTTTCTCAAATCATCATATTTTAAGCTTTACTTATTTATTTATTTTTACATCTTTATTGGAGTATAATTGCTTTACAGTGTTGTGTTAGTTTCTGTGTAACAAACTGAATCAGCTATACGTATACATATATCCCCATATCCCCTCCTGTTGCATCTTCCTCCCACCCTCCCTAACCCACCCCTCTAGTTGGACACAAAGTACCGAGCTGATCTCCTTGTGCTATGCAGCTGCTTCCCACTAGCTATCTATTTTACATTTGGTAGTATATACATGTCAGTGCTACTCTCTCACTTCATCCCAGCTTACCCTTCCTCCTCCCCATGTCCTCAAGTCCATTCTCTATGTCTGTGTCTTTATTCCTGTTCTGCCCCTAGGTTCTTCAGAATCTTTTTTTTTTTTTTTAGATTCCATATATCTATGTGTTAGCATACGGTATTTGTTTTTCTCTTTCTGACTTACTACACTCTGTATCACACTCTCCAGGTCCATCCACCTCACTACACATAACTCAATTTCATTTCTTTTTATCGCTGAGTAATATTCCATTGCATATATATGCCACATCTTCTTTATCCATGCATCTGTTGATGGACACTTAGGTTGCTTCCATGTCCTGGCTATTGTACATAGAGCTTCAATGAACATTGTAGTATGTGCCACATCTTCTTTATCCATTCATCTGTTGATGGACACTTAGGTTGCTTCCATGTCCTGGCTATTGTAAATAGAGCTGCAATGAACATTTTGGTACATGACTCTTTTTGAATTATGGTTTTCTCAGGGTATATGCCCAGTAGTGGGATTGCGGGGTCGTATGGTAGTTCTATTTGTAGTTTTTTAAGGAACCTCCATACTGTTCTCCATAGTGGCTGTATCAATTTACATTCCCACCAGCAGTGCAAGAGGGTTCCCTTTTCTCCACACCCTCTCCAGCATTTATTGTTTCTAGATTTTTTGATGATGGCCATTCTGAACGGTGTGAGGTGATACCTATTGTAGTTTTGATTTGCATTTCTCTAATTATTAGTGATGTTGAGCATCCTTTCATGTGTTTATTGGCAATCTGTATATCTTCTTTGGAAAAATATCTCTTTAGATCTTCTACCCATTTTTGGATTGGGTTGTTTGTTTTTTTGATATTGATCTGCCTGTGCTTCTTGTATATTTTGTAGATTAATTCTTTGTCAGTTGCTTCATTTGCAAATATTTTCTCCCATTCTGAGGGTTGTCTTTTCGTCTTGTTTATGGTATCCTTTGCTGTGCAAAAGCTTTTAAGTTTCTGTGCCAGTACCATACTGTCTTGATGACTGTAGCTTTGTAGTATTGTCTGAAGTCTGGGAGCCTGATTCCTCCAGCTCCGTTTTTCTTTCTCAAGATTCCTTTGGCTATTCGGGGTCTTTTGTGTTTCCATACAAATTGTGAAATTTTTTGTTCTAGTTCTTTGAAAAATGCCATTGGTAGTTTGATAGGGATTGCATTGAATCTGTAGATTGCTTTGGGTAATATATTCATTATCACAATGTTGATTCTTCCAATCCAAGAACATGGTATATCTCTCCGTCTGTATGTATCATCTTTAATTTCTTTCATCAGTGTTTTATAATTTTCTGCATACAGGTCTTTTGTCTCCTTAGGTACGTTTATTCCTAGGTATTTTATTCTTTTGGTTGCAGTGGTAAATGGGAGGGTTTCCTTAATTTGTTTTTCAGATATTTCATCATTAGTGTATAGGAATGCAAGAGATTTCTGTGCATCAGTTTTGTATCCTGCTACTTTACCAAATTCATTGATTAGCTCTGGCAGTTTTCTGGTAGCATCTTTAGGATTCTCTATGTATAGTATCCTGTCATCTAAAAACAGTGACAGTTTTACTTCTTCTTTTCCGGTTTAGATTCCTTTTATTTCTTTTTCTTCTCTGATTGCTGTGGCTGAAACTTCCAAAACTATGTTGAATAATACTGGTGAGAGTGGACAATCTTGTCCTGTTCCTGATCTTAGTGGAAATGGTTTTAGTTTTTCACCATTGAGAACGATGTTGGCTGTGCGTTTGTCATAAATGGAATTTATTATGTTGAGGTGAGTTCCTTCTATGCCTACTTTCTGGAGACATTTTATCATCAATTGGTGTTGAATTTTGTCGAAAGGTTTTTCCGCATCGATTGAGATTACCATAGGTTTTTTTTTCAATTTGTTAATATGGTGTATCACATTGACTGACTTGCATATATTGAAGGATCCTTGCATTCCTGGGATAAACCCCATTTGATCATGGTGTATTATCCTTTTAATGTGCTGTTGGATTCTGTTTCCTAGTATTTTATTGAGGAATTTTGCATCTATGTTCATCAGTGATATTGGCTTGTAGTTTTCTTTTTTTGTGACATCTTTGTTTGGTTTTGGTATCAAGGTGATGGTGGCCTCGTAAAATGAGTTTGGGAATGTTCCTCCCTCTGCTGTATTTTGGAAGAGCTTAAGAAGGATAGGTGTTAGCTCTTCTCTAAATTTTTGATAGAATTCACCTGCGAGGCCATCTGGTCCTGGGCTTTTGTTTGTTGGAAGATTTATAATCACAGTTTCAATTTCAGTGCTTGTGATTGGTCTGTTTATATTTTCTGTTTCTTCCTGGTTCAGTCTCAAAGGTTGTGCTTTTCTAAGAATTTGTCCATTTCTTCCAGGTTGTCAATTTTATTGGCATAGAGTTGCTTGTAGTAATCTCTCATGATCCTTTGTATTTCTGCAGTATCAGTTATTACTTCTTTTTCATTTCTAATTCTATTGATATGAGTCTTCTTCCTTTTTTTCTTGATGAGTCTGGCTAATGGTTTATCAATTTTATCCTCTCAAAGAACCAGCTTTTAGTTTTATTGATCGTTGCTATTGTTTCTTCATTTCTTTTTCATTTATATCTGATCTGATTTTTATTATTTCTTTCCTTCTGCTAACTTTGGGGGTTTTTTTGTTCTTCTTTCTCTAATTGCTTTAGGTGTAAGGTTAGGTTGTTGATTTGAGATGTTTCTTGTTTCTTGAGGTAGGATTGTATTGCTATAAACTTCCCTCTTAGAACTGCTTTTGCTACATCCCACAGGTTTTCGTTCATCATGTTTTCACTGTCATTTGTTTCAGGTATTTTTTTTTTTTTTTTTTTTTTTTTTTTTTTGTGGTATGCGGGCCTCCCTCTGTTGCGGCCTCTCCCGTTGCGGAGCACAGGCTCCGGACGCGCAGGCTCCGGACATGCAGGCTCAGCGGCCATGGCTCACGGGCCCAGCCGCTCCGCGGCATGTGGGATCCCCCCAGACTGGGGTGCGAACCCGGTTCCCCTGCATCGGCAGGCGGACGCGCAACCACTGCGCCACCAGGGAAGCCCTGTTTCAGGTATTTTTTGATTAACTCTTTGATATCTTCAGTGATCTCTTGGTTATTTAGTAGCGTACTATTTGGCCTCCATGTATTTGTATTTTTTGCAATTTTTTTCCTGTAATTGATGTCTAGTCTCATAGTGTGTGGTCGGAAAAGATACTTGATACAATAACAATTTTCTCAGGTTTACCAAGGCTTGATTTGTGTCCCAGGATATGATCTATCCTGGAGAAAGTTCCATAAGCACTTGAGAAGAAAGTGTATTCTGTTGTTTTTGGATGGAATGTCCTATAAATATCAATTAATTCCATCTTGTTTAATGTATCATTAAAAGCTTGTTTTTCCTTATTTATTTTCATTTTGGATGATCTGTCCATTGGTGAAAGTGGGGTGTTAAAGTCCCCTAGTATGATTGTGTTACTGTCGATTTCCCCTTTCATGGCTGTTAACAGGTGCTCCTATGTTGGGTGCATAAATATTTCCAATTGTTATATCTTCTTCTTGGATTGATCCCTTGATCATTATGTAGTGTGCTTCTTTTTCTCTTGTAATAGTCTTTATTTTCAAGTCTATTTTGTCTGATATGAGAATTGCTACTCCAGCTTTCTTTTGCTTTCCATTTGCATGTAATACTTTTTTCCATCCCCTCACTTTCACTCTGTATGTGTCCCTAGGTCTGAAGTGGGTCTTTTGTAGACAGCATATATACAGGTCTTGTTTTTGTATCCATTCAGCCAGTCTATGTCTTTTGATGGGAGCATTTAATCCGTTTACATTTAAGGTAGTTATCAATATGTATGTTCCTGTTACCATTTTCTTAATTGTTTTGGGTTTGTTATTGTAGGTGTTTTCCTTTTCTTGTGTTTCCTGCCTAGAGAAGTTCCTTTAGCATTTGTTGTAAAGCTGGTTTGGTGGTGCTGAATTCTCTTAGCTTTTGCTTGTCTGTAAAGGTTTTCTCTGTTGAATCTGAATGAGGTCCTTGCTGGGTAGAGTAATATTGGTTGTATGTTTTCCCCTTTCATCACTTGAAATCTTTCCTGCCACTCCCTTCTGGCTTTGTAGAGTTTCTGCTGAAAGATCAGCTGTTAACCTTATGGGGATTCCCTTGTATGTTATTTGTTGTTTTTCCCTTTCTGCTTTTAATATTTTTACTTTGTTATTAATTTCTGATAGTTCGATTAATATGTGTCTTGACGTGTTTCTCCTTGGATTTATCCTGTATGGTACTCTCTGTGCTTCCTGGACTTAACTATTTCCTTTCCCATGTTAGGGAAGTTTTCAACTATAATCTCTTCAAATATTTTCTCAGACCGTTTCTTTTTCTCTTCTTCTTCTGGACCCTTGTAATTCGAATGATGATATGATTAATGTTGTCCCAGAGGTCTCTGAGACTGTCCTCAACTCTTTACATTCTTTTTTCTTTGTTCTGCTCTGTGGTAGTTATTTCCACTATTTTATCTTCCAGGTCACTTATCCGTTCTTCTGCTATTGATTCCTCCTAGAGAATTTTAAATTTCATTTATTGTGTTGTTCATCATTTTTTGTTGGCTCTTTTATTCTTCTAGGTTCCTGTTAAATGTTTCTTTTATTTTCTCCATTCTGTTTCCTAAGATTTTGGATCATCTTTACTATCAATACTCTGAATTCTTTTTCAGGTAGACTTCCTATTTATTCTTCATTTGTTTGGTCTGGGTGTTTACCGTGCTCCTTCATCTTTTACGTATATGTCTGTCTTCTCATTTTGCTTAACTTACTATGTTTGGGGTCTCCTTTTCACAGGCTGCAGGTTCATAGTTCCTGTTCTTTTTGTGTGTGCCCCCAACTGGGTAAGGTTGGTTCAGTGGGTTGTGTAGGTTTCCTGGTGGAGGGGACTGGTGCCTGTGTTCTGGTGGGTGGGGCTGGAACTTGTCTTTCTGGTGGGCAGGGCGGTGTCTGGTGAGGTGTTTTGGGGTGTCTGTGAACTTAGTATGATTTTAGGTAGCTTCTCTGCTAATGGGTGGGGTTGTTTTCTTTTCTTGCTTGTTGTTTGGCATGGCATGTCCAGCACTGGTCTTTGAGTGGAGCTGGGTCTTAGCATTGAGATGGAGATCTCTGGGAGAGGTCTTACTGATTGATATTATGTGGGACCAGGTGGTCTCTGGTGGTCCAGTGTCCTGAACTCGGCTCTCCCACCTTAGAGACTCAGGCGTGATACCAGTGCGGTGCTCAAGACCCTGTCACCCACACGGCTCAGAAGAAGAGGGAGAAAAAAAGAAAGAAAATAAATTAATTAATTAAAAAAATGAAAATAAAATAATTAAAAGAAAAAATAATTATTAAAATAAGTTTTTAAAAAGTAATTAAAAAAAAAGGAGAGCAACCAAACCAGTAAATAAACCCACCAATGATATTAAGTGCTAAAAACTATACTACGATAAAGATAAAAATCAGAAACAACTCAGTTGCAGATAGCAAACCCTAAGTCTACAGTTGCTGCCAATGTCCACTGCCTCAATTTTCAGATGATTCGTTGTCTATTGGGGTATTCATATATGAAGGGTACATCAAGTTGACTGTGGGGATTTAATCTGCTTCCCCTGAAGCTGCACGGAAAAATTTCCCTTTCTCTTCTTTGTTCGCACAGCTCCTGGGGTTTAGCTTTGGGTTTGGCCCCACCTCTGCATGTAGGTCGCCTGAGGGCGTTTGTTCCTGCCCAGACAGGAGGGCGTTAAAGGAGCGGCTGATTAAGGGGCTCTAGCTCACTCAGGCTGAGGGGTGGGAGGAGTATGGAATGAGGGGGTAGCCTGTGGTGGCAGAGGCCAGCATGATATTGGAACCACCTGGGGTGCACCGTGTGTCCTCCCGGGGAAGTTGTCCTTGGATCACGGGACCCTGGCAGTGGCGGGCTGCATAGGCTCTTGGGAGGGGAGGTGTATATAGTGACCTGTGCTTGCACACAGGATTTTTGGTGGCAGCAGCAGCATTAGCATTTCATGCCTGTCTCCGGTGTCCACGCTGATAGCCACGGCTCGCGCCCATCTCTGAAGCTCGTTTAGGCGGGGCTCTGAATCCCCTCTCCTTGCGCACCTGGAAACAACAGTTTCTTGACTCTTAAGCAGTTCCAGACTTTTTCCCGGACTCCCTCCCAGTTAGCTGTGGAGGGAGTTAGCCTCCCCCTTCAGGCTGTGTTCATGCAGCCAACCCCAGTCCTCTCCCTGGGATCTTAACCTGAAAAGCTGGAGCCTCAGCTCCCAGCCCCCACCCACCCCAGCAGGTGAGCAGACAAGTCTCTCAGGCTGGTGAGTGTTGGTCAGCACCGATCTTCTGTGTGGGAGTCTGTCCGCTTTGCCCTCTGCACCCCTTTTGCTGCGCTCTCCTCCGTGGCTCCGAAGCTTCCCCCCTGCCCACTCCCCATCTCTGCCAGTGAAGGGACTTTCTAGAGTGTGGAAACTTTTCCTCCTTCACAGCTCCCTCCCTGAGGGGCAGGTCCCAACTCTATTCTTTTGTCTCTGTTTTTTCTTTTTTTCTTTTGCCCTACCCAGGTACATGGTGAGTTTCTTGCCTTTTGGAAAGTCTGAGGTCTTCTGCCAGTGTTCAGTAGGTGTTCTGTAGGAGTTGTTCCACATGTAGATGTAGTTTTGATATATTTGTGGGGAGGAAGGTGATCTCCATGTCTTCCTCCTCCGCCATCTTGAAGCACGCCATCCAATCACTGTTTTCTTAAAGTCAATGCAAATTCTCTCTAATTTCAGTGGTTTTCTCATTCCCTCTTTCCGTGATAAACAAGAGCTGAATCTGTACCAGGAGCGCATGGCATCAAAACATGGCTATCTTCTGCCTTATCTGTTTTACCACCTTGGCGAGTTTTATCAAGTTAATAACATTTATTCATAAATACTTGGACAGATTGAAAACCTCCCTGTTCTCTTTGCATAATGAACATGAAAATAATAGATGATCATATGTCGAATTATTCATGGAAGGCACTGTGCCTTAGGTACCATATTGATGAGTATACCTCAATATTTTTCTATTAAAAAACGGTTTATAGTATTAAGAGCAACAGACAAGAATAAAACATAATTTAAGAAACTGCAGCCATGTTTATTTCTAGTGAAGTACAGACTCCTTTTGGCTCTACTTCTAGTGAAGTACAGACTCCTTTTGACTCAGTCTGTACTTCACTAGAAATAAACAGTGTAAGAAAGTTAGGGAGTGTGAGAAAGTTAGGAAGTGCTAGAGTAACGTTTTCCATACACAGTACTTTCCAGAAATTGATTCATGAAATCAGCTTGGTTGGTCATGGTAATCCCTCTTTTATGACATCAAAGAGAAAAGGATAGGATAGGATAGGACAGGATAGACAAGTCAGATTGTATCATGTGCAGTAGGAGTTAATATTTTGTGAAATTTAATTTAATTTGAAATTGAATGTAAAATGTATTCCTCACCACTGTTATTGTCCCCTGAAAGAATAATATCACACTTTCTCTTGATTCTGTGAGATTTTAAGTTAAATTTTTTTTTAATTTTAAAAATATGGCATTTATTTCCTGGAATTATCATAAGAATAGGAAGGAAATAAAGACATGTCTGAAAAATATAAACAATTTCTACCGTAAGAATTCTACTTATTTATGAACTTATTAAAAAATTAAAAGTTAACCAAAATTCTTCTCATGGACAAAATTGTCTTTGTTTATGACAACATATTTATAAGTTGCTTGGGCTAGATGATGAAACCTTGATTGTATGGATTTACAGAAGAGAAGCCAAAAAGAGAATTATACTGCTCAGCTTTGGAAAAAATGAGATAATTAAGTTAACTTTTATTCCTTGAGATTATAGTCTGGATACCAACTGGATGTTCACATACCAACTGGATATTCATATGTGTAGGCTGTTGTCCAATAGCTTCTAGATTCAAATCTATTTTTCTGAAGAATTCCAATCTCTTCATCACCATAAAATTTCTTGTATCATTTCCTAGGGCTGCCCTAACAAATTACTACAGACTAGGGAACTTAAAACAACAAAAATGTTTTTCACTGTTTTGAAGGCTACAGGTTTAAAATCAACGTGTTGGCATGCCTGTGTCCTCTATTCTCACTTCTAGTGATTGCTGGCAGTGCTTGGTATCCCTGGACTTGTATTTGTATAGCATCACAGGGCTGTGTGATCACACTGCATCTCCTCACTGCATGCATCTCTTCCGCTGTTAGTCCAAGCTGGCAGTGTTTCTGCTGAGATGGTTGATGGACCTATGAGTCACGTGCCTAATCTCTTCACCAAAAGATTAACCAGACATAACCTTGGCTCTATTTCCAGCTCTCTGAATAGGCTTAGAACTTTCCCAGCCATCAAATTCTGGTTCCTTTTTGCTTAGCAGTTCTTTCCTCAAGTTATCTCTTTCCCCTAACTTTTTACTATGAGCAGCAAGAAGAAAGAAGACTGCACCTTCTACACTTTTCTTGGAAATCTCAGCTAAATATCCAGGTTCATCCCTTACAAATTCTACTTTTCACCCAACAGGAGAAGACAATGTAGTCAAGTTCTCTGCCACTTTATAAATAGCATCCTCTTTTATTCAGTTTCCAATAACATGTTACTCATCTCCACCTGAGACCTTACCAGAAGCACTTTGAATATTTCTCGACATATTCTGTTCACGTTGATATATGAATTTGCCAACATAAAAGCTTTTTCTATAGTTCTCACTTCTTTCTGAGTTCTCACCAAAATCACTATTTATGTCTGTGTTTCTAACAACAGTCTCTTCAAGGCAATCTACGTTTTTCTATCATGCATCACAAAATTTTTCCAGTCCCTACCCATTATTCAATTCCAAAACACTTCACCATTTTTAGGTATTTGTTAGAGCAGCATCCCACTCCTGGCACCAAAATCTATATCAGTTTCTTAGGGCTTCCATAACAAAGTACTACCTGGATTTAGTATAATGCTACAGTAATCAGGACAGTGAGGTATTGGTGAAAGAATAGACACATAGATCAATGGAACAGAATAGAGCCCGGATATAGTCAACATATCTTTGACAAAGAAGCAAAGGAAATTCAATGGAGAAAGGATAGTTTTTCAGTAAGTTTTGCTCTAATAAATGTACATGAACATGCAGAAAAATGAATCTAGACACAGACTTTTCTCCTTTCACAAAAATTAGCTCAAAATAGATCATTAGCCTAAATGTAAAACACAAAACTACACAACTTCTAGAAGATAACATAGGGGAAAATCTGTAATGACCTTGGGTTGGGTGATAACTTTTTAGATACGACACTGAAATATGATTCAAGAAAGAAAAAATTGATCGATAAGTTAACTTCATTAAAATTAAGAAGTCATCTGGAACATGAACCAAAATGTTAGGGTTTGCTAAAGTTGGGTGGTGGGCACATGGTTTGTTATGTTCTCATTGTACTTTTCTGGGTGTCTGAAATTCTTAGTATTAAAAATAATTTAAACTAAAAAATAAGAAAATTCTGATATTTTTCCTGTATAACATTTCCTGAAAATATTTTATTTAACTCTGTACATTCTTTTTTTAAAAATGTATCTTCATCATCACTAAAAATGTGTTTTGAATGATCTAACATGATTATTGCTTGAGATGCAGATGTTTGACCCAGGTATGGTATTGTAACTGAAAATTTGAGGACTCAAAGACTCATTTGCACAGCACTTCAACAGTTCTTCTTTCTTTAATTCTTCCTGTGGATGTAGATTTGTGGTCTCCACAGATAATTTTTCACTCTTTTGTTTTCATAATGACATTCAGTACTCAAAACCATGATAACACCCCCAAGAGTAATTAGCAAATTTGCATTAAATTTCTTTGCCCACTTTTACTTTAGAGAGATGAGCTCTCTAAGAAGCCAAAGAGACTGTTGACAGTTTGGGTGGTGCCTTCCTTAAGTGTCAACTTTCAAAATAAAGTCATTGAGAGAGTGTTCTCTAATATGGAAGACTATATCAGGACTCAAATATTAAATTATTACACTTTTTCTGAAAGACAGTAAGGAGGGGACAATCCCATGTTTTATACTCAGATATAAGTTATTACCAGTTAAGCTTTTCCAGCAGAGACTAGGCTCCTTCATTTATGAGCTGTCCTGGGCATTCAAATACTCTAGTACCTAGAATTGTGCGTGGCTTATAGTATATGTTAAGTAAATGCTTGTGAATGAATGAATGAACGAAATAGAATTTGCATTAGTTAAGTATGAGTGTACATGAGGGTTGTGTGCTGTAGAATACTCGGGTAAAAATCACATCACTGACAACATAATTGTCTGTTGAGTATGTCTTTTTTTCTGGTACTTGGCAAGCAAGTGTCTTAACAAGTTAAGTATACATTAAGAGAAATTTCTGACAAGAAATAAGAAAATGTTTAACAGAGGTAGAGTTACTATGGACTATGACCAGCAATAACGTTGGTGTTAGTGCTACAAACTACAAACTAGGTTCTGAAACAATTTACTTCCTTGTGCATGAAAAGCATCCCAGAAGGAATTTTTGCCATTTAAGAGAAAAGGATTATGTAAAATAGTTAAATTTAAAATATTTAAACATAAAAATCATGCAAATTTTTAAATATTTAAATATGGAGTCATATTATGAATAACTTGACTTTAAGAAAAAATACCTTGGTAAAATTAATAATTATATGTATCAAGTAGCTTGAAATGTAGTAGCCATTATTGTCAATAGCAAATCAACACAAGAGTTGCATTTTGCGACAGTAATAGCTTACTTGGCACCTCTATTTACAAAAAATTCCCTTTTGGTGAAACTTAATTATGTGCTTTGAAGACTTATTACAAATATTCTCTTTCAGCTGCCTGGCATATTTGTTGTCTTCTGTAAAGCTTATTTTAAAATGGTATTTTACTTCAAACAGCAAAATAAATGGGCTTCAGGAAATTTCATACCTATTTTGTAAAGCTGTGTAAAGAAGCATATTACTTTGTTACAAATAAATTATTGTCATACGTATTTTCCATTCTATTCTTAACCAATAGATATCACCCACTTCTCTCTTCAGATTATTGAGTGCCCCTGAACTCTCTTAAAGAAGATTTTGACAGTCTGTCTAAACCATTTTTTATCACATTGCTTGCAGGAGACTACTCTGTTTTGACTAGAATATGAAGTGTCTGCAGCACATTAAGAAAAAAGGCAATTCATTAATAACTATAAAATCTTTGAAAAGATAGTTAAATCATTTCATGCTACATTGTACTATTTAAATTGCCCTAAATGTTTATTACTGGTTTTGGTGATTCTAGGTAAATATACGACACAATGGTAACACCGGTAAACAAATGTTCCCCAAAGAGTAAATTGCATACCACTGGTGAAGCAAAATATTATTTTAGGTAATACAGAGACCAACATTGTCTAATAGTAACACATTTATATTAACATGTATGGTAGCTTGTCTACAAAAATGATCCCCCATGAACCATTCTTTTCTGTTTTCAAGCCATTTTTAGTTACCTGCCACATTGAGTCTAGGTGAGTTGCTTTAACCAGTAGGATGTGGCAGAAGTGATGTTGTGCCATTTTCAGACCTAATCTTTAAGGAGACCTGACCCCTTCAACTTTTTGTGATTTAGGAAGATCTGAGCCACCAATTAAGAAATCTGGTTTCCATGCTAGACTATGGGACAAGACCATGTAGAAAAGCCATTTGGAGGGGAGAAGATCTGGAACCACATGCAGAGAGAGACAGAGGTCAGCCACCTCAGTGTCCCAACTGAGCCCAGAGTTCCATCTGTCCCAAGAACAGAGTCACAGTCACATGAATAAAGACATTCTGGAGGTTCCAGCCTCAGCACCATCTAACTGCAGCAACAAAACAGACCCAGACCAGACCCAGATCAGCAGAAGAGCCATCCAGCTGAGTTCTAGTCAATTTTTAAATCATGAGAGATAGTAAAATTGTGTGTGCGTGTGTGTGTTTTTTAAAGGTTACAAAGTTTTGGGGTGGTTTATTACACTGCAACAGACAATCAAAATGGAAACTGATAGCAGAAGTGGGTACTGCCATAGCAAAAAAAAAAAAAAAAAAAATGTGGCATTGGTTTTGTTATTACGCAGCAGGTAGAGACTGGAAGGGCCTGAAGGTATTGTTAATGGAACCTGGAAAGTATGGACATCAGGATGAGAGGCTGAAGAAAAGGGAACTTGAGTTGTATAACAATAGGAAATTCATAAAACAGCTGCCTGAGATGATATGGAAGATAGAAGAGACATCTAAGGAACTTGTCATTTTAGCTATGGAGATTTCCAGACAGAAAGTTGAAAGTGCCAATGGACTTATTTTGACCCCCTTTGATGAAGTATGGGAGGCCTGAGATGAGCTAAAGAATTCAGTTTGCAAACAGCATTTAGAGGAATGTAATGAAATCAAGGCTTGCTAAGTCTGAAAATACAATGGTTTCTCACCCCAAGTATCTCCTGTAAAAAGACTCTCAAAAATAATAATAGACCTCAGTGCTAAGATCACATCTATAGCAAAATGTAACCTCAGGTAAAGATCAAGTACAGGTTACACCTGTAAGACCCTTTGTGAAAACCTCAGGAAAATGTAAGGCAAGTGTACAGGCCATATCATCTAGACAAAAGGTTTCTAAAAGTCTGAGGGCATTCCTTATAGACCACCTCTAATAGGTAATAGGGTGTCTAAGAGAACATCTAAGAATCTTAAGGGTGTTGTTCCATAGCAAGCTGACCCATGGCTCAAGTAGAGAGGGGCTTATCTTGAAGAGATTTGTGCTTATGGCTTCTGTCTAGTGGAGCGGATTATACCATAATACCTAGATGGCTTAAAAGTTCATTTAGGGGCTCTACTAGCTCAGATTAAAGGGTAAAGAGACAGTTGAATAAGAAAAGAGACCTCTGAGCCCTTGAACTACAAGAATAAAAAGAAGAGAGAAATTTCCTTAAGTTGCCCACTCAGGCCATTTCTCATGGAAAAAGAAGAATAACCTCAGAAATTAGAACCAAGAGTCCAGAGGACAGAGCTGAGTGATTAGAAGAATCACTCTCAGGAAGCAAAATTTGGTCTAAATCAATATTCACTCCCTGGCCCAGAGCCAGGGCAGTTGGAAACACGTATCTGTCTAGATTTCATAACTGCTATGGTCTAGTGTCTGTTACATGCCTTCCCAAATCTTTTTGAATGAATTGTCTCTTTCAGTACTCCTGTTTCTGTCTCATCTTTGTTATATTTTGCCAATTCCAGGCCTAAGCCTTAAAAACTCTTTGTTATCTTCTGTTTTTGCACTTTTGTGAGTCCTGAAAGACCACACAGGACATCCAGCTACCCTGCTGAAGAGAACAATGTAGAGGCCTAGTGGAGAGGGAGAGACCCCAAGACTACATTGAGGGAGAGAGGCCCAGCCATCCCATTGCTACAGCTGAGCCCTGTCTTCTAGAACCATCCACATCAGGCCACCAGACATATCAGTGAAGCCACCTTGGACATTCCAGCCCAACCAGCAGTAAATGCTGCTGCCTGGGGGTCCTCAAATAAGAAGAGCAAAAAATCCATCCAGGTGAACCATAGCCAAACCAGAGGATTTTGAAGAAAATAGAATGGTGGTTATTTTAAGATAATAGGCATTGGAGTGCCTTATTATGAACCAATAAAATGATGTGTTTTGGAAACAAATGTAGCAATTACCTAACACCCGTGATCCCCAACAGATTGCTGCCTTTAGTGGATTCACCCAGATAGTGGATTCACCATAATATTTCAAGCCTACCCCCTGAATGCCTCAAACCTACAGAAACTGAAACGTCAATCATAATTTTTTAGAAGGATGCAAAGTATAAAAAATGTGGGTTTTTACTGTGGGTTTTTAAAAATTTTATTTTTTATTTAAGTATAGTTGATTCACAATGTTGTATTAATTTGTGCCGTACAACAAAGTGACTAAGTTATACACATATATACATTCTTTTTCATATTCTTTTCCATTATGGTTTATCACAGGATATTGACATAGTTCCCTGTGCTATGCAGTAGGACCTTGTTGTTTATCCATTCTATTTATACCAGTTTGCATCTGTGAATCCCAAACTCCCAATCCATCCCTCTCCCACCCTCCTCCCCCTTGACAACTACCAGTCTGTTCTCTGTTGCTGATTCTGTTTCATAATTAGGTTCATTTGTGTCATATTTTAAGTTCCACATATAAGTGACATCATATGGTATTTATCTTTCTCTTTCTGACTTACTTCACTTAGTATGGTAATCTCTAGGTCCATCCATGTTGCTGCAAATGGCATTATTTCATTCAGTGTCACATTTAAACACAAGGTTAGAGATGCTGAAATTTTGGCAGGTTCTTTAGTAAATTTGCCATTAAAAAATGATAAAAATCACGTTTGTGAATGGAATAAATACAGTGATTGATAAAGTGCTTTCATCAAAAAGTTTATTTTAATACTCTAGATATGGCAGAAACCAAAGAAATGATTACTATCTTAAGTGTGGCCATGTACAATTCATTAACAACTGTTTTGCAGATATGAGTGTGTAAAGAATTCCATGAAGACTTTTTTCATTCAACCATTGAAAATAGCTATGATTAGAGATTTCTAAATAATTTGACAACTCCATCCCAACTAGTAACATAAACTAAACGTGATAAACTGAGTTAAGCACTGACACTACAGATGTATTTGGTCTTAGGCTAAGAAAACCTGTTTCAGGCATTTAAGTTGTTAACAACAGAAGCAAATTATATTCTGTGTTGAACACATAAGGAATTTTTGGTCCCATTAGTTATACACAGTTTTTTAGGAAAAGTATTTTTTCATCAGTTAAAATTTCCATCTACATTAAGCGTAGACCTCCAAATTCTTGACTGTTTGTGAAGAGATAGGGAATGTTTACAAAAAACTGCTCTTTCAGACTGAATTATGTTGACTCTCAGAAAATATTGAGTGTTTTATCTGGTAGTTAGAACTTTACCTTTCTCTGGAAGAAATATTTAATCAGTAAGATTTTTATGCAAGAATTTGCAAATTAATTTTGTACAAATAATGGCTCATTCAAAAAGTCTGAATGGATGAGGATTAGTCAGGATGGGTTAGATGAAGCTGTGGTGATAAATAATCCCCCATATTCTTTGACTTGCAAAATATGAGTCTGTGTCCTACTCAGTTTGGCTAGAACCCAGGTCCACAACAGTGGCCTTCATTTTATTTTTTATTTTTTTGCTTTGAAGACATATCTTTTAATATGTGAGCAAGAGCCATTAGAGAGGAAAGTACCTATGCGGTGCCTTCCACAATGCCAGAGGGTATTCAGCACTGGCATTCCAAGGCTGGTGAAAATGACTTTCTTTCTTTCTTTCTGTATGTGTGTGTGTGTGTGTGTGTGTGTGTGTGTGTGTGATTTTTTTTAAATTGAAGTATAGTTGATTTACAATGTTGTGTTAGTTTCAGGTGTACAGCACAGTGATTCCGTTACATTGTTTTTCAGATTCTTTTCCCATATAGGTTATTACAAGATATTGAGTATAGTTCCCTGTGCTATACAGTAGGTACTTGTTGATTATTTTGTATATAGTGATGTGTATCTGTTAATCCCAAATTTCTAATTTATCCCTCCTCCCCACCTTTCCCCTTTGGTGACCATAAGTTTGTTTTCTATGTCCATGAGTCTGTTTCTATTTTGTAAATAAGTTCATTTGTATCATTTTTTTAGATTCCACATATAAACGATAGCATATGGTATTTATGTTTCTCTGACTTACTTCATTTAGTATGATAATCTCTAGGTCCATCTATGTTACTGCAAATGGCATTATTTCATTCTGTTTATGGCTGAGTAGTATTCCATTGTGTGTGTGCGTGTGTGTGTATATAGATACATATATATATATATACATATATATATACCACATCTTCTTTATCCATTCATCTGTAGATGGACATTTCAGTTGCTTCCATGTCTTGACTATTGTAAATAGTGCTGTTTTACAACCTGATGGGACAGATTACCACTATCAAAGCACTGCCATTTGCCATGGCAGGGGCAAGAAAATATAAGGAATCCGGCACTGACTCTTAAAGCTTCCACCAGGAAGTGGCCCACATCATTCCGTTCACCAAAGCAAATCACATGGTGAATTTCAAGAAGGCAGTGAAGTGCAAGCTTACTGTGGGCCAGGAATCATGAGAACTAGAGTATTGTTAGCTTCCTAACGACACCATAACTTCTTTACAAGTTAAGTTTGCTTAAGTATGAAGTCAAAAAGAATGTAAGCATCACATAATTAGAAGTACACCTACCTCCTTTATCAAATTGATGTCTTGTCTAATCTGCTTATGAAATTTTTTAAAGAGTTTGCTAAAAAACATTGGAATTATTATAAAAAGACACTTGAAATATTTGGAAAAAGTTCTTGATAAACATTTTTCTCAGTCAGAAGGCACTGGTGAGTGGAGAATGAATCCTTTTCTTACCATGTGTGGGCAAAGTACTGATATAACTACATTCATTCATTCATTCTGTAGATTACTTCAGATGACAATTTGAAATCAAAGTCTAACAAAGGTCACATATCTTCTCAGGAACTAACCCTCAGTATCCAACTATGTTAGAGAAAAAAGTAATTATTTTGCTTTCTGATGCCATATGCAAAGTTTTGATTCTTTATTTAACATAAAAACTTTAAAAAGCAAAAGCATTTTAGTCAGGAACCTCATCTTCACCTTATGCTAAACCAAATGTGCCTTTATCACTGACTAATCAAAAACATCATTTTTTCTCACTGAGTAACGTAAGTTTTGATGTGCAGTTTTGCAAATTGACTAGATTTAGCATTACTTATATAGTCTTTAACATAAAAGCTTGGTTTTAATTACATTTATAATCACTCTACTTAGGGCAAGTGAGATCATTTTAAATGCATGGCAGTGATACAAAATTATTTTAAATACATGTATTTTAATACAGGGTAACAAAGTGTAGAGTAAGCAAAAGTACAGGTGGGACACACATACAGCCAAAAACTGTGGAAGAGTAATGCAAATGCTGATGTTTAGAAAGCAGTAATATAATAAATGGATTATAAATAATTGTTTGAATTAAAATAGAAAAATAATTGGCTGAAGTTTGTTCTGAGTTAAAAGTTATCTTACTTTCTTTGGGACTTTTAATCATGAATAAATTTTGGAAGTGCTGAAGATTTAAAAGTACTCCCTCCAATTTAAAAAACCTGATTTTCGGGGCTTCCCTGGTGGCGCAGTGGTTGAGAGTCCGCCTGCCGATGCAGGGGACACGGGTTCGTGCCCCGGTCCGGGAGGATCCCACATGCCGCGGAGCGGCTGGGCCCGTGAGTCATGGCCGCTGAGCCTGCGCGTCCGGAGCCTGTGCTCCGCAACGGGAGAGGCCACAACAGAGGGAGGCCCGCGTACCACAAAAAAAATAAATAAATAAAAAACTAAAAAATAAAAATAAAAAACCTGATTTTCTAAGGCTACTTATTAATAAACTTTCAAAAATCTGAAAAAAAGTGTATTGTGAAAAATAATTTACATAAAGTTATTTGAATATGTACATATTGTTGCCTTTTTAGTATAAAATATTTGCAATCATATAAATAAGTAAAGCATTTTCAGACCCACAGTGATAGTTACACTGTGACATTTTTCGCCCCACTCTAAATGGCTTTTTGAGTATATATAAGAATAGCAAACATTTCTTACCAAATAATTTACTGCTGTGAAAGTTTACTCTTAACCACAACTGGCTTAAGATAGGACAGGCAACTGCTTGGGTGAGACAATTTTAGAGATGTCGAAAAGCCATCTAACTGCCATGAAACTTTACCAGAAACTTCACTTTTTTTGGTTTATGGTATGAATTCTTATTAAAACCTAAGTAATCCTAAAAAGGATATAATATTCTCACCTGTTAGTTGTTTGTGATTTCAAGTCTCTGAAAACAAACTTTGATTAGGAAGGAGTAAGGGCTGATATTTTAACTGAATATTTGAGAGAAAAGTGAGGAATGTGAGGATGAGGAGGAACATAGATTAAAAAGTTTAAAATTTCATGACTTTATTGAGGGCTGGCCCTAACAGGTAATCTAAAATCAGTAGCTAATGATGTGCCACCAACCCCTTGCAGATACTTGAGGATTCAAATCCAGAACCTACGCTAATTATTAAAGAACTGCACATCAAAACTACAGTGAGGTATCACCTCACATCAGTCAGAATGGCCATCATCAAAAAATCTACAAACTATAAATGCTAGAGAGGGTGTGGAGAAAAGGGAACCCTCTTACACCGTTGGTGGGAATGTAAATTGGTGCAGCCACTATGGAGAACAGTATGGAGGCTCCTTAAACTAAAAATAGAGTTGCTATATGATTCAGCAATCCCAATCCTGGGCATACATCTGGAAAAAATGAAAACTCTAATTCGAAAAGATACACTGGCATCTTTCTTTAAAAAATAGTTTTTCCGTTTCATGTATTCATGTACCTCATAGTTTATTCAGGAAGATTTTTAGATAACAGTTTAGATAAATCCTAACAAAGCATGCATTACTCCATCAAACAATTAATTTTCAGTGAACTCCTATTTTGATACCAGTTGGTGATCATTTTTTTGTATGTGTATATGTGTCTTTTAATTTAGAAATGTTTCCATTTGATATTTCCTTGGTTGAACAGTATTTCATTACTGTGGAAAGTCTAGTGGAGACTTGAAAGTCCTCAGCTCAGTTTTTGGATTATTTTTTACTTTATTTTTATTTTTGTTTAGCTATCTCTGATTTTTTCCCCTCCAACTAAACTTTCAATAGTTCAGATGTGTAATATATTTTAAATTACAAATTTAACCATGTCCTACAATGTACTAGAAATGGTAAGTGATTCATTTTGTCCAGAAGCAATATCACCATGAAATCAGAATCTTCTTTTGTTTATTCCTGGGTTCTAAGGACACTAATAAAAAAGCTAGAGTTTTCCAAGCAGCAATAATCATGGAAGGAGGGTTTTTCTTCACTGTTATTTATACACAAAGTTTTCTATTTCTCTTATATATTATTATGACTTTATGAAATATCACAACCACAATTTGAATTTTAGACAGAAATCTAAAAGAGTATTTTTGAGGGTATGAAAAGTAAAACTTTTAGTTGTTTGGTTTGTTTAGTTGTTTCCTATCTTCAAATTTCTCTTTTATCCCCAGAGAAAACCCCAAACAAAACTCTAATAATTTCTTTTTCTTATATCAGTGTAGGTGTTCTATTACTAACCTACACAGTTCAAGTGATTAAAAAAGGCCAGCAGGGCTTCCCTGGTGGCGCAGTGGTTGAGAGTCCGCCTGCCGATGCAGGGGACA
>NC_041232.1:31447970-31463431 GCF_002837175.3 Physeter macrocephalus
TAGCCTGCTCATCCGGAGCCTGTGCTCCGCAACGGGAGAGGCCACAACAGTGAGAGGCCCGCGTATCGCAAAAAAAAAAAAGAAAAAAAAGAAAAAGACCAGCAAACTTCTAAGGACATACCAGCTACTTCCAAGTTGCCTTGCTCCCAGATGAGTGCGAAACTGACCATTCACTTGAGCTTCTGTGATGGTGGAACCACACAAGCCAGGAAACTAGGATCAGGAGCTGAGGCCATAGGATGGAGGATGTATAATAGCTTCCCTGTACCTTTAGCTACACAATCCGAAGGAAGGCTTTGAAAGTGCTGAGGGTTTGATGCCAAAGAAGAAACCCTTTCAGATGCATTTACCAAATGTTAGCTTAACATTCTTGGTGTGGTTTTCTGTTAATTAAATTACGTCATAAAAAGTCCTATGATCTCATTAATTTCAGTCGTTGGGTAGAAGAAAACCCAAATAAACTACTAACTTGTCATTCACTTCTTTCAGCAGACAGAAACTCAGTTGGAAAATGCAGATACAAGATGAGCTACTGGAATATAAAGAGGTCGGATGGAGTAGGAGCCATAATGGAGACACGCATGACCTTCCTTGTGTGAAAGAGGAGACTGGCCAGGAGACAGACAACAGGAAAAAGCAAGAATGAAGGACTCTTGGCAGTGATCCAAGTAACAACCTAGGCTAGAGGAAAGAGAAAATCAGCTCCTCTAGACAGAGCAAGGAATGATAGGTAAGTGCTTGGAGTCAACCAGTGCTTCCAATGACAGGTTGGTATAGGAGAGTCAGGTGTTATAAAAAGGGCCAGGGATCGAGCAGGTATGAGAGAGAATCCAAGCAGAAAAGTATAAAATAAACTTTTTAAAAAATGGAGCACTTTGCATTTATGTATTGAGAAGCATATCTGATTTGTACTTAAAGTTTTTGTTTTTTGTTTTGAGTGCTTGCTCTGATGGGGCGTATAAAGCTGTTTATAGATAAAAATAGAAAATATAGCTATCTGCTTTTAAATCAGTAAAGGCACTTTTATGAAATCAAAAACAACTAATAACATTGCCATGCAAAATAAATTGCGAACGAATTGCAGGAAACAGCACTTAGTTTAATGGTTCCATCAATTTCATGGGGGTGATCCTAACACACAATTTGGCTAGCCAAGCTGTTAAAAAAGAAAATTCAACTGAGTAAATTTGAAGATCTAGCTGGCTTTATCGAGCAATTCATGAATCCGGCAGCATCCCGTCCAGTAAATAGAAGAGTGCTCCAAGGGGTTGTACAAAATGAAAGGTATTTGTAGGCAGAAGGAGGGTGGGACAAGGAAGATATTAGCAAAATAAAGGATCTCTCAGGCCAGAAGTCACCTTCTTTGGGGAGAAGGGTGAGTGTCTTTCACCACACAGATTACTTCTCCTTCCTTTGGAGAGGGTCCATGTGGCAGATTACCTCACTGGTGCTGACCAGAAAATTCCACACTGACTGACCAATTAAGATTACATTCCTGGGGAAGGTTGAAACTACAGTGAGGTCAGGTATTAAATCTAAGTTTAGTTTCATAGGTTTTAGCACAAGTGATGCCATCTTAGGCCTGTGGTTTTCTCCTTAACAAAGCTTAAATAAACTTTGATAAATACTCCCATGTAGGCAGCGTATGACTCAAGGGGTTACAAAACAAAGAGAAAATAGCATATCCAAATTAAGGAATTTAAGGTTTGGGGATAATTGCAGTTTTCAAGATAATGATTAACAACAGTATACTCCCTGGCAATAACTGTTGCTAAGAAAACCCTGTGCCGGGACTTTCCTGAGAATCCACCAGCCAATGCAGGAGACACGGGTTCGAGCCCTGGTCTGGGAAGATCCCACATGCTGTGGAGGAACTAAGCCCATGCACCACAACTACTGAGTCTGCACTCTAGGACCTGTGAGCCACAACTGCTGAGCCCGCGTGCCACAACTACTGAAGCCCGCGTGCCTAGAGCCCACGCTCCGCAACAATAGAAGCCACCGCAATGAGAAGCCCGTGTACCACAGCGAAGACCCAACGCAGCCAAAAATAAATAAAATAAATAAATAATTTTATTTAAAAAAAGAAAGAAAACTTTGCTGTTGCTGGTGGTCACTAAGAGAGGAGGAAGGGCAAGGCGGAGAGAATCACTCTATCAGTTTGCTTTTTTTTTCTGTTAATGAAGTAAAATTTAATAGCTGTCATATCATCAAAGTTTGTTAATGCAATTGTAAAGAATTACAGTTTTTTTTCCAGTGAAAAATGTATTGGATAGCATTTATACAGTGCAAACGTTATGCCACATATGATTCTATCATCATATGCTCTGTGCTGTCTTATGCTCTGGGAACCCAGATGAAAGCTTGTCAGACCACAGTTCAAGTGGTCTGACATAGGTGTTTATTCACATGCATTTTGAGGAGAATTTGTACGGAGAACCTAACCTAGCTACAAAACCTCAGACCACATCAATGTTTTTGAAAGGTACAGAACCACAGAGACAATTAAACATGGAGGAATGTATAAAAAGAAAGGAATTTTCCAACGATTGCCATTTAGCCAGTTAATGGCAAACATGTTCGGATTTCCTTGGTCCCTTTGCAGAGTCACTTCACTGGGGACAACTGCCCTCCCGGCAGTGGCAGTGGCAGTGGCAGTGGTGGGGAATCAAATTTCCAATGGTCTCCCTGCTTCACCTCTTGGAGGCAACAACATTAAGACACAGGATAGTCAAGACTCAGCTCATTTTCCCCTACTGTGCTGGTTCTCTGGTCTTTTCAGTAATGATGGCACCATCCACCTTTTCACAGAATCCAGAAACTTAGAACTTAGCAGAGACTGTCCTCAGGCTTTAACATCGCATTGTAATAAACCTGTACACACTGTTGACTCAAGCTAATTAATATCCTAATCATCCATCCCCTTTGATCCCCCTGCCATATGACAACCTTTATTTTCCCAATCTGGACCAGACCATGGCTTCTTTCAACCTCCAGGCTTGACTGCCTTCAAAATGTCTGCTTTTTAAAGATGACCAGAGTAATCTTATAAAACTACAGATATTCTTCTGATTCTCTTGCTTAAAATGCAGCATAGTTCCTTGGTGCCTACGAGTCAAGTCTCAATGTCTCAACTCCTTAGCAAGTATCTAAGGCCTAACTTAATCAGACTCCTTCTTATTTCTTCAGTTGTATCCCCAAGTTCTTTATGCTCCAAAAATAGCAAATGACTTATGTTTTCTTGTACGTATGTATTAGGTTTTATACTATGGGGAGTTGTCTCTGCCAGGACTTCTCTTGTTCTTCATATCAGCCTTGCAAAGTCTTATTCACCCTCTACAATCCTTCAATTTCCTATTCAAATGTGTCTTACCCTCTGAGCCCCTCCCTACCTCAAAGCAAAACAAAAGAATATTCACTTTTTTCCTTGTCCACTTCCCTGCCTTTTATATACCTTTGTTAGGACACATATTTTTAGATTTTTTTTTTTTTTGGATTGCTTCTTTCTACCGTAGTGTGAAAACATACTTAATCTTAGCACTTGCAGTATTTTAAACACTCATATGCATGAAGTTCTCAGCATCTGTTTATAGAATTAAAGATTTGTCCTAGGGCTCAGAAGAGAAAAAAAGGGTCATTACTGACAGCTGAAATGCAGGGAGTTATAAAAGAGTTCAGTATATCCTGGGAACGGTGGTTAGTTTTGTATAACTGGAGCATATGGTCATATGTAATAGGAAGTGGTGGTATTTGTTGAGGACAGATCATAAAAGATCTCATATGAGAAATGTAGGCAGCTCTTGAAATAATCTAGAAATAATCTGGAATAATCTTGCAATAATCTAGAGCCTGATTTTAGCAGGGGCAGATTGGAGGGAATTTCCTAGACATTTCTGGGAATAGTGTCCATATTGGATGTATGACATGAAGGAGAGTGAATAATGGGAGATCCCTCTGTGGTTTCAGCTTGAAAAACTGGGTAGATTGTGACACCATTGTTTGGGATAAAGAATACAGAAGGCTGACCCAAATTAGGAGACATTCTTTTTTTTTTTTCCCCAGATAGGGGATTTCAGATACTTGAAGTATAGAGCACGGTTATTATCTGCATAAAAATGAAGGTTGAGTATGTTCGGACCTTACTGTCCCTGAGACAGTTTCAGTCTAGAGTGGCACCAAGATTAAACTCCCTGAATACCAGGAGGATTTTGAAGAGGAGTAGCATATTGCCACATCTGCCCTAATGTCACCCTTCTCTGCCTTCTTGAAAAATGTCAAAATAAACAAACAATATATATTTTGTTTTTGACAACAGAAAAAAAGTCTCTCTTTGTGCATCTCCAGAACACCTAAAAAGCAGTAAACTTTACGCCTGAGCTAAGGCTTGAACTTAATATGAGAAATAATGGAATTAACATGCTTTTGTGAATACATCTGGGAATCCCGTCAAATAGAGTCCTTGTTACCAAATACTTAACTAAAGGATAGAAACACCAAACAACATCATGAACATTCAAGTCCCAGACAAGCGCCTTTATTTTAGTTAAAGGCCGATCTGATAAGTTAATTCTGAATAATATTGTGTGGACAAAGTTTCAACCGTTTGTTCATGATATCACTTTCCAGAAAGTTTACTTGGTGAGATTGTTTCTAAAAACCACGCTTCTTTGTAAAGTTTGACTCACTTTTAAGTGCCCAAGACAAAGGAAATAATGCTTGCGGTATCACAAAAGGGTAGGTCTCAATGCAAGGCAAGGAGCAAAAGCCCATTTGTATGTGACATATTTATATGTAAAAAAGACCGCTTTGTCTTAGAGGAATGTAATCGCTCTTGTGTATACCTTTGTATTATACACAACTATTTAATCTTTCCGTGAGCATTTACTGGCAACTTTATGAGCAATGGAAAATACAAGGTGAACAAATTCTCTACCTTCTTGGCTAACTGGTCGCTGTGTTTTCAACTTTTTCTCATGTAGTATGGATTCTAGCTTCTGTATCATTCTGCTTGTCCTACTCTGGACATATTCCATTTTCTTATCAGTCAACTCGAAATGTAACTAGCAGATTGAATTTTAACCCTTCAGCCATTGACTGAGATAAGCTATAAATACTAAAAGGCTCAATTCCCCCGATCAAAGAGCTATTATGTCTGCTAATGAAATTTTATCTTACATTAAATTTTAAGGTTGGCATGCCTACTTTGGCTTCACATTGAGCTGATATTAAGCTTGTCATTTTTAAAAAATTAACTGTCAGTAAAATTTCCCCATCTGCTGACTCAAGTGATCTTTTAAAATTTTGTGAAACAACATTCTAACAAGAGGCCCTAAGATTTATTCCTATTAAGTTTCATGTTGTTGTAGCTCGTTGTCTGAGCATGCCAGGACTTTATGAGTCGTTCGTCGGTCCTCTGATGCAGCGCCTATCCTAACAGCATTGTGGCTTTGGAGACTTAACCAGCTTGGCTTCTTTATTCAGTGCAGTGACAAAATCCAGTTGTAAAAAGGACATGGGAGAACCCTGTTCTATGTAACTATAGAGTTTTCGGCCTGTCATCTTCAGTGACTGATAAATTGCATTCATCAGCACTTTTCCGGATAATATTGTTTGGTTAAATATGATTTCGACTAATCAGACTATAATATAGGCCACAGTTTTCAATCTTTCAAAATAAGCCACGTTGGCCTGTTGATTATTTTTTATTCTTTATTTTTAAAATTTTATTGGAGTATAGTTGATTTACAATGTTTTGTTAGTTTCAGGTGTACAATAAAGTGACTCAGTTATGCATATACATATATTCATTCTTTTTCAGATTCTTTCCTCATGTAGTTTATCACAGAATATTGAGTAGAGTTCCCTGTGCTATACCGTAGGTCCTTGTTAATTATCTATCTTATATTTAGTAGTGTGTATATGTTAATCCCAAGCTCCTGATTTATCCCTCCCTGCCACATTTCCCCCTTGGTAACCATAAGCTTCTTTTTGATATCTGTGAGTCTGTTTCTCTGTTGTAAATAAGTTCATTTGTATCATCTTTTAAAAAATTAGATTCCACATATGAGTGATATTATATGATATTTGTCTTTGTCTGACTTACTTAGTATGAAAATGTCTAGGTCCATCCACGTTGCTGCAAATGGCATTATTTTGTTCTTTTTTATGGCCGAGTAATATTCCATTGATTATCTTAAAGTTACTTAAGGAACAACCAGTGCAAGATGGACATGCTGACTTCCTTTGCCCCTCCCTGGAAGAATGAAATAAATCTCCAATGTGAAGCGTTATCCTCCCTATACCAGGAGGTAGAAGGCGTCCTTCTCACCAGAGATAGGGAATTTAGGACCAAGAAAGTTGTATGTAAACACCTTGTTACTTCTTCACTAACTTGGTACCCCAAGCTCAAACCCCTTTTACTTGTCAATGCCTCACAGATTTATTTTTTCCTTGTCTAAAAGGTATAAAAACTGCCTGCTTGGGTCACTTTATTTAGTCTCATTTTATAGATTCTGTACATACAAAATTAAATTTGTTTTTCTCCTGCTAATCTGTCTTATGTCAACTTAGTTATTAGACCAGCCAAAGAACCTAGAAGGAAAGAAGAAAAGTTTTCCTTCCCTACAGTACTTAAATGAATTATTGAAGATTAAGATACTTTCCCAGTATTTGTAAGTTTCTTTTGATCTAGTCAATAATCCTATCTTATTACATGTTAGTCCATGAGAATTTATGCCTTATGCCTGTATATTTGTTTATATTGATGATCAACTTCTTAAGTGATTTATTAAATCATCTTTTTCACAATCCTTTGTAGAATTTTCCTGGGGACTGATGTGAAATTTGGCAATATTTAATATCACAACTTTTTTTTAATCCCCTTTTGAAAAAATACCATGGTGACATTGGTAAATCTAAAGTCACCCAACACTTCTCTCTATATCCAGGATTTTTTTTAAAACAAAGATTACTGACAACATTTCTTCAGTTATATCTGAAAGTTCCCTCAGCATGTTTTACTTTAACACATTTTAAGTATCTAAGGATGACTTGCTGTATCTCATCTTCATTAGACTTCAGCTCTCAGTTAATAAAGTTTTAAAAACTTTTCTGTGTTGCAGACCTTTCTCTTTGATTAAAAAATATTAGTAACGACAGAAAGGACACTGAAAATAAGACAAGTAGTTTGGTAACATTATGCCATCTACCTAAATGATTGTGCTTAGGCCATCTTTGGTCTTATTCCAATTTTTCTGTTTCCCTTATACTAAAATCATAAAAATGGAGTCTGGACCATGCTTTCATAGATCCTTGGTTCTGTGCTTCACTTTATAGCATTTTAAATTGTAATTTTCAAAATCTGAGCTCAACAGAAAGCCCACTTTGAAACTCATTTTGTTTCTTTAGAAGCTTTGCTCTGTCAATTCAGAATAATTTGTGACTGTACTAATGTTAGAATGTTTCATCCCCATTGAATATTAGTTCATTGAAGAGTTTCTCACTATTAGATCATATCTATTTTCTCCAGGTATTTTGGAAATGAGGGAGTCATGTTTGATTACAGTCATCTTTCCTACCTTTATAATTACTTCCTATGTCATTTTTACTTACAATTCATTCCAAATTTTGCTTATTGTTTGATTTTTCCAAACTAACCCATATACATGGTAAAAATTAAATAGTATTAAAGAATTTATAATATTTCATCTCATTCCCCACCATTTCCAATCCTGCTACTGACAAGCAAGCATTTTGTAAATTTCTTCTACTGTCTCTTCTGGTGGTTCTACCTGTAACTATTAATAATATAAAAACATTTCTCGATTTATTAAACAAAATTTTGATTCTCCTACAAGAGAGTAAGAGTTAGTTAAAATTGAAATACCCCCATCTAGCTGTCTCATAATATTCTCAATTTTATTAGTTATATTATTACAGGCATACCTTGTTTTATTGGGCTTCACTTTCTTGCACTTCACATGTACTGTGTTTTTTACAAAATGATGGTTGTGGCAGCACTGCTTCGAGCAAGTCTATTTGTGCCATTTTTCAACTGTATTTGCTCACTGTGGGTCTTTGTCATGTTTTAGTAATTCTCAGAACATTTCAGACATTTTCATTGTCATGGTATTTGCTTTATTGTGGTGATTTGGAATTGAACTGCACTATTTCTAATGTATGCCTCTATTTTAGTTCAGTCATAGCTTGATTTTGTAATCTTGATCCATTAATTTCAGACAGTCTTTCCTTCAGTTGAAGGTACTAGCTCTCCTCACCTTCCTTACATCCACCTTCTAAATTCTGTCAGGTATAGCTTTGTCTTTACAAAGGAAATACCAATGGTATACATATATATAGTTATATATATATAGTTATATATATGTAGTTATATATATAGTTATATACTGTGTAAGTTGATTCTTGAAACTCAGTAAATAGCATGTAATGACAACTATGTAACTACTACCCAAGAAAGAACACTCTGGTCTAGGATACCATTTTAATCTCTTCATGTCCAATGTCACATACCCCGGACCTCTTGAGAAGAATGCTGCTTAAATCCCAAAGAAATGTACTTTTTATATACTTCTTAAGTTGCCTGAAACCATGCCTTATTTTATTTTGTTTCATAAATTCACCATGGCCTTTTAGTATAGTTCTATGTTTTTTTTAGAATTTTTCATTTTCCCTACATTTTTGTGGCTGAGAGAATAAATATATGCATTCTTCAGTATAACACTAAGAATATCCAGTTACCTATTATTTCATCTGTTAATTGGAATGTATCCCATTCTTTTAAAAGATATTCTTCTTGGAGTTCATTGTCTTAGGGATCTAATTTGGACCAATTTCTTTCTAGGCTTTTTACAAGCAAGTCATTCCAATGTTTGTTTCACTGCATTCCTAACGCAATTGCAGTGCTTCTCTTCCTTGATCTTTACCCTTGTTTTGTGGAGGACAACCTCAAGAAATTTCCTCAGAAAGGGGACATCAAAAGTGAACAGTAGGGGCTTCCCTGGTGGCGCAGTGGTTGAGAGTCCGCCTGCTGATGCAGGGGACGCAGGTTCGTGTCCCGGTCCGGGAGGATCCCGCATGCCACGGAGCAGCTGGGCCCGTGAGGCATGGCCGCTGAACCTCCGCGTCCGGAGTCTGTGCTCCGCAACGGGAGAGGCCACAACAGTGAGAGGCCCGCGTACCGCAAAAAAAAAAAAAAAAAAAAAAAAAAAAATAGGGAGATTCCTTAAAAAACTAGAAAAAGAGTTACCATATTATCCAGAGATCCCACTTCTGGGCATAGATCTGGAGAAAACTATAATTTGAAAAGATACATGCACCCCAATGTTCATAGCAGCACTGTTTACAATAGCCAAGACATGAAAATAACCTAAATGTCTATTGACAGAGGAATGGATAAATAAGATGTGGTATATATACACAATGGAATATTACTCAGCCATAAAAAAGAATGAAATAATGCCACTTGCAGCAACGTGGATGACCCTAGATATTATCCAACTAAGTGAAATAAGTCAGGCAAAGACAAATACGGCAGGCGGACGCGCAACCACTGCGCCACCAGGGAAGCCCCTATATGTGGAATTTTAAAAAATGATAGAAAGCTAGTCATTTACAAAACAGGAATAGACTCACAGACATAGAAAACAAACTTATGGTTACCAAAGGGGAGCGGGGGAGGGATAAATTAGGAGCTTGGGATTAACAGATACATACTACCATAAGTAAAATAGATAAACAATGAGGACCTACTATATAGCACAGGGAACTACACTCAATATCTTATAATAACCTATAATGGAAAAGAATCTAAAAAAGAGTATATATATATATATATATATGTATAACTGAATCACTTTGCTGTACACCTGAAACTAACACAACATTGTAAATCAACTATATTTCAAAAAAAAATTTAAGTGCCAATATAAAATAAAAATTTAAAAAAAACTTTTAAAAAGTGAACTGTCATTGTAGCTTATATTATCTTTATTTTATACCCACAATTGAGTAACAGATTGATCAGGTATAGGGTTATATGTTAATTGTTTATAAATCTACCATCAGTGGGATTTTGCTTGTTTTGTAAATTTGATATCCTCTCTCTTTCTCTGCCTCTGTCTTTCTCAGACTTAAATTTGTTTATTCTTAGTGTTATGAGATTTCATAAGAATGTATATCTGTGTGGATTTTTTTAGCACCCTTCTTTCTATGAATTGTATGGATGTTTTTTATTTTATTTGTATGTTTTAACCAAACCAAATAGTTTATGGTGTTTCTTATCTTTCTCTTCACTGATTTTGGTGTTGCCATTTTCATTTTCATATGCTATAATTGACTTTGGTGTAACATTCTTTGAGTTTTGACAAAAGTGTAAACAAGACAAGATACTAAATGGTTCCGTTATCCCCAAATATTCCCTGTGCTGCCTCTTTGCAGCCAACTCCTCCCCCTCTCCTTAATTCCTGGCAACTTCTGATGTGTTCACATTTCCTATAGATTTGTCGGGTAAATAGAATCATACAATATGTAGAGTTTGAATCTAGCTTCTCTCACTTAGTTTAATGTCATTGAGATTCATTTGTGTTGCGTGTATCACAAGTTCGTTCTATTACTGAGCACTATTCCTCTGTACGGATGTACCACAGTTTGCTTATCCTTTCACCAGCTAAAGAACATTGGTTTATTTTTATTTTGGACAATTATGAATATAGCCAATAAGCATTCACATATTAGCTATTGTGTGAACATAGGTTTTCATTTTACTTGGATAAATACTTAGGATGAGGGTTGCTCTGTACATGGCAAGTGTGTATTTGAATATATAAGAAACCGCTACACACTTTTATGAAGTGCTGTAGCATTTTGCATTTCTACCAGCCACACATGAAAGTTCCACTTGTTCCACATCCTCATTAGCATTTGGTATTGTGCATTGTTCTTGGTCCTTGGCATTTTGGTGGTATCACATTATGTTTTTAATTTTCATTTCCCTTATGAATAATGATATTGAAATTTTATTTATGGGTGAATTTACCATCTGTATATCTTCTTTAGTGAAGGTCTGTTCAAATATTTTATACAGTTTGTAATCGGGTCGTTTCTTTTCTTATTGAGTTTTAAGTGTTCGGCAGGCATTTTAGATACAGTTCCTTGGTCAGATATGTGATGTGCAAAAAATATTTTCTAGGCTCTGTCTTTTTCATTCACATGATAGTGTTGTTTACAGAGCAAAAGTTTTAAACTTTGATGAAGTAAAGTGTGTGTGTGTGTGTGTGTGTGTGTGTGTGTGTGTGTATATGTGTATATATATATATATATATATATATATGGATTGTGCTTTTGGTGTCATAACTAAGAATTCTTCACATAACTCCAGGTCCCAAAGACTTTCTCCTCTGTTTTCATAGTTTTAGGTTTTATAGTTAGTTCTGTGATTCATTTTGAGTTCATTGTTACATGTGGTGTGAAGCATATAACAAACTTTTGAGGGTTTGGTTTTTTGTTTGTTTTTTTTTTGCCTGTGAACATCTACATTAAGTCCTTTAACAGGACTCATTTGGGAGTCAATGCTCTACTGTCTTCTTCAAGGGTTGCCATTTTAGAAGGGCAGTGCCATTCTTAGTCTAAGACATGTTTCTTTTTTTCTCCAGAGAATACTTTCTTCTTTTACCAACAGTGTTTTAAGATTTTATGATGATATAATAACCTAGTTTGAGACTTTCTATTCAATGTACTTGTTGGGGACATCAATACAAATGATATCTCAACCAAGAAATGTTGGCAGACGAAATGGATTCCAGGGAGCTCTGGGCCAGCATATGCAAAAGTATTAGGAGCAAAGAAGGGAAGAGGCAACAAACAAGGGAGATGAAAATAAGATGGATGGTTAACGTGGCACTTGGAGCAGCTGTGCTAGACAATAAACTGCCCAGAAGAAAACACCTAGGCTCTTCTCAAAAGAATTCGATCACATTCTATAGGAGAAGTCAAGCAGCTTATCTGCATGTTAGTGATGTAGGAACCATTACTCTTTATTCCAGAATTTTGCAGAGTGGGGGAAAGTGTTGTGCAGAGTCCAATCAGATGATCATTTCCTGACTGTCATAAGCTCTAGTCATCTGGGGATCTGGTTAATATAGGGTGGTAAGAGAACAACAGGTAAATGTAGTAGAATAACTGGGCAGCAGTAAGGACCAACTGTGCTTAGTGGTCTTCAGCATCTTCAGAGATGGGGCAGCATGGCTGTGTGTCCATCTCTAGACTCATACATCTGCCTAGTGTGGGTACAGAGTAGGTGGAAGGTGGGAGTTTTGCCCAGTGCCATTACGTATACTAACTTATGAAATGTCACAATCATCCACTGCCATCATCTACTTAGTTCTCGTCACAAAGCTTTCACTCCAGTCATTACCCAGTCCCCATTTCAGGATTTCCTCAAAGCCAGTGCTTTTCAAACACCAGGATCTAGAACTCTCCACGAATGAGTAGCCCTCTTATCTGTCCATGCCTTTTGTGGCCTCATCCCTCACTTGATTATCTTCTTATGTCATGGATACCCTTCTGAAGAGAAAGGAAAAAAATATGGTAAATAACCACTGACTCCGAGGTGAGGATACCTACTAGACATGTCTAGTTGGACCGGCCAATGGAAAACTCTTTAAGACCATGTCTCCAGCAACGTTTGAAACACACCAGCAATCATGCAGAAGAGCAAGGTCCTGGAAGAAGCCAGCTCCGTCCCCAACCTGCCAAAGGCACCAAGGTTGACAGACTGATTATCTGAGGAGGGGCCACTCAAAGACAAGTGGCCTCAAATAGTTCACGGATGCCTGAGTGCCATTTGAGGAATACTAAAAGCAGAAATAGATGAGAGGCTAGATGGTGTCCCAGGATACGTGGCCTCCTTTGCACTCTGGTAGACCACTTGACCTCTCGTATGTAGATGACTAAACCCTTGACCCTTTATTCTCTTTCTCAACTTCTATAAAGAGACTGTGGGCTGGAGCTGGACTGCAAAATATTTGCTGTTGGTCTCTGGGGAGATGAGCACTGAAAATGAGTAAACATTTAAAAACTCTTCTAGAAATGTAACATTGCTGTGACCTTTGAGCACATTTTGTATTTTATAAATGTATTGGTTCTTGACAGATTAGGATTTTTAAAAATTAAATCTGGTCTTTCTGAAATTCTGCTCCATGGAACATAATACACATAAAAAATTAGTACATTTCTCAGGCTATTGTAAATGTGAAATAATGCTCTTTTATACTTTCTCAAAAATAGTTTTCAATTTTAATATTCCCACCCTCACTCCCTCCCAAAAAAAGACAAAAAAAGGAAAAATATTCTGCCAAAATGACAAACTCTTTAAAATGACCAAATCTGTTCCATTTTTTCCTTAAGCTAAAGTATGACTGCCAGTCAGAAATGGTCTTCCCTCTGGTTGGTGTCATGTTTCAGTCCTACCAGGATCATGTCAGGAGTGAGAAGGTCTTCAAAACTCCCCCGTTTCTTCATTTTATTCTTCCAATTCTCTGTTTTCTGTTTCCCTGCATTTTCCTGTTATTGAGTTCAAGAGCAAGCAAGTTGAATATTTTGCAGGACTTTATTTAAATAGAAGCAACCCTGGGGATTTCCCTGGTGGTCCAGTGGTTAAGACTCTGCACTTCCACTGCAGGGGGCACGGTTTGATCCCTGGTTGGGCTACTAAGATCCTGCATGCCGCGAGGCATGGCAGATAGGTAGGTAGGTAGGTAGATCGATCGATCGATCGATAGATAGAAACAACCCTAAAGAATGTTACTTTCTAAAAATTTGATTTCTCTCTTCTTTTGTTACTGCCTTCCACAATATCTGATTTTTTTTTTTTAGTGTCCCTCGTTGTTGACCAAAACATCCCAGTGGCTCCCTGTTGCCAGCTCCATCAAAGCTCACTGCATAGGGCTTCCCTGGTGGCGCAGTGGTTGCGCGTCCGCCTGCCGATGCAGGGGAACCGGGTTCGCGCCCCGGTCCGGGAGGATCCCACATGCCGCGGAGCGGCTGGTGAGCCATGGCCGCTGAGCCTGCGCGTCCGGAGCCTGTGCTCCGCAACGGGAGAGGCCACGACAGAGGGAGGCCCGCATACCACAAAAAAAAAAAAAAAAAAAAAAAAAAAAAAGCTCACTGCATCTTGCTCACAGAAGCTGAGCTGGTGGCCTTCCTTGCACTGTGCTGAGTGTGTGTGCGTGCTTTCGCACCTCCACAACTTGACCCTCTTGTTTCCCAGGGCTGTGAAGCGTTGAGCACTGCCCTGCAAAGCAGACTCAAAGGTGTCATGTTGTGAAATAAAATTTGAAGAGCTGAGCTTTGAAACAGAAAATATTCACATTTCTACCTGAAATTTCTTTCCGAATGCTTGCACGGTATCAGGAAGTCCAACATGAGAGCTGCGCTGACGTCTACATTCTACCACCTGTAATGAGGTGGTAATTTTTGTGACCACCTCATTATTCTTCACTTGACTGTTATCAACTGGAAAAAAAAAAAAAAGAAAAAGGATTGGCTGAAATATCAGGAGACTCTGTTTTAATTTCACACCAGCGAAGAGCATAAATCTATGCTGCTCATTCCAGACTTGAATGAGTTTCAAAACTAAATAGTCAAGGGGACAGGAAAGCAGCACATAAGGGATGGGATACTCTTTACAAGTGTAATGCACTTACTTCATTGGTCTTTTTAAGCAGAACCTTTTCCATGGGGAAAAATTCCTCCATTTATCACAGGACTAATTAAGTGAAAATTACCAAATTTCCAGTAAACTAGCAACATTTATCTGGCACCTACTTTATACAGATTATCATCTTAGCTCCCAGAGGGAGGCTTTCCTACTCAATTTAATTACTCCTTTTTTTTTTTTAAACAGTGATAAAATATACTTTTATTTACTTCATTGAGTCAGAGGGCCATAAAAAAAATTATTGCTAAAGTAGATACCAGGCAAACAGAACGGTGCTTTAGAAGTCCAGTTACCTTGGAGTTTATTTAAACTAAGAGAAAAAGGTCATAATGTTTTCATGCAATACATTCTTCGTTCTTTAAATAACAATTGTGACAAATAACAGAAAGAATTAAGGAATGCTGTTTTTGTAATCCATACAAAACACCAACATTTTGGGTTATACATAATTTAAAGAAATATCCCAAACACTTTTCAAAATACTGTAGTAGCCAATACATAGAGGCATGCCTTAGGTGGCCATAGGAATGCAGTTTAGAAAATAAAGAAAAAATCACACTGGAACTACTCAATATCTTCAAGATCACTGAGCAAGAAAAGCAACAATGAACTTCCATACTGATTTTACATAACTTCTATACAGTACCTTGACTTAAATCCAAGAGCAAAAGTTAAGACTCTCCTCCTCTATTTTTGGTAAACAACTGCATGGTAAACTTAGATGACT
>NC_041232.1:31469744-31485797 GCF_002837175.3 Physeter macrocephalus
TAAAAAAAATTATTGCTAAAGTAGATACCAGGCAAACAGAACGGTGCTTTAGAAGTCCAGTTACCTTGGAGTTTATTTAAACTAAGAGAAAAAGGTCATAATGTTTTCATGCAATACATTCTTCGTTCTTTAAATAACAATTGTGACAAATAACAGAAAGAATTAAGGAATGCTGTATTTGTGATCCATACAAAACACCAACATTCTGGGTTATACATAATTTAAAGAAATGTCCCAAACACTTTTCAAAATACTGTAGTAGCCAATACATAGAGGCATGCCTTAGGTGGCCATAGGAATGCAGTTTAGAAAATAAAGAAAAAATTCACACTGTAACTACTCAATTTCTTCAATATCACTGAGCAAGAAAAGCAACAATGAACTTCCATACTGATTTTACATAACTTCTATACAGTACCTTGACTTAAATCCAAGAGCAAAAGTTAAGACTCTCCTCCTCTATTTTTGGTAAACAACTGCATGGTAAACTTAGATGACTCTTCCCCCAGATTTTACCTGGGAGTGGCCTGTAAAATTTTTTATTTAAAAGAGCTGATGTCACCAATGTTAATATTTCTTGGGATCTCAGGAAGATTCATATTCTTTACAGCTGATACAGCACGGGCTGGAGCTCCCACTAAGCCAGCCTCAGATTTCTCCAGTTTATTCTGTGCATCAATTTGTGTAACAATCTCATTCATGTTGGTCTCCAATACCATTCCCCCCATCACCATTTCTGCAAGAATATTGTGAACCTTGTCTACATGGAAAATTAAACCCAGTTCACAGACGTTTTCAAAACACTTGTCTAATATTTCCACAAATACTTGAATTAGATCTAAAATGCCAAGGTCACTTTCTGAAGAATCCACCCAGAAGACAAAATATAATGTTGCATAATGCCTATAAATCAGTTTGTTGTCAGATCCTCCAATTAATAATCCTCCTTCTAGGAAATTACGTTTTCATCTCTCTAAGATACCAAATGGAATGTCTCCCTGATGATTTGCTGTTGTGTATCTTCACTGTAGGGCTGGTAGAACTTGGAGAGCCGTGGCTTCCCGTGATTGTTAAAGCAGAGGATCGCCTTCATGATGGCTGAGCCGGGCCGACTGGGTGGGAGCTGGGGGCCAGGGCGGGGGCAGGCGCGCGAGCCTCGCCTTGGGATCTCGCTGGCGATCCTTCCCCACCCGCCCCCTCCCGCACACACACGCTAATTACTCCTTTTTGCCAAAGCAATGCTTTTATAGATTTAGCATATATATAAAATCATGTCTTATATCGTATTAACTGTTTCTATTTCTCGTTCTCTCACTAGACTGAAAATTCCTTGAGGGCAAAGATTAAGTCTTAAACTTCTGTGTAACCCCCTCAGCATCTATCACAATGCTTTCTGCATATGAGATGCTCAAAGGATGCTTGATGAAATAAAATATTGGAGGAATAATAGACTGGTTCCCTGTGTGGGGTTCATCTGGGGGACATGACCAAAGTTGGAAGACAGGATTCATTATTAATTAACTCATGAGGTCATTCCAAAAAAATTTACTTTGTACCTGCTGTGTGCCAGCATTCTTTAAGATGCCAGGGATAGAGTTACAAAAGAGATGTACATCGTGTAGTCAATGCCCTCATGAAGTTTACACTTGAGTTTGGGCCCAAGAGTGGATTGCCTTACTTCTGACGCTGCATCTGATTTAATTGTGCCATGAGTAGTTATGTTCCCCCCTTCCCACCCTAAATTCCTGACAATTATACACCTGCCTCCAGGGTTCCCATGATTCTTGTTTGCTTGCTGACAGATATGAAAATAAAAGTATCTCATTGCCATTCATATTCTCTGTACCCCTATTAAAACAAAGAGCCAGAGATTCTCCTAACTACCTCACGCTTCCTGGTGTCAGGTATTCTCAAAGATTTGCTGATTTTGCCTCCCCTAATTGCATAGGGACCAGAGTTAGAGGCCATGGAGGAAGTCCTGACACCATTCAGTCAAGGCTGTGCAGTCTAGGAGAAAAGACTAAAAGGGCTTTAGAGCCTAGGAAGCTGGGTCCGATCTGGACCAAAATGCATATTTGATACATGGCCTGATGCAAATATCTTAGCTTTTATGAGCTTCATTTTTCTCACTTGTGCCTAGAAAATAAAGATGCTCACAAAGCAAAACGAATTATGAACATTGTAGGATAAAAAGAGTCTAATTCTGAGCATTAAAATTGGTACCATTTCAAATCAGGCCATAAAGGGGAAACATCCATCTGATTCCTCTGATGGGTGTAGCAGTTTTTTGAGAAGCCACTAGACTATCTATGAATAAAAGACTAATTTGTTACCTTTTCTTCCATTGGTATAAAGGACACTCCTCCATTGCACTGTGGTTGTCACAACCACATTGTCACTTAACTGGATGGCAAGAATAATGAATTAGCAATCTGTCTTGGCTTGGGTTCCCCAGTAAGCAGAGACTGAAAGAAGTACTTCAGTGCAGGTAATTTGTTTGGGGGTTAACACAATGTGCGGGAGTGAAGAACTACAGAGACTAAAAAAAAAGAAGGGGGAAAAAACTTACATAAGTGTTCATTCTGGATTCATTATTAAGGTGTACAAAAAGGTCTTACTTCTGCCAGGACTAAGAATGTTATCTCCCAGAATAATCCATCTGAAGAACAGGAAGCAACAGCTTCCAACCCTCACTGATCAAGGGTTGACTCAGGGCAACCCTGTATTTCCAATATGCCTATGAAGTTAGGATGAACAAGTGCCCATGTGTATCTGGTAGCTTTGGAGAACCAGTAGGGTAGAGGGCAAAGATGCCCAGTCCGTGCTAATACAAGATGCTGTCAATGAAAAGTGAATCACATCTTCATGGAACTCTCCACCTGAGCTGTGGCTGGAATCAAAGTTATGGCCAAGAGGATATAGTTGGCATACTAGATGCATCTCCTGTACAATCAGAACAGAACAAGAGATTTCTGTGGAAAAACATGACTTTGGGACAACCTGACACATAAAAACACATATCTGCCACCTATGAAGTTTTAAGGCCTTATATTAGACATAAAATCCCAAATAAGCTGGCTGCGCATATTAGTTCTTTGTGTTTCAGTATTTCTCTTCTTTGAAATTTATATATGTATAAATAATTTTTATCTATGTCTAAATGACTATACTGATAAGTTTTGCCATACACTTACAGAAGAAACAATATCATTTCTACACAAAAAAATCTCAGAAAATTGAAACTCAACTCACCTTACGAGGCTGGTATTACTCTGATATCATAACCAGAAAAGACATAGAAAGAAAATTACAGACTAATATACCTCATGAATATAAAATTTTGAAAATTAATGAAATTTTAGCAAATTGAATCCAGCAATACAATAGGATCATAAATCATAAATAGGATCATAAATCATGACCAAGTTTTTCACTGGAAAGCAGGGTTGGTTTAACATTGCAAAATCAGTATAATTCACTATTAATTGAGTTAAGAAAGGTGGGAAATGTGATCATCTCAGTAGATTCAGAGAAAACATCTGATAAAATACAACATCCATTACTGATAAAAATTCTCACCAAGCTAGAAATTGCAGGAATATTACTTAACCTGATAAAAAGCATCTATGAAAATACTATACCAACATCACAATCAATGACAAAGGAATTAATATTTCTGTGCTAAGTTCAGGGCTGCAAGAAGAATGTCCTCTCTCACCACATATGTTTAATGTTGTACTGGAGTTCTAGCCAAGGACACAAGAAAAAGAAATAAAAGGAATCAAGATTACAGGAGAAGTAAAACTGTATTTATTCACAGATGACATCATTACCTATTTAGAAAATCCTTTGGAATATACAAAAAGTTATTAAAACTAATAAATGAGTTTAGCAAGTTTGCAGGATAGAAGATTAATATACAAATATCAACTGTATTTCTATATACTTTCAACGAACAATTAGAAATTGAAATCAAAAGAGTACCAATTTAATAGTATCAAAAATATGAAATTGTTCATATAAATTTAAAAATAGATATCAAAATTTGCGTGCTAAAAACTACAGAACATTGCTGAGAGAAACTAAAGACCTAAGTAAATGGAGAACTATATGGTGTTCATGGTAGGATGTCATTTATGCCCAAGTTGATCTTTAGATTCAAAGAGATCTTAATTGAAGTCCCAGCAGTCTCTTTTGTAGAAGCTGATACTCTGACTCTAAAATTCATATGGAAGAGCAAGATACCAAGAATAGCAAAATAGCTTTTTAAAAAATGAACAAAGTTGAAGGATTTATACAACCTAACTTCAAGATTTACAGTAAAGCCATGGTAATCAAGGCAGTGCAGTATTGGTATAAAGACAGACACACAGATCAATGTAACAGAATACAAAATCCAGAAATAGACCCACACATATATGGTCAATTCATTTTTGAAAATGTTTCAAAGGTAACGTGGTGGAGAGAGGATCGATTATTTTTTCAACAAATGGCACTGAAGCAAGTGCATATGTGTATGCAAAAAATACACTTTGATCCTCACACTATATACAAAAACTAACTCAAAATGCATCATAGGTCTCAGTGTAAAATCTAAAACTAAGAATTCTTGACCAAAACGAAGAGGGAAAACCTTTGTGACCTTCGTTTAAGCAAAGATTTCTTTTTCATATAAATTTATTTATTTATTTATTTATTGGCTGCGTTAGGTCTTCGTTGCTGCTCGCGGGCTTTCTCTAGTTGTGGCGAGTGGGGGCCACTCTTCCTTGCAGTGCACGGGCTTCTCATTGCAGTGGCTTCCCTGTTGTGGAGCACGGGCTCTAGGCGCTCCGGCTTCAGTAGGTGTGGCACATGGGCTCAGTAGTTGTGGCTCGCGGGCTCTAGAGTGCAGGTTCAGTAGTTGTGGCACATGGGCTTAGTTGCTCCGCGGCATGTGGGGTCTTCCTGGATTGGCAGGGAAGCCAATGTGTCCCCTGCACTGGCAGGCAGATTCTTAACCACTGTGCCACCAGGGCAGCCCAAGCAAAGATTTATTAGATCTAACATCAAGTGCATGATCCATAAATGAAAAAAATAATAAACTTTATTTCATAGACATTAATGACTTCTCCTCTTGCAAAGACACTGTTTAGAATGAAAAGACAAGCCACAGTTTAGGAGAAAATATTTGCAAGTAACATATAAAGGACTAGTGCCCACAATATATAAAGAACTCTCGAAACTGAATAATAAAAAAACAAGCAAACAATTAAAAATAGGCAAAAATTTAAAGATATGTTACTAAAGAAGATATTTGAATGGCAAATAAGCACATTAAAAATATGTTCAACATCTATTGATAAATGCAAATTAAAGCCACACCACAAGGGAATAACTCTACACATGGATTAGAATGCCTAAAACTAAAACGATTGACCATACCAAGTATTAGTGAGCATGTGGAGGAATTTCAATTCTCATACATTTATGGGAGAAATGTAAAATGGTCCAAAAATGTTGGAAACAGTATGATGGTTTCTTGAAAATTAAAGACACACTTAACATGATCAGTGATCACTCTCCTGTATATTTATCCAGAGAACATGTTCATACAAAGCATATGTCCAAACAAAGACTTGCACATAAGTGTTCATAAAAGATTATTTTATAATAGCCAGAAAGTGGAGAAAAATATACATCAAGATGAGAATGGATAACCAAATTGTGGTATGTACGCACAATGGAACACTACTCAGGAATAAAAAGGAGTAAGTTAGCACTAACGGTAAAGACAACAGCACAGATGACTCTCAGATACACTATAGTGAGTGAAATAAGCCAGAGGAGGAAAAATACATACTATATGCTTCCATTTCTACAAAATTTTAGAAATAATCTATTATTACAACAGAAAGAGTAGGTTTGATAACTGGTAGGAGGGAGATTTTGGAGAGGATGCATATGTTCATTATCTTGATTATGGTGATGGTTTCATGATGGTCTCACATACTGATACATTCCACATACACACACGTGTGCACAGACATACATATGTAAAAATTTACCAAATTGTGCAATTTAACGTGCAGTTTATTGTATATTAATTATATTTCAACAAAGCTGTTTAATATAACTGCATCATTTTCTTCCATCTTAAACATTGTATACTAATCAAATTTCCTTTTCCTTTCTAACTCAGGATAATTGTTTGGTATATTAACTGCATTTTTGAGCCAAAGTGTACAAATAATGTCGGTATCTGTTAGTTAATTAAGCCTGTTTACACACACAAGTGGCCCTGGGCTTATGTGTTTTGTGAAATTTTGTTTTAGCTTTTTAGAGTTTGTTATCGGTGGTTTCAGATATCAAAAATTTTGTCTTTTGATTAATTGCTTTAAACCTGTAATAGAATGTAACCCTTATCATCCAGATAGAAGTCAACCAAAGATTACAGGAGGATGTGTTATAAAAATACCATCTCTGAAGTCAATAAACTCAGGTTCAAATTCTGACTCTATCACTAACTGGCTGTGGATCCAAGGAAAGTTATTTTTAGTCAAGCCTCAGTCACCCCATCATGAAATGGGACTGCTACTGGCTAATTCACTGGTTTAGTTTGGAGAATAAATAAAACATTGTATTTATATACAAGGTCTAGTACACAGTAGACATCAAATTTTTGCATTCCTTTCTCTCTTTTTTAAAGTAATACCTGTTATTTACTTATTTTAAATGTTTATTTATTTGGCTGCGCCGGATCTTAGTTGTGGCACGCGGGATCTTCGCTGCGTGCGGGATCTTTGCTGCGTGTGGTATCTTTGTTGCAACATGCAGGATCTTCATTGCGACACGCGGGATCTTTAGTTGTGGCATGTGGGATCCAGTTCCCTGACCAGGGATCAAACCTGGGCCCCCTGCATTGGGAGCACGGAGTCTTAGACACTGGACCACCGGGGAAGTCCCTTGCATTCCTCTCTTCATTGTATTAGATGAATTAACACTAACTCTCTAGCTGATAAAGCCCCAAAACCTCAGTGGCTAAGTGCAATAGAAATTTATTTCTTGCTCATGGACTGTCCAATTGGTAGCAGGGAGTGCGGGGGGGTAGCTTTCGGGGTCTTGACCATTCCATACAAGGCACACTGCAAGCATTAATATCTGGCCAGCCATGCAGAGAGAGTGCAGGATATTTTGAGAGGTTTCTATGGGCCAGGCTTGGAAGTAGCATATGTCATTTCTAGCAACATTCACTTCACCAGGACACAGTCTTGTGACCATAGCCTAGGAAGAAGTGGAACCAAATTTTGGTGAATAGCTAGCATGTTTCTACCACATTCCCTGTGTCAACCAAGAATGAAAGTCTGAGAAACACTCAAATGAGCTTTAGGATATAGCGTTAGTAATATCCATTTTTTATACAGAGCCTATGTCAGGGCTATATTTTAGAATTGAGGTTGCTGATACGTGAATTTTTATGTGAGGTGTTATCACTCTAAATACTAATGGTTATAAAATTATAATACTCATCATCCCTGTGGATGTCCTCAGCTACCAGTTCTTGAATGCCAGCTTTCCAACAAGCAGCAAACTCTGCATTTTACCAATATTATTTCATTAATTGCTGTTTTAGAGTGGAGAATTGTTAAAGACAGAAGGCATATTTTGTTTCTTTCCTGCAAGTATTCTGATGCTGAGTACAGTAAAAACAGACTATGATTGATATTTTTTGAAAGAATGAATATTAGAAACAGAATTTTAAAACCTAGGAAATCTACCTCAGTTGTTCTAGCTTCCCAGACACGAATGTATGCTCACCATATTTTTAAGTGTATCTTAAAATGTCTTAGAATGGACATATCAATATTAATAATGCCTGTCTGGGAACTGTGCTTCTGAGGATTCAATAAATTATATCTTATGACAAATTTGTATCTACAAAAACTGACAGAAACTGATTCTCAAGAGAATATGGCTTATTTACAGAATTTTTTGTGTGTAATTTATTCAGCTCTCCACACGAATACTGGAAATTCATTGCTGACTTTTCTTAAATTACACATTCTTTCACTAAAAAAGGAAGTTGTTTTGCTTTTGAATACAACAATAAAAACAAAATAGAATTCTGCAGAAGTGTGTATGCTCATTGCTGATTTATTTGCTGGTTTATGCTAATTTGAGGTCATTTCAGTTTTACAAATTATTCTTTAATCTAGATTCTCTTTAACAGGGATAATGTTTAAAATGGCATTTTTCCTCTAGACATATCAAGTTCATATCTATCTTTATTATGAAAAATTCAGATATAAACTGGAGTTGAAAAAGGCAGTCAAATTAAGTGTAACGCAAAAAAGAATTATTGAGACTAACGATGTAATGATGTATTCTTTCAATTGACTGGATATTTATTTATTTATTTATTTATTTATTTATTTATTTATTTTGCGGTACGCGGGCCTCTCACTGTTGTGGCCTCTCCCGCTGCAGAGCACAGGCTCCGGACGCGCAGGCTCAGCGGCCATGGCTCACGGGCCCAGCCGCTCCGCGGCACGTGGGATCCTCCCAGACCGGGGCGCGAACCCGTGTCCCCTGCATCGGCAGGCGGACTCCCAACCACTGCTCCACCAGGGAAGCCCTGACTGGATATTTTGCATGTAAAATTAAAGGTTAAATTCTAATCCTATTATTTGTTTTTAAACAATTTTACTTAATGTAGTCTGTCAAGAACATTTATGCCTCTGGAGATATTAGAAGACTTCATAATTATAAGCAATTTCCCAAAAGGGTAAAATGCCTTGCTCAATTAATGTACTTAAGGGAGAACTATTTTTTTCAGCTTTATTGAGGTATAATTGGCAAATAAAATTGTAAGACATTTAAAGTACACATCATGATGATCTGATACATGTGTACGTTGTGAAAGGATCTCCCCCCTTCATTGAGTTAATTAACACGTCCATCACCTCACATATTTATCATTTTATTTATTTATTTATTTTTTGGTAAGAATGTTTCAGTTCTACTCGCTTAGCAGATTTCAGTTATACAGAGTGGTGGTATCAACTGTAGTCACCCCATTTTACATTAGATCCTCAGATCTTATTCATCATATAGCTGAAAGTTTATTCCTTTTTACCAACCTCTCTTGATTTCTCCCAGCCCCCAGCAACCACTTTTCTATGCTGTTTCTATGAGTTTGACTTTTTTTTTTTTAAGATTCCACACGGAAGTGATATCATGCATTTTTTTTCATCTTCTGTTAAGCTTATTTCACTTAGTATAAGGCCCTGCAATTTCATCCATGTTGTTGCAAATGGCAGGATTTCCTTTCTAAAGGCTGAATAATATTCCACTGTATATCTGTACCACACTTTTTAAAAATCTGCTATTGCAAACAGTGCTGCAGTCAGTTCGGCCCAACCTCAGAGGTGCCTCTCAGACCTCCGTGATTTCCGAGGCTCCTTCTTTGTTCTCAGTGGCCCCTGGCAGTCAGGGCTGTGTGAAGGGGAGCCTTGTAGTCCGCACCTAGATGCAGGCTGATTGGAAGCTGGACCCTCAGGCAGCAGCTGGGAAAACAGGTGGTGGAGTCCCTTCCAGGAGGAAACCGGGATGGGCATTTTTGCCTGCCCACTCTCTGCTGGGCCTACGTGTAGAGCTGCAGTGTCAGGGTGCTCCGAGGCCCATTAAGAACTGTTACTTTGTTTGCTAGAGTCCTAGGGGACTCATGGATGCAAGCCCCATTGACTACTAGGGCCAGGAAATCCAGGCCACTCCCTCGGGTGGCAGCCACAAAAGCTGGAGCCACAGACATGTATACGACCTCCTTCCAGGATGATACCGGCACCTTGGTGGTGTTATTGGAGCAGGCTGGAGGGAGGAAGTGGGAGAGGTGTCCACGGGCTTCCCTGGCCTCAGGGGAGGACCACAGCCAGCCCTTAGTACCTGCTAAGTTAGAAGCCTGACCCTCAGGCAGCAGCTTTTAAAGTATGCAGATAAACCTCTTTCAGGGAAATACTGGAAATGGGTGATTTTGCCTGCTTCCTCTGCGCTGAGCCCTCAGGGGGATAGGCCAGGTGCCTATCAGGAATTGTTTCTTTGCTATAGTCTTGTGGGTCTCCAGACACAAGCATGTTGGCCTTCACAGCTAGGTGTTTTGCGAGTCTTCCTTCCCGGTGGTTGTCTTAAATGCTGGAGTGATGATATATGTAAATGTATAACTAAATCACTTTGCTGTACACCTGACACTAACACAACATTGTAAATCAACTCTACTCCAATATAAAATAAAAATGAAAGTCAAAAAATGAAAAAAAGAATATAGATATGTAACTGAATCACTTTGCTGTACTGTAGAAATTAACACAACATTGTCAATCAACTGTCCTTCAATAGAATAAATTTTTTAAAATGTTGGATTGATAGATGTGGGGTCCAAAGCTTTCACTCCTCAGGGAGATGCTGGGAGTTAGGGGTTCCCTCCTGGCTGTGTGGTGCTGTGCCAGGGGTGGGGCTTATTGCAAGTGTGTGTCTCAGCCTTTCCTACCATTTTGATGGGTATATTTTCTGATCCATCCAGTGTGCACGAATTGCTCAGCTGGTTTCTGGCTCCTTTGGAGGCAGTTGCTCCATGCATAGCTGTATATTCAATGCATACATGGGAGGAGGGGGCTTCAAGAGCCTCCTACATAACCATCTTGGTGGACTCTTTCAATCTATTCTTTATTCTCTATTTTTTCCTTTTTAAAAAAATTAATTATTTATTATTTTGGGCTGTGTTGGGTCTTCCTTGTTGCACGCAGGCTTTCTCTAGTTGCGGTGAGCGGGGGCTACTCTTCGTTGCGGTGCACGGGCTTCTCATTGCGGTGGCTTCTCTTGTTGCAGAGCATGGGCTCTAGGCGCGCGGGCTTCAGTAGTTGTGGCTCGTGGGCTCTAGAACGCAGGCTCAGTAGTTGTGGTGCATTGGGCTTATTTGCTCTGCAGCATGTGAGATCTTCCCAGACCAGGGCTCGAAACTGTATCCCCTGCACTGGCAGGCGGATTCTTAACCGCTCCACCACCAGGGAAGTCCTCTTTATTCTCTATTTTTAATTTCTTGAGGAACCTCCATACTCTTCCCTAGTGACTGTAACAATTTACATTCCCACCAGCAGTGTAAAAGGGATCACTTTTCTCCACATTCTCACCAGCATTTGTTATCTCTTGTCTTTTTGGTAATAGACATCCTAACAGGTCCTTTGCCCACTTTTAAATCGGATTATTTGTGGGTTTTGTTTTAGTTTTTTGTTTTCTATTGAGTTGTATTGAGTTCCTTGTATATTTTGGATAGTAATCCCTTATCCAATATGTGGTTTGCAAATATTTCCTCCCATTCCATAGGTTGTCTTTTCATTTTGTTGATAGTTCCCTTTGCTGTGTGGAAGCTTTCAAGTCCGATGTAGTCCCAGTTCTTTATCTGTGCTTTTGTTGCCTTTGTTTTTAGTGTCAAATCCAAAAAATCATTTCCAAGACCAATGTCAAGGAGTTTACCTCCTGTGTTTTCCTCTCTAAGTTTTATGGTTTCAGGTTCTAAATTCAAGTCTTTAATCCATTTGGAGTTGATTCTTGTGTTTGGTATAAGATAATGGTCCTGTTTCATTCTTTTGCATGTGGATATCCAGTTTTCCCAACACCATTTATTGATGAGAGTAGCCTTTCCTCTGTGAGTAGTCTTGGCTCCTTCGCTGTAAATCAACTGACCATATATGCTTGGATTTATTTCTGGGATCTCGGTTCTATTCCATTGGTTTATGTGTCTGTTTTTATGCCAGTACCATACTATTTTGATTACTACAGCTTTGTAACATGGTGTGGAATCAGGAAGTGTGATGTCTCCAGCTTTGTTCTTCTTTCTCAAGATTGCTTTAGCTATTCAGGGTTTTTTGTGCTTCCATACAAATTTTAGGATTGTTTTTTCTATTTCTGAGAAAAATGCTATTGGAATTTTGATAGGGATTACATTAAATCTGTAGAGAGCTTTGGGTAGTGTGGACATTTTAACAATATTAATTATTCCATTCTATGAGCGCAGAAACTCTTTCCATTTATTTGTGTCTTCAGTTTCCTTCATCAGTGTCTTATAGTTTTTAGTGTACAGGTCTTTCACCTCCTTGGTTAAATTTATTCCTAAGTATTTTAGGGATTGGGATTGTTTTAAAGGGAACTCTTAAATACAATACTTCTGAACAAAAAAATCTGTAGTAGGTCTTTTCTCAAAATGTATACAATAATATATTAATGTTTTTTGTTATCAAGATATTCTGATTCTTTCTCTCCCTTTTACTATATGATAATATATAGTTTGTCCAGGGTCATTACTGTATATATTAGCAGTCTCTAGAATATATGGGTGACCATTTGTTCTTTTTTTTTTTTTTTTTTAATAAATTTATTTATTTTTGGCTGTGTTGGGTCTTCGTTTCTGTGCGAGGGCTTTCTCCAGTTGCGGTGAGCGGGGGCCACTCTTCATCGTGGTGCACAGGCCTCTCACTGTCGTGGCCTCTCCCGTTGCGGAGCACAGGCTCCAGACGCGCAGGCTCAGTAGTTGTGGCTCACGGGCTTAGTTGCTCCGTGGCATGTGGGATCCTCCCAGACCAGGGCTCGAACCCGTGTCCCCCGCATTGGCAGGCAGACTCCCAACCACTGCACCACCAGGGAAGCCCCATATGTTCTTTTTTGCGTTTATTGTTCTTGGTTTCATTTATTTTTATTTTTAACTATAAGTTTCGATTTCTAAACCGTTAAAAATTTTTTAATAAAGTTTTCAATCCAGTATGTGAAAAGCCAACCCACTCAAATAAATTAGTTTGATAATTTAATGAAGAAAGAATCAGATTGTGAAGGGCTTTGGATGTTATACAGAAGCTTTCAGGTTTTATCTTGAAGACAAGGAGGATGTCCTGAATAATTTTGAACAGTAGAGTGAAATAGCTTATTGTTTTAGGAATTTGATAAAACTTCGTTACTAATTAGAGTAGATAAGGGAGGAGAAAGAATATCAGAATGACTTCTAAATGTCTGGCTTCCATGTCTGGGTATATGGTGGAGGGGGTCATCAGTGGGAGTACTGTGTGGGAAAGAGCTAATGCTGGATGGAAGATGAACCGTTTGGTTTGTATCTACTGAATTGGTGATGTCTGTTCATTTCTTGCAGCTGGAGATGTTACATGTATAGAAGTGCTAGTTTAAAATTCAGCATCAAGTCCTATCTCCTAAAATGCTGTCATTCTTTGGTTTCCATGGAACCTGTCTTTTCATGGCACTGCTGTTCTGAGTTTCTTCCCACGTCTAACGTTGGCCTCTTCCTCTTTCACCAGTGGATATTGCAGAGACTTCCCAGGGTCCTGACCAAGGGCCTTTTCTCTTCAGAGACCTCACTCTCACCAGTGGTCTCGGCTACCATCTTGGGGGCACAATAATTACAGCTTAGGAGAGGTAGTAGGAAAGTTTGGGAGCAGAGAACTAGAAGGGAAACCAGAAGACAGTAAAATAATGGACATTTCTAGTGGAAATTTTGAAAAATCACATATCCACTGCATACAGTTCTAATTAGGAGATCAAGGAAATAGGAACTACGAAGGGGCTTCTTGTTGGGAAAATTACACCACGTTTACCAGAACAAAGCCAGATTGCAATGTACAGGGCTCACACCATATTGTAATGGATGAAAGAGTAAATGGGGGTGTTTGGGAGGTGACAGGAAGGGGACACTGTATATAGATTAACGTGTAAACAAGAATGATAGGGTATAAAAGAAGAGTTCGGACAGAAGCTAAATCAATTGTATTCCAGCATTTATATCTTTAATAAAAAAAATCAAAACATAAAGCACAAATGTTCGTTGAAAACCGTTTGAGGATAACAAGACCATTTCCTTTCACTGGATTGGCTCTTAAAAGGAAAAACTAGACATGATGTCTTCATATGTCCTTTTTTTTTTTTTTTTTTTTTTTTTTTTTTGTGGTACGCGGGCCTCTCACTGTTGTGGCCTCTCCCGTTGCGGAGCAATGGCTCACGGACCCAGCCGCTCTGCGGCATGTGGGATCTTCCCGGACCGGGGCACGAACCCGTGTCCCCTGCATCGGCAGGCGGACTCTCAACCACTGCGCCACCAGGGAAGCCCTTCATATGTCTTTCTTCAGTTTTTTTTTGGCATTTGTTTAGCATGAAAAAGAACACTTTCCATTTATTGAACCTGATAAGTGATGGGTTCTAAAATTTGGCTACAGGTTATATTACATCACACATGGCCTTCTACTACCTAATATTAAGATATATTACAGACATCACAAGATATTCTCAAAGCCATTCAGGTTAATTCAGTCCCACAAATATATATTGATTTTCTATTGAGAGGCAGTTACTATGCTAGGTATTGGGGATCCATATAGGGATAGCTACAGTCTCAAAAATACAACCCAGATAACCTGAAAAACTTAATATAATGTCATAAAAACTAAGATAGTAGTAGGTTCAGTGAGCGTGGGCACGACTTAATCCAACCTAATGATTCAGGCGTGAGGACCACTGAAGCAAGCCTTGAAGGAGAAATAAATACTAGCCAGCAAAAGCAGAGAGAGGGCATGCAAGACAGAAGGAATAGTATGAGAGAGTTACAGAAATATTCTAGAGCATGTTACATGAATGGCATTATAAGCAGCAGTCTGATTTACTGAAGCATAATGTATAAATCATGAGAGCAAAGGCCTAAGAAAGATAAAAACAGGAGAGCCTTGTATCTCATTCTAAGGAACTGAACTTTATAAATTTATAAGGCGCTAAACCATAGCTTTAACGTGTTACGTGTAACGTGGTCTGAGTTGTATTTTTATAAGCCCATTCTTGCTTCAATGAAAAGGAGGCAAGACTGGGAGAAAGGGAAGAAGTTAAGAGGATAATAACCCAGAGGTGAGATGACAAAGCCTTATACGGGTATACTGTTATAGAAATGGAAATATAGGAGGGAGTCGAGATGAGTTCAGATGGTGGGAGAAGTCAACAGTGTTTGGTGATGGATTAGAGGTGATTGGTGGGTGTAGAAGTCTAGGGTAACTCATGGGTTTCTGGTGTTGGTGACTTGGTGGATGACTGTGCCATGAACTCCTACAGTATAACAGGAAAAGGAATAAAAATTTGAACAGATGGAAAGGGCAGAAAGCGATGAGTTTAATTTGGACCTGTTAAGTTTGGCGTGCCAGTGGAAGTTGTAAATGGATTTGTCTAGCAGGTCTTTGGATTTCCAAATATGAAACCTAGCTGAGAGGTCAAGGCTGAAGTTATAGATCTGGAATCACCATTTAAATGTTACTTAAAACCATGAGAATGAGTGAGAAGGCTTTGTTAGATGCAGAAGCAAACTTGTATGTCTTTTACACTTACCATTCAGGTTGTCCTTCGAGTTCTTTCTTCTTTCACAAGTATACTTCATTCTAATGGGATTTTATCGGTTTGACCATGTTGTGGTCTAGGGGGAGTGCCGCCACATTGATTTAACCAGAGAAATGGAAACTCCTGAATAGGAACCCTATCTGTTCATGGTTTCTAATTTCTTCTTCTTACCAACTTATTGCTGACTTAGCCTCCTTTGTCTTCTTCAGAAGTATCTATGCTTTTCTGTGTTTCTTCTACAGTAAAGGCTCTCACGCCACCTGCTTCCAACATGTGCTTTGAGGAGGATGTTCCCAAGGGTTGGGTAAGTTGTCTATATTCATTTCCTCTAGCTGCTGTTATAGAAACTTGGTGGCTTAAAGCAACATGAATTTATTATCTTACAGTTCTGGAGATCAGAAATCGGAAATCAGTTTAACTGGGCTAAAATCAAGATAGTAGCAGACTGGCGTGAGTTCTGGAGGCTCTAGGCGAGAATCTTTATCTTTTCTAGCTTCTGTATCCCTTTGGTCATGATCTCCTTCCTCCATCTTCAAAATGCATCGCTCCAACCTCTGCTTCCATTGTTCCATCTTTTTTCTTCTGCCTTTGACTTTCTTGTTTCCCTCTTATAAGGGCCTTTTTTTTTTTTTTTTTTTTTTTTTTTTTTTTTTT
>NC_041232.1:31485832-31502110 GCF_002837175.3 Physeter macrocephalus
GCGGAGCACAGGCTCCGGACGCGCAGGCCCAGCGGCCATGGCTCACGGGCCCAGCCGCTCCGCGGCATGTGGGATCCTCCCAGACCGGGGCGCGAACCCGGTTCCCCTGCATCGGCAGGCGGACGCGCAACCACTGCGCCACCAGGGAAGCCCCTAGGGCCTTTTTGATTATACTGGGCCAATTGAGGTAATCTGGGATAAACTTCCCATCTCAAGACCCTTTACTTAATCACATCTGCAAATTGTCATGCAAGATAACCATTCACTGGTTCGAGGGATTAGGACATGGTTATTTTTCCAGGGCGATTATTCCACTACTATACTGTCCACGACAAGAAATGAACACGGCTGCTCGCCCTGGCTTGCAGTAGTGCTTATAATAGGCACTATGCTTATTTAAATAAGATAACTGGCCATACATACAGTATTTAAACAGCATTCTTTAAGTGAAACAAACTTGCACTTTCACTTGTACTGCTCATTTCCAAACAACTCTAAGCATTACAGTGTAAATTTCATGGCCAGTCAATGTAACAGACATTGATCTTTTTTTGACCTCAGCATCAAATTCTCCTTCTTAATAGTTCCCTGAACTTGTTTTGAGGAATCACCTATCTCCAATCATGTGTACTTTTGGAAGCACGATAAATCCAGGTGCCTGCCTTCCATTCTGGAAGTCAAAGAACCAAATGTTTCCTCTCCCTCTCCTGGCACAGCCAGGGAGTGGGTAGCTGACTGAAGTTTGGCCAGTCAGATGTTTTCCTTTGTGACTTGAATCTTGATCCAGTAACGTGAAGTTTGAAGAAATAGTTGACATTTACTGACTGTAAACTGTACATTTCAGTGCAACACCAAACAGAACCGCTTCTGTCTTTCTGACTTTCTAGAGCTACGGTATTGCCACAAATCCTGCCTGTTTCAAGACTGCAAAGCTTTCAATATCTTTCCAATAAATAACTTTATCTTCAGTTCACCAAATTTGGTTTCTGTCACTTACAGTCAGCAAACCCTAACAATAGCAGTGTTACATAGATATTATTGTTGTCTGGTTGAATCTACCATAAGAATTTTTAAGAAAATGATTTTCTGCTTCAAGCAAAATTTATTCACTAAAGTCACCTAATTTGATTTAGGGCCTGACAGTTATAATGGCCTTCTTATTTATGTGAACTCATTAAAAATTCTATGGATTAGACACACAAATCTGGAAAGGCAAGGTAGTTGCTCTCTCCAGATTTTCCTATATCAGTACTTTGCCTTTTCATGGAATCTTATTTTAAGAATAAGCGCCCCTATACAGTCACTCTTGAATTGGCTGGGGATGATTTTTAGAGCTTTGTTAAAGCATTATAATCACTGCTGAGGATTTACCTCCATTTCTTGGAATGTTTCATGGTTTACAGAATTTTTTTTTCCTCTTTAATGGAAAATCACTCAGTGAAATTGAGGAAAAGCGATTATTTATCTGAGTCATATTTTTATGGAAACTGTTGTTCACTTCTCTGTATTTTTAGAAGGGTTTTCTTTAAAAAGGATATTCTATTAATATTTATAATTAGATATCACACAAAGCAGATGCTAAATCTTATGCTATAACTTTATGGGTACAATTACAGGAAGAAGATCATATGCTCTTTAGCATAATGTTCTCTCTGGGAGCTGTAGAACAAAGGGCAGACATTCTCCATGAAGATGCCCATTCTTTTTTGAGTAGAAGGAAACTGGAAGGTGGTGATTAACCACTATTTAACTATTATCATCCATTAAGTATTGATACTTAAGTGGGTAGAGCAGAAGCTCAATAAACACTTAATTGATTGACTCTTTTCTCTCTTTGACCCAAATCTAAGTTCATCTATTCATACAATATTTATTTCTGTTCTTACTTTGAAGCCTCACGGGTGCTTCCTACTTTCAGAGCACGTGGACTTGTCCTCAGACTGTGTGAATGGGCGTGGCTTCCAAATGCAGTTGGGATGGAGAGCGGGGAGTTTTCTGAGGTCAGAGGATAGGAAGAAAAGGGAGTCGTTTTTCTGCTTATCTTTAGGCCAATACCTTGAGAAGCTGGTGGTAAAAATATTGTATAATCTAATCCACAAGAGCCTTCGTTGTACAGATGGGGAAACTGAGGCTCTGGGGGAGGTAATGGCACCGGGTGTGAACGTCAGTCCGGGTGAGTCTAGACTCTTTCCACGACCCCGGCTCCTCCCTGGCGATTGCTTCTTCAAAAATTCTACTAGGGATCCCGAGGATGGAGAGAGAGAAAGGCAAACCCTCTGCCCGCCAACATGAGTTCCTGTGATAGTGTTGAGCGCTCCCGATGACAAGGTTGGGAACGAGAGCTGTCAGGTGAGGAGGGGCAGGTTCACTTCTCCGAGGACGCTGCGCCGGGAACGCACGGGACACGCCCACTAACGCGCGGGTCGCCTCGCGGTTCCTTCGAGGGCATGCGGGGCTTTCCCCTCCGTGTAGTGTGAGCGCACTTGCGGCCCGGAGCTGAGCGGGCGTCACCCGCAGGACGCCGGGCGCCTCCCTGCGGCCCGGGCGCACGTGCCTGGGCTGGGTCAGGGCTGGTGGCCCGCCGTAGTAGCCGGGGCGGGTGGGAGTGCTGGCTCCGGGCCGCGGCCGCCGCCCGCCCGCCGGCTCCCGCGGTTGGGCGGAGGAAGCGCGGGACTCCTCCTCCCCACCGTATTAACATGCACCCAGGGGCGGGTGACCAGCCCAGCCTCGCCGCCCCAGCCCGCCGCGTCCAGGCGCTCAGCCGCAGCGCCACAGGCGAGCGCTGCGCTCCGGGCCCCGCAGTCCCGAGGACACTGCCTCTCCGACACCTCCGGCCCGGGGAAATCGGCGGCCTCCGCGGCGGGAGCGGCCGTAGCCGCCTCGGCTCCTCACTCGAGTCCTTCCCATCGCCTCGCTGGGAGCCTGTCCCGGCCACGGGGACGCCTCTTTCGTCCTCCCTCCGAGGCTCGCGGGACCGACGGACCGCCGCTGCGACCCAGGGCCGGATTGCGGGCAGTGGCAAGGTAACGCCGGGCTGCTCCGGGGGCTGGGGCGTGCGCTCGCGGCGGCGGCGGCCACCGGAGCCCGGGCCGCCGCCACCGCCGCGGTCGCCGCGCGCTGGGCGGCTCTTGCCCGCCGCGCGGTCGCCGCTTCTGTCGCGGGCGGAGGGACTCTGGACTGGGCTCCCCTAGCCGCCGGCCGGCTTCTCCTTTCCCTTCTACCGCCCGGGGCGCACTCCTGCGACCCCCGGCAACCCGGGGACCGGTGCGCCCCTCTTCGGCGTGCGGTTCTCGCGGCTCCCCCCCCGGGGCCTGAGGAGAGGACGGATTTCTAATTGCGACAGGGTCCCGGAAGGGGGAGGGGAGGAGAACAACAGTCCCCGTCACGTCCACCGGCCAAATTCCCACCCCCCCCCACCCCAACCCCCGATGCACCTTGCAGGGAAGGAGGGGGCTGCTCCCTGCAGGGCATTTCTCGACTGGCTCCTGGGTCTTTGGCGAGGCAAGTTGTTGCACTTGTATTTTAGGTGACATTTTGGCATTGGTAGTGGAGACAGCCCCCTCCCCTGTGTGTGTGTGTGTGTGTGTGTGTATGTATGTGTGCGTGTGCGTGTGTGCGCGCGCGCGCGCTCAAGAGAGAAAGAGAAAGCCAGAGAAGCAGAGACAAAGAGAGACAGAGGCACCCAGGGAGACACCGAGATACAGAAAGAGAGACACACGCAGAGAACGGGGTCCAAGGGAGCGATCACGGGAGAGTCGACCCCCGCCCGCGGCCAAGGCCAAGGCTGATTTCCGGCCACTCGCGGCGCGGGCGGTGAGACCCGATATTCAGCCAGCTGAACAGTCGGGGCTGAGGCGGGACCGGACAGGGACACCCCTCCTCCGGGCCGGGAGGGATAACAAATTGCACTTTTCATTGGGGGGGCGGCCGCAGCTGCAGGCAGGACTTCGGGGGGCCGCGCGGAGATGGAGATCCTGCCTGCAGGGCTCGGGAGGCTGCGCCCCTCGCGGGAGGCGAGCCAGCCCAGCCTGGCGCGGTGGCCCCGGGAGGCGGTGGGAAGGGGCTGCTCAGGTGCCCGCGCCCCCGCGACACTGTCTGTGCCGGCGCGCCGTTCCCGCCCAGGGCTCTCAGGCTCGCCTCCTTCCCGGCCAGGAGGATGCGGAATTTTCTGTCGGAGAAGGGGAGGGGGTTTGAGGAAGCGAGGAGGCTGGGACAGGACCCTCCGTGGGTGGGGGGTGGTGGTGGTGGTGAGATGTTATCTCCTTTCTGGACTCCTGCGAGACTGTCCCCTCTTGACACCGTGAGCTTGGCTCCGTTCTTGAGAGATCGATGTTCCTCCTCCCCCACCCTCCACCCCCAGCATAACACATGAAGTTATGGAATTACAGTGATGAAAAACATATCATAAAAGTAACAATTCAAGGCAGATCTTTAGCTTTTAAAGTCTTCGAGAATGGCTTTGTAAACTGGTGATGGATCAGTCTGACTTGTAGTCAGATCCTGGGATGAGGAATGTTCAGAACTAGGAAAGCAATTTTAGGACCAAATGCAAACATCTTGCAAATTATTTTTTACCAGGAAGGAGCTAACTGCCTTTTGACGGTTATTTATAGCCGAATTTCAGCTTCAGGAAGCAACTTTCTATTGGCCTAGGTCATTTTGCATGTAGAGCAGTAATCTTTATCCCAACTTGAACCAAAATGACAGAAAGGCAAGAGATGTTACAAGTATCCTAATTTATCTAATGTCAAAAGGATAAAGTTTTCTTTGCTTACATTTTTACAAAGGAGATCCAAAGTCATAAAGAAATATCGAATAACTTTGTAAAACATTTGAAATTTAACCGTTTAGGTTATGAAAACTACCCTTGGTTCAGAAAATTCATATTCTGGCATGAAATAGGAAAGTTCATAGAAATCTGGTGTCAATGGCCTTGTTATTAATTTCCTTTGGGTGTATTAGTTCAGTTTAAAGTTGCTGCAGTAAAGTCACTTCCTTGAAATATTCCTAATTCTAGATCTAAAATTCCATGACTATTAAAACAACAACAACACTGACTCACTTAAGAGAAAGTATTAGCTACTTTGTATGAGAAGAGACTTGAATGCCTTCACAAATATAGGCTATTTTAAAAATTACGTCTGCTTTTTCTCTATATATTTCTATCCCAAGGTTAGTTCGCTAAATAAAATAATTGATCTCAAAAATTAGACAATATAAATATTGGCAAAATGAACTGGTAAACAGATTCTTTAAAAAATTATGAAGTAATTTTCTGACAAAACTCTTCAAGTCACACACTAGCAATTGTGCTTTGGCGGGGGGTGGGAGGTGGGAATAACACTTGAGTTTTCCTTATGGGGAATTTTCATGGTTTAGAATCCGAAATTTCTCCTTCAGTGTAAACTTCATTCTGCCAGGACTAAAACCTTGATATGAGTGATTATTGAAATCAAGACCGTCTTCTCAAAATATTATGTAGCCCATGCAGGGAAATAGCCTAAACTAACTATAAGTTGTTCTACTTTCTAAGTCCTTCTAAGCATAAAAGTTCTATTGAATCAAATTTGGAAATACAGATTGCATGCACTTTGATTTAACTTCTACTAGGTTATGTATGCCTTTGTTCTATATGGCTGTCTAGACTGATTAATTTTTATTTATTTTTTAGATTACTTATTTATTTTTTAGATTACTTTTTGTAGTTGTTGTTTTTTGGCTATGCAGCGCGGCTCGCGGGATCTTAGTTCCCTGACCAGGGATCGAACCCAACCCCCTGCAATGGAAGCATAGTGTCCTAATCACTGGACCACCAGGGAATTCCCTAGATTGATTAATTTTTAAATATAAATTTAAAACTGGGAAGAGGGGAAATGAAGTTTTACTAACTACTCATTTAGAGATTTGTAGCATAGTAACAGTTTCATCTACAACTCAGTTGAGACAAGTAACATATTCTTTGAATAGCAACTTCTGGAAACAAAGAGTTCAGCGTTCTGATTTTGATTTCATGTAATATTTCAAATTCAGAAAGAATAGTAATATGCCACCTAAATGTGTGTTTTCAGAGTGAAGTTTCTATGACAGATTCACATTATGGTATCTTCTGGATCATTCCCACAAATTGTTCTTCCCTTATTCAGAGCAGCTCTGCCCCATGCAGAAGGATCTGTTTCCTCTTAGGAAGCATTCCATTGGAAGACTGTCATGAAGATTTCATCTCTGCAGAAACCATGCTTGCCTCTCATGGTTAATCTGAGGAAACAATGTAGTTGTAAGTTCTTTTGTTTCTTTTTCTCCTTTATCCCGCTAAAGGAGCATTCTTAAAGCAGGAGCATCATGAAAGGACTTTTGAAAAATCTGAACACTTGTCTCCAATCCTCACCTCCCACACTTAACAATCTATCCCTTCTATCTATAAGATGTTGTTTTCCTTGTACACTTTTGTTTTAAAGAAACACAATCACAAGAAGACCCTTTGTCTAGAATTCTAAAAATTTTGTGCCACAGATACAATTGGAGGTTCAAAAGCACCCCATCATGTCTTGTGCCATCTCTTATTTCCAGAAGATCCTCAGGGCTTGTAATTCTTCATTTTCAAAGAAAGGAATCATTTCTTCTTTGACTTTCTTCCTTCTTTTTTTTTTTTTTTTTTAAATCATGGGGAATGTGTAGCCTGCTTCCTGTTACTCCCCAATGAAGGTGACTTTCATTGTGTGGTCTCTCAGGAATTGCCAAAGATGTGGTTCCTAGGAAGGTCTAAACCATTCTTCTACCACAGAGGAGGATTTAGAACTAATCATCAGTCTTTCACTTTAATTTATTAAACATCCACTGACAACTCACTGTATGAGATACCAGGTACAAGTTCCTTTTCTTCTAACACATACCTCTTTGGCTTATGCAAAATGTATATTTGCTATGTATAATATACCATTAATGCATACCAAAATTTGTTACCTCTTTTTTTTGGTAACCCTGCAACACACAAACCACCTGCTAAGGAAAATGTGTGGTTGAGGGCCGAAGAAATGGGATGTGGATATAAGGTGGTTAAAATGGTGAATGGCTTTTCTTTGAGGTCTTTTCTTCCTTTCTCTGATTGCACAGAGGTTGGTATTGCATGTGAGCTGTGCTGACCCACAAATTTTACATCTTTTAGTCTAGACAATGGTAGGGCCAGGCAGCTGGTGTACCAGTGAGAAACTGGAGATCTTCTCTGCCTTTATTTACCTAAGGTTTTTCCTGGTTGGTGTTTATTGTTTTCTCCTTCCTTCAGGAGGTAAGGATTACTGGGTAACAAGTGACAGCCCACTTGGGAGCCCAGCTCACGCCCAGGAAACCCTCTGGATCTGTAGCCATGGATCTTTGGCTCAGATTCTTGGGCCTTTTCTTTCCTGGGTAGGTGAGAACCTGCATAGCGGGGGATATCATTGCCCAGTTTGGGGTTGTTGTGAACTAGATATCAGTGCTCTGGGTCTTCTCTGAAGATGCAGACCCACCCTCCTCCTGGGGTTTGCCTGACACTATACTGTTCATTTTCACATTCATTTATCATGGTTTGTTCCTCTGTTGTCATGGACAATTTCTATATCTTCTCCCAACATTTCTTGTCAGATTTGTAAGCAACAGCCCAAAAGCAAGTGTGAAGAGTGTGGTCTGGCAGTGTATTAACTGCCCGATCCTGCCAGGACTTCTTAGGATTCAGCAGATTGGTAGTCTCATTGGAGCCATGGATGAGCAATTAGGAGAGGAGGATTTGTGCTGGGACCTGAGCATCTCCTTGCTCCTGCATCCCCATCTGCACCGGGAGGGCTCAGAGGCATTTCAGTGGCTCCATCAGGCTGCTTGTGGGTCTCTCTCTCTCTCTCTCTCTGGGCACATTTCCAGCTCTGCTGCTTTACTCCCTGACACGGTTTTGGCTAATTTGGAAACATCTGCTAGAGTAACTTCCCTTTTAATTCTACTACAGGAGAACGTTTATGAGTATTCTGATAGGAGGACTGGCATTAACCCTCACTCTAACCTCCAGATTACATCCTTGCCCTGGGGACCCTTGCTTTCTGGGTTTCAGTTTCAGTGGAAACTCAGTGTGATATCTTTTTCCGGGCTAGAAATTTCCCCTGGTAGATAGCAGGGAGATTTCTTTGCAAGACACAGGCTGCTGTTGAAGAGGAAAATGGCATTTTGATATTGTCTCAGACTTTGCAAACAGCTCTTCTTTGATATGATTCATCAGACTAGTCTAGCAAGAAGGCAAGACACAGTCACTCTCCTCGAAGCTGTTTACCCAGACACCAACTCAGAAGCAAAGTCACCTTTTCTATCAGACAGGGATGAGCTTTCCCACTTGGAGCTGGGAAGGGGCAACAGGGGAACCTTGAAGCAGTAACACATTTAGAAGTTTCCTGTGTGAACTCCCTGTAACATGTTTCTTACATTATTTCCATTTCCCTAGACCTCAGCTGAAAGGTCATTTAATCAGTGAAGCTGTCCGGTTGCAGGCAGCTTAGTTGCCTTGATACTTTTTGCCATGGTCCTTTTACAGTAAATAATGATGCCTTGACTTTTGTGGTTATCTGATCGATTGTCTTCCCCGCTGAACTATGCGTTCCATGAGATCAAGGACTAAAATAGCATGTTCACAAAGTATCACTGACGCCTAGCACAGCACCTGGGATTTAGTAAGTGGTCAGTAGACATTGACTGAGTGATTGAATGAATAATGAGTGCATGCAAATCTGTATTCCAACTGTGTAAAGACCGTAACCCTGAGGGTAGTATTACATGGCTTTTGCATGGCCCTCCTTGCGGTCTCAAACTCTGCATCCTTTGGTCCTAAGTTTCTTCTGATAACACCTGGTAAACACAGGGCTGATCCCAGCATGGCCAGCATGTGATGGGTTAGGTTGTGCTCTGTTTCCAGCTATGGAAACTACAGTCTTCAGGTCAACAGAGGGAGGTTCTGAAATAAGATAAGGATTAAAAAAACAAAGCAATACAAACCCCTCCCCCGCTGAAAAAAAACCCTCTTGCCCCTTTTCCTTTCTCCTCCTTCTCACTCAAGCATAGGAATAGCTTAACCACCCCACTTGCCTTTATCAGATTCCACCCCCTCCCCCGGCCCTTTGATGCTAAACACAAACTTCTTTCCCACCTTTACCCCAAAGGACCAAGCATTCCTTCCTGTGTCTCCACTGAATCTGATGCACATTTATTTATTTTAAAACATCTATTTATTGATTGATTTGGCTGCATCGTGATTTATTTATTAGTTTCAGTGTGCGGGATGTTTTGTTGCGGCGCAGGGCTGTAGAGCTCACGGACTCAGTAGTTGCGGTGGGTGGGTTTAGTTATCCTGTGGCGTGTGGGACCTAAGTTCCCCGGCCAGGGATCAAACCCAAGTTCCCTGCATTGTAAGGTGGATTCTTAACCAGAGGACTGCCAGGGAAGTCCTTGATGCATACTTGTATTCCATTTTCTGTTGATGTGCTTGTCAACCTCTATGAGACTATAAGCTCAAGGGATAACAGAGATAGGGGCTAGGAGAGGGGTTGCTGATGGAAGGGATGCAAATGTTCACTGAGGATTGAAAGGTTGAATCAGATCACAGGGATGAGAGGTATGAAGTGGGAGGGGGAGAAGTGGCTACAGCTGACTTTCTTGCTGGAGGTTGATTTCTGTAGAGGTACTTACTTAGAACCTAGGTGGGGTGGCTCTTGATCGTAGGGGATGTTGGAATCTACCATTTAAAATTATATGGATTCACAGCCTCCTTGGTATTTCCATGACTTTTTTATACTAATTTCTGGCCAGGGAAACAGTACATTCTGTCCGATCTGCACTTCTGAGACACTGGAACGATGAGGTGTGGTGGGCCAGCGGCACGGGTGTGCTAGCCTGCCCTTGCTTCTGCCCCCAGCTTTAGATGTTACACCACTGCTCAGCCTTAAAGATCTGCGAGGCAATGTAAGACTCAGCATGGACATGACCCATGTTTTTATAATAATGCCTCATCATTTTTCTAGATTTGCCTCTACTTTATCGGTAATTTAAAATATTCTGCTTTGATGCTAAGAATACCAAGGGATTTAGATGATCCATGGCAGATATTTGGCATGGATATAGCCTTTCCAGGGATGGGCGAACAAGCAAATGAAATCATATGATCTTCCTTGTATTCGTGAGTAGGGAGACTGTCGAAGTGCAAAATATAGTTCATATCCTTGGGCAGCTGAAAATCGAACCCAAAGGAATGGGATCATTTTGGAATACTTCCTAAAGAGGACGGTCTTATGTTGGACTTTCCTAGATGGTAAGAGTTAAGTAGGAGGAAGGGATGACTTTTCAGGTAAAGCAAAACTTTGACAAAGACATGGAGATGCAAACCAACTTGGCAGATTGCTGGCTCAGGGAGATGGTCTTCTGTACCAGCTTCTCTAGTGCATTTTAATTAGACCTGGAAATGAATTTGACTGAGAAGGATGGAGGCACACTCTGGATGGTTTTACTGATGATTCAAGAATGTTTAGCATTGATAGGAGCATTGAAGGACTTTGTATAGACAGTGACATGGAGAAGTGGCCTCTGGGACGGTTGGAAGTGGATTGGTCTGCCACCAGATGGGGACAGAGGGACACCTTAGGGGGCTATTGTGCTAATTCAGGTATAAATGATGGGCTCCAGGTGGAGGGAAGTCAGAATGGGAGAAGAGAAGACATGAAATATTTTGGGAAAATTTCAAGTAATAGTCGACTCTTTTCTTTCTCTGTTACTGTGTACCTGTGTCTCAAACTCCTTTTCAGTTCTTCATTATAAATTGAGAATTACTGTGAAATGTTTCAGCAACACAAAAAATTAAATATTACGATAAACACCCATGTACCCAGTCATTGCACACGCTGTTGATACTCTCAGAGTCTCTCCAAGCCTATCTCCCCTCAGTGGTACCCTGCACACTGAATTTTGTGTTTATCATTGCCACACATTTCCTCATACTTTGCTAGGCATGTAGGTATATGTGTGTACTACCCAGTAGAGTCTTGTTTTGCTGTTTTAAAACTCTATAAATAGGAACACCATGCTCTTTGTAGTCTTCTTTACCCAACTTTAACTGATTACTATCTTGTTGATATGAATAGGTATTACTTATTCATTCTTACTACCCTATGGTATTCCGTTGTATAATATATAGTGATTAATGTATTGATGGACATTCTATTTATTTTCCAACAAGGCTGCTACGAATGTTCATACACACATCTCCTTGTGCTAACAAAGGACCTTTCCTTAGGGTATATTCTTAGGAGAATTGTAGGAGGGATTTGTACCTTCCCATTTAGCAGGTAATGCCAAATTACCAAAAAGAGTTTTGTCTGTTTATCCTCCCACCAGACATCTATAAGAGCTCCTTTTGTTCTGTATCGTTGTCAACACTTAGTGGTATATGTTATTTTTTGCCAGCCTTCGGGATGTGAAATTATATCTCCTTGCAGTTTTAATGTGTTTCCTGACTGCTAATGTTGTTGACCATTTTTTTCCTCTCTTAACATTCAGATTTCTTTGGAATGTGTAGGCATACATGTTGTCCACTCTCCCACTGCATTAAAAATCTCATTGATTTGTAAGAGTTAGTTATGTATTCTGGATATCAGAGTTTTTTCTGTAATTTCATTCCAGAAATGAAATGAAGCTCGTTTCAATGGGCTTCTCCCAACTGGTGGCTTGTCTTTTCACTTTTAGGACATCTTTGGGTGAAAAGATTCTTTTTAAAATTTAAAATAGATGCATTTTTGGTTATTCTTGTTATGGCATAGATATCTCGTTTAAGAAATCTTTTCCATTTCTAAGTGGTAAAAGTATCACCCTTTTATATCTCATAAACTTAAAGTTTTATTTTCACATTTAGTTCTTCAAGACTTGCTTATCAAAGGTTATTTTATAAAGCCCTTAATTACATTCCAAATTTGGGCACAGCATGTAACTTCTCGTGGTCTTAATTTCTTCCTCATGAAGTTAGACTTTGAAGCAGTTGTACTGTATGGATTCTGCTGCCGCCCCTCCACTTCAAGACTTCATCATGTTATGTGGGGAATGTACAGAGTCTTTTAATGGAACTTCTTGCCTCCAGGGTCTCCTTCTGATTCAACTTGCATCTAGATTTACTTTTCTAAAGACCTGTCAAAGTCACTGTGAGACTCCTCAAACTCTGACCTTGAGACCATGAGGGCAGCAGCCATGACCATTTTTACTACCCTGCATCCCCCAGACTCTAGCACAAACCTGGAACATGATTGGTTGGTCCTCAGATGTGTGAGTGAGAGAAGGCACAGCTGGCTCCCTTCGTGGCTCAGCTCCATTTCTTTTTCTTTTTAAATTTTTTATTGAAATATAGCTGCTTTACAATATTGTATTAGTTTCAGATGTACAGCAAAGTGATTCAGTTATACATATATTTTATATATGTATATAAAAAAATATATATATATATACACTTTTTAAGATTCTTTTCCTTTATAGGTTATTACAAGATATTGAGTAGAGTTCCCTGTAGGAGTTCCCAGTAGGTCCTTGTTGTTTATCTCTTTGATATACAGTAGTGTGTACATGCTAATCCCAAACTCCTAATTTATCCCTCCCCCCTCCATTTCTTAGTCTCTTACATCCAAACTCTTCTCCAGCATGACCACCTCTGCTTGTCAGGACTGTGCTATTCTGGCCCTTCTTTCCTCTTCCTTTGTTTCTTTTTCCTTCATGTATTTAAATTCTGTCGAACTGACAAATCGCCAGCAGCACATTCTCCTCGGGCCAGGAGAAGAGGAGTCTGGAATTTTCTCTTCCCTTCATGTCCTTCTGTACAGTTTGAGTGTTTTACCATGAGCAAGAATTTCTTTTAAAATCATTGTTTCATTGCTTCCTCTATCCTTCAAGGCCCAGTCAAATCTTGCCTCTCACATGAAGCATTTTATGACCGTTCCAGCCCAGGGTAAACTGTCCTCTGAGTTCCAGTTGCATTTTTCTGGATCATTTACTTTATGATGTACATTTTAAACATTTTATGTGAATACTGCTAGATTTTAAGCTCCTTCAAGTGATGAATTGGCTAATGTGCTTTCTGTCTGTCTTCTAGGCCTAAACCCAGTAGCCAGCAGAGTGGTTTTTTTTTTAGGAGGTGGCAGCTGCTTTCTTGATGATTGTAATTAGTTATTGGAGATGGCTTGGGCTGAGTGGAGACTTGGAGTGTGAGGACATTGGGAAGAGTGACATTACTGGAACATGTAAGGATCTGGAATAAGAGGCTAAATTGTGGTGATAAAAATTTGAGCTCTATTTTGGTTATGTTGATTTTTGATATGACCTGTCCCATCAGCAACTTGGGAAACATTAAACCTGAGTTTCAAGAATTGATAAAGATTTGAGGTGTTGATTACGGTGTTCTCTGCTGGAAGTCGATCATTAGATTCAGGATACTAGCAGCTGTTTCTATGTTCCAGACGGGAATCTTACTCCTCACCACCCCCAGTCCTGATTCTACTATTCTGATATCTAACTAACTAGATGACTTTGGGCAAGTTCATTCATTTTTCCGAGTTCAGTTTCCTCACGTGAACAAGGAGGATAACTAAACTTACATATCAGAGGTTTTGAAAGGACTCAGTGAGCCAACCTTTGTAAAGTATCTCGCTCAATGGTGGGCTTATGGTGGGCAAATAATAAATGCTGTCATTAACAATACATTTTTACCTGAAAGAGCTCATCTGCCAACCATCTTTTTATAACAGAGTAGCACCTTGGTTTAAAAGGTGCTATTTTAAAAGAATTTAAAAATTATTTAGTCATGAAAGATTTTTTTCTCCTAGTGAAAATTCCTAGATCTGCTTTCATTTTCCCTAATTATCTGATGACAGTGAGAGCAATTCACTGAACAAGTGCAATAATAGCTAATATTTATTGAGCAACCCTGGTCTTTGGACTCCGGCAGTAGTGCCTTTAGGCTCCATAGGATGCATTTACAGGGAAAGAGGCCCACAGCCCCTACAGTTCAGCTCTGTCTGACGTGGTACCATATGCTGTGAGGAGAGTACAAAAGAAATCAAAGTCATGTCTTTCTCCCCAAGGAAGATTTAATTGTGAAAAAATTAATGCAGCTAAAGCAACATGCAAAGTGTACATTTTAATTTACTCTGAGAAGAATGCATATTGATTAAGGCAAGATGGGATATGGAAAAGGTCTCTAGGCTAACCAGAAAGAGGCAGTTATGCTTGACCCTTACAGAGGAGCATCTCTTAAGGTTCACGGTGAGCCCCGGGTCCATTGTACTTTGGCAGGTGGGGCACTCGTCTTCTGATTGCATCCACGTTTTTCTGCTGCGTGTGGCTTATCTTCTGCCTCCGAGTCATGTGTCTTCACGCAGCTCACAGTGAAGACTCAGCTGTGTCTTCACAGCTTCTCTCTTAGAAGGGGCTTAGCAGATAAAAACCAATACTAAACAGAATGAGAACTTTACTGATTGATTAGATGGGAAAATTCCATTGTTTTTTCATTAAGGGAAGGATTTCTGGGCAGTTACATCTAGATTATTCGGGTTTTGTAGGATTTTTATCTGTTATAGCAGCATGATATTTCATGTCTTTGTGATTTAGGTTTAAAACCCCTTACACCCAAATACAAAATACTTTTTCACGTCCTTAATCTCACATCCTTAATTCTTTCAGGGAATCCTCTTGGGTAGAAATGTTGGTACACATAAACTGGCTTCAGGTGCTCCAAAGAGAGCTGATAAACACACATTAAATGTGAGAAATATTGGCAATACTAATTTACCAAGAGGTTGTGTTCCATAGATGTGCTTATAAGCTGATTATTTTTGGACACCCATAGAAATTATGTATCTGATAGTGGCTGGCTTCTAAAGTTAAATTTCTGGAGTCCTTTTTCACCCATTTTCTACAAGCAAATGAGTATTACTATAATGAAAACCATAGCTATCTAAAATTCTGGACCCTATGTCTATGAAAAAAAGGAATTCTCAGTTGTGACTAGGAACACATACCACCCTTTCTGCCACAGAATTAGGAAGTCTCTTGCTCTTCCAGGGGTCGGGTGCTGAACCATGTTCAGGCAACAGCCTCTGCTAACACGGCAGTGTGATTTCCCCTTGATCCAGGACCAGACTGGTGAGGGGATGAGGGAACCAAGAGGCTCACTGATGGGCACTAATAATTGTTAACGAGCTACATTTATATAAACCACTTCTCTTTATTTGAATATTTGAGTGAAAGAAGAAAACTTTAGTATAGCTCAGTTATCCATATTATGTCCTGCATTGAGAGCCAAGATATGTAGGTGATTTCTAAGTCATATGTCAATAAGGGAGTGATGGGTAGAAATGTATTCCTTTGTACTTAGTTCATTTTTCCAGATTTTTATTTTCCTATGCATTTCAGATCCTAAAGATGCCCACAGTTGGATGATAGGAATTACTGATTCATTCATTCATTCAACTAACAACAGTTTATTGAGTAACTGGTACATGCCAGGCACTATTCTAGGTACTTTGAATTCGGTCCTGAGCAACAGCAAGAACGAAAGACAAAAGGCATCCCCTGTGGAGTTTACGTTCAAGTGCGAGGAAACAGACAGCAAACAATAAACATCAGACCTCTTTTCACATGTTAGAAGGAATAACAACTATGAAAAAAATAGAACCAGATGAGAGGGATTATTGAAGTACCATTCTTTGATAGATTTCCAGTATAGAAGGAAATAAGCTTTTTTATTATTTTTATTTATTTATTTATTTAAAGACTTTTAAAAAATAAATTTATTTTTTATTTATTTATTTTCGGCTGCGTTGGGTCTTCGTTGCTACGCGTGGGCTTTCTCTAGTTGCGTTGAGCAGGGGCTACTCTTCGTTGTGGTGCATGGGCTTCTCATCGCAGTGGCTTCTCTTGTTGCGGAGCATGGGCTCTAGGTGCGCAGGCTTCAGTAGTTGTGGCATGTGGGCTCACTTGTTGTGGCTCACAGCCCTAGAGCACAGGCTCAGTAGTTGTGGCGGACAGGCTGTGGGATCTTCCCGGACCAGGGATCGAACCTGTGTCCCCTGCGTTGGCAGGCAGATTCCTAACCACTGCGCCACCAGGGAAGTCCAAGCTTTTTTATTTTTATTTTTTAAATTCAGACCTTCTCTTTTTTTTTTTTTTTTTTTTTTTGTGGTATGCGGACCTCCCTCTGTTGTGGCCTCTCCCGTTGCGGAGCACAGGCTCCGGACGCGCAGG
>NC_041232.1:31502329-31506737 GCF_002837175.3 Physeter macrocephalus
CATGGCTCACAGGCCCAGCCGCTCCGCGGCATGTGGGATCCTCCCAGACCAGGGCGCGAACCCGGTTCCCCTGCATCGGCAGGCGGACGCGCAACCACTGCGCCACCAGGGAAGCCCCCAGACCTTCTCTTGAAAGGTTCTAGCTTTGGGATTTGACAAGGCTCTTGGAGAGGTGTGGGGTGATGTTTAATGCTCTGTCATTCTTTTATCCTTTCTGTTTTAACATCAGTCTGTATACTTTTCAGATATAGTATCTACCATATTGCATTGTAGCTGCTTGTGGTTTTTAATCTCCTGCTAGATTATGCACTGTAACAACATAGGGCATGCTTCTTAAGAACATATCCCTGTAATAATACTGCTAGTAATAATCATAGTTATTATATATCTTACTGAATGCTTTCTATGTGCTAAGTGTATTATGCCACCCCTAAGTAGAAAGTGATATCATGCTTTAGAGAATATATTCTCAGACTGCAGAACTGTCACGGGTAGAGCTGATCATTGAACCGAGTTCTGTTAGCACCAGCCTCTGTACCCCTCTGGTGCCTAACCCAGTGCCTGGCATTTGGTTGGCATCCAAGAAATATGGAGTGAAATGGGAATCAAGTAAGTGGCCATATTGTGAAACTGATAACTCTCAGAAATGTGTCTCCAGCTGCCTACAGGATATATACCCTCTTGTTTTCAGTTGTTTCACTTGACAGCATAGCTGGCCCAGGAGGTGGTTATTTGGAAATTTCTCGAAGTGACCCTTGTTTTATTTTTCTTGAATTCCTTCCTTCTGTTTCCACTCATCTCATTTGTGGAGAACTTGATGGAAATAGAAATACTTCTGCTAAAATCATAACCCTGTAGTGTGAAGGTAAAGCTTTTTGTTCTGTAATGTCTGTTATATGAAGGAATCTCCACATATCCTCTTTCTGAGTTTTACCTTGCTGCTGCCTGGTGCCTGCTCTGATGGGTTCTTTCAGGACGTAGGTGTTTCAATGGCACCAGGAACCAAGGGCCTCAGTACATTGTGTTTGGCTCACCTTCCACTTTCCACCTGCCTCTTCCCACTTGTCAGAGAAATTTTGTGTGACAGAGGTGAGTCTCTGCGGAACCTTCTGAGGGTGGGACCATCTGCTTGCTCCGAAGAAAGTCAGTTCCTTCTTTCCAGGAAAGGATCTGTCAGCTGTAGGAGAAACGTTAGCTTCTTTTTTATTTTTTAACATCTTTATTGGAGTATAATTGCTTTACAATGGTGTGTTAGTTTCTGCTTTATAACAAAGTGAATCAGCTATACGTGTATACATATATCCCCATATCTCCTCCCTCTTACGTCTCCCTCCCACCCTCCCTATCCCACCCCTCTAGGTGGTCACAAAGCACCGAGCTGATCTCCCTGTGCTATGTGGCTGCTTCCCACTAGCTATCTGTTTTACATTTGGTAGTGTATATATAAGTCCATGCCGCTCTCTCACTTCGTCCCAGCTTACCCTTCCCCCTCCCCGTGTCCTCAAGTCCATTCTCTAAGTCTGCGTCTTTACTCCTGTCCTACCCGTAGCTTCCGCTTGCCATCAAGTAATCTATTGGAAAGGACATTTAGAGCATCCCTCCAAGACAAAGCAGCACATACACAGGTGACACCGGCAATAAAGACAGAATTTAGGGAACACAGTGAACGAACCTGACACACCTTTGGCAACATTCAGATAAGGACTTTAATGGCAAGTGGGAAAAAAAAGATGTTAGACTGTCCTCCTAAGAAATCCCAGCAGAAAAGTGCTCATTGGCTGTTGGGATTCTTTGCGATTGAGCCTGATGGAATTAAACACTTCAATCTGTTTAAACAGACATTGATAAATCAACACTGTTGTATCCTTAACTCAAGTGCAGGGTAATTCAAGTGGCCTATAAAATACTAGCATGCTGCTATAGTTTTTTTTTAACTTTAATTTTTTAAGAAAAAGGCAAGTTGACTGTATAAGCATCTCTATCTCAAATAAATATTAGTACGGGATGTTTGGCTCATGTAAGTTATCAGAAGCTGAAAGGAAGATGGATATATGTCAAACTGGTAGAACAGTGAGTACCCTTTATAAAATCCCTGCCGCCATAATGTCACAGAAAACCAATGCATTTTATAAGTGCAGTGCCTTCCATCTTTCTTTGCGTGTTTCTACATGTATTATTTCTGATGCTTTGGTTTGGGATTGCTTTACGTTACTTATGTAAAATAAATTTGAGTGTTGAATTGCCTAGGGCATAAACTTAGCGAAAGTTCTAGAAAGGTGCCAGTAAAAGTAATGTTTTCATAGTAATACATTAATTTCTTGAAGACAGGAAATATATGGCCAAAGGCTTGGCAAGTTTTCAATCTACGAGTGTCCTACATTGAAATTGAAATTCAATTTTTTTGATATTAGACACTTTCTTAAAATTAACTTGTATACACATGTATGGAGTGCACATGAGTCAGAACGTTTTATTAGAACTTATATCATTGAAATTGAGTAGTCTACCTCACAGAGTCATATATGTTTAGGCGTAAAATGGAAGGATAACTAATCTTTTCTAAGATATTTTATTCCATCTGCCTGGAATTTTGCTCCCTCCCTCCTCCCAACTTGTTTTGCACATGACTGTTTTGTTTTGTTTTTTTTTTCTCATTAATGCCACTTTTCCCACCATTTGCAAAGTAGTTGAACTTATCACTATATTCTCTTCCCAGCATCCTGGTTAGCATAGAGATTCTTAACAAATATTTGTCAAATACTGCTTCCTAATAAATATTTATCCAAAGAATGAATGTGAATGAAGTTCTCAATGACTTAACTTTTCTTTTAATAATAATGAGGCATCTTTGAACCATTATTTACTTCACATACCACCTGACACGAAATTGATAAACAAAACCAAGATCATACAGCATAATTTGTTCCATTAGTTATTGTTAACTGTTCAATTATTCAGTAATTCTGAAAAATGAGAAAGAGTTTGAAAACATTATCCTTGCATTCAAGCATCTCGCTTGGCTAGAATGTTCCAAGAGATTTGATTACTTTCCCTATAAGGTTGCATTAAATATCTTTGTCAATGTTTCAGTTCATCGATATTCTTCATAAAATTTCAGAAAGGAACCAGTCCATATGTTCCTAAAGCACTGTCATTCCTTGGCAATTTTATTAGATTTTCCTCTTGGCTGCTTTATCGTTGTTTTGGAAAACTGGTTTTTCTTCTAAGTCCTGGCAGTGTGGATGGAGAAAACCAAAGTCTTCCTTCCATTGTTAGTGATTTCTCCTTTGTTTCCGAAAGATAAATTGAGCCTTCTGTGATGGTTTACAAATTTTTGATGATGTTGCCTAAACACTTTATTGGTATAAATAGGATTTTGGTTGAACAGGAGCTGTAAGTGCTTTAGTTAAACATATCCATTATTGGACCCCATGAAGAGTTTAAGCCCATAGGATATGTGTCTTTCTCTGTCTGACTTACTAGGTCCATCCATGTTGCCGCAAATGGCATTATTTAGTTCTTTTTTAAAAAAATTTTTATGGCTGAGTAATATTCCATTGTATGTTTATACCACATGTCAGTCATTTTTAAAAAAAAATTGTTTATTTTAGGCTGCATTGGATTGCAGTGGCTTCTCTTTTTGTGGAGCACAGGCTTCAGTAGTTGTGGTACGTGGGCTCAGTAGTTGTGGCTTGTGGGCTCTAGAGCACAGGCTCTGTAGTTGTGGTGCACGGGCTTAGTTGCTCCGTGGCATGTGGGATCTTCCCGGACCAGGGCTCGAACCTCTGTCCCCTGCATTGGTAGGTGGATTCTTAACCACTGTGCCACCAGGGAAGCCCTCCCCCCTTTATTTTTGTTTAAAATGGAAAGTTTATTTGCTCAGTACACCAAAGAGAATGCAAGTACTGTCATGACAAATATACAGAAATATGCAAATCAACATTAAATAGTAATTTAGTTTAAATGAAGGGAAATCTCTTTAAATGTTATGACAGTGTACTCCTAAGAATCTTTTTTTCAGTTAATTATACATTTCAATAAAATAAATGGTAATGAATTAAGTGGAAGTTAGCTTGTGAATTTTTCTTAAAAAGAAAAATCCGACCCTATTAATCCATGTCAGTTAAACACTCTAACTAAAATTTCCAAGTAAGTGCAAAAGTAGATGGAGTTAGTTACCTTTTTTGCTTGAACAGTCCCAAGGAAAATGGTTCCTACAAATACAGCAGGCAAACTGTTAAGACCGACCGATCTAGAACACAGTGTTGAACTAATTTCAGTCTCAAGTTGTGCTAAATGCTCATCATTAGTATGGCACAGTTTGGTCCATGATATGGTTTAATGCCAAGACAGATCCCAATTTGTTACAGAAACACATAGATTACTGTTGCTTTTTTTGGTTTTGTTT
>NC_041232.1:31506781-31596042 GCF_002837175.3 Physeter macrocephalus
GTATATATATATATATATATATATATATATATATATATATATATATATATATATATATATATATATAAAAGCCAGGTATACTTCCACATACAAAGGCAGGTTTTCCCAGGAGGAATTTACAGAAAGTAGTCTGGGGTGCTGTGGATCACATGAGGCTCTCCATGACGAGGTGCTGGGTCAAACTGAAGGAAGGAATATTTCAAAGTGTCATCTAATTCCATGATAGCAGCCTGGTTCCCACCACGATAACAGTAATTGGATGCACTGAAAATGGTAACCACATTCCGATCGTGACACCAATTGTATCCCTCCGTTACAAGTTGGTGAGCACGAGAAACCAGTGTGAGACCATTGTCATGGTTAAATGTTTCAGAAATATCTTGTCCAAATGGGTAGCCAGCCCCGAGTGGTGAAATACCCCACCCACCATGATCATCTGGATCTGACCGTAACATTACGATCACACATTGGACCCTCATGTGGAACTTCTTGTAAATGATCCAGGGCTCTTATATGATCCAGTGTATCTATGAATGGGGAGAGGCCACCATGGAGGCAGAATATCTGTCCATCTACTAAAGCTGTAAGTGGCAGATAATCAAACAGACCTGTAAAATATTTCCAAACATCGGCATTTCCATACTTTTGCAGACATTCATCATAAAAGCCATATACTTGGGTAACTTGTCGGCTTTCATGGTTTCCTCTCAATATTGTAATATGTTCTGGATAACACACCTTTAATGCCACAAGAAGAGTCACAGTCTCCACAGAATAATAACCTCTGTCTCCATAGTCACCCATGAATAGATAGTTTGTATCTGGTGATTTCCCACCAATTTTAAAGAGTTCCATAAGATCATGGAATTGACCATGCATATCTCGACAGATGGTAACAGGACAACGGACCTCTTGCACATTTGATTCTTTTGTTAAAATTTCCTTAGCCTTTTCGCACAGCTTCCGCACCTGGTTCTCGCTAAGTTCTTTCACTTGTTCAGCTGTTCGACCCACTGGTCCAGCTCCTTGGGAACGCCTTGTCATCCATGGTGGCCCGAGTCCCTCCCCCGCTGCCCCTGCCCCGGGCACCGGTCCCCTCGCCCAGCGCCACCACCGCCACCAGCTCCCACATATCAGTCATATGTGGAATCTAATTGTTTAAAAAATGATATAAATGAACTTATTTACAAAACAGAAACAGAGTCACAGATTTCTAAAACAAACTTACAGTTACCAAAGGGGAAACATGGTGGGGAGGGATAAATTAGGAGCTTGGGAGTAACATACACACACTACTAGATATGAAATAGATAACTAAAAAAGACCTACTGTATAGCACAGGGGGCTCTACCCAATATTCTGTAATAACCTATATGGGAAAAGAATCTGAAAAAAGAATGAATATATGCATAACTAAATCACTTTCCTGTATGCCTGAAACGAACACAACATTGTAAATCAACTATATTCCAATAAAATTTTAAAAAATATGTTAATTAAAAAGAAAACAGTTTAAGCCCCTAGGTTTAAAGAGAGAAGCCAGCTTCCTTTCAGAAAGATACCCCAAACAGAACTAGTTTGTCATCATTTAACTTTACATCCCCACATAGCAGTAATTCTCAACCTCGTGTAGTCATTGGAAACATCTAGGGAACTTTGAAAACATACCGATCTCAGGCTCTGTCCTAGACCACCTCATCTTCACCTGTAGGGTGCGTTCAGGTGTGAGCATTTACAAAGCTTGCCAAATGATTCTAGGGCACGTCTAGGGATGAGAACTGAGGACCCATGACACTGGTTCTCAAAGTATGGTCTCTGGACCAGCAGCATCACATCATCTGGGAACTTGTCAGAGATGCAAATACTTGGGCCCAACTCGGACTTACTGAATCAGCAATTCTGGAGGTGGGGCTCAGAAGTCACATTTTAACAAGCTCTCCAGGTGATTATCACGCACGTTAAAATTTCAGAACGATTGGTAGGTTCCTACCTGCAGCCAAATACTTACGTTTGTATGTCTCTGCTGAGAGTTCCCAGGCAATCACGCTTGGGAATTGGTACTTTTCATGGAGGGAACAACATAAAACATCACTGCTTGAAACAAGGGATTGTTGCTCGAGTTTTCCTAACTTGACCATGTTTGCCTGCTTTCCAGACCACTTCCCTGGGAGCTTTCCACCCTTGCCTACTTCTAGAAATGTTTCTCTGAGCTTCTGACTTTCTCCTTGCTCCCAAAGTCATCTTGCATGTTTTGAGCTTCTGGGCTGCTTGTTCTGGCCACCTTTCCTGGAGTTTGCTGGTTTCTAGCCACCTAGCTGTGTGTGTCTGTGTGTCCATCTACTTGGTTCTGAGCCATGAGCCCCTCCCAGTTCTTCTGCATTCCAAGCCTGTCCGCAACTTCCTTGGTTGTACTTGCTGTCTCTGTGACCTGCTGCTATCCAGGCTCTGGATTCAAGTTTAATCTTTTCATGTTTTGGGAGAGGGAAGTGAAACAAAGACTTCAGAATTGAAGCAGCTAGCTTTCATCTCTCCAGAATGACATTTTTTTTTTTTTTTTTTTTGCGGTACGCGGGCCTCTCACTGCTGTGGCCTCTCCCGCTGCGGAGCACAGGCTCCGGACGCGCAGGCCCAGCAGCCATGGCTCACGGGTCCAGCCACTCCGCGGCACGTGGGATCTTCCCAGACCGGGGCATGAACCCATGTCCCCTGCATCGGCAGGCGGACTCTCAACCACTGCGCCACCAGGGAAGCCCCAGAATGACATTTTTGTTGAGTGATTTTATGACTGTGATTAAAGAGTTATGTATTTGTAGAACATCTGGAGCGATTGCATTCAAATATACCCAAACTCTTTTCAAAGTTCAGTGATGGATGCAGCTGAATCATGGTGATTTTCCATCAGTGCCCTGCCTCCTTTGATGTGGGGATTGAGAGATGACTGACTGCCGTGACCTCTCTTGTGACCATTTGAACTTTATCGACTTGGGAACGTCTCTTCTACCTTGTCCATTGTTTTCTGGGATTGTGGGAGTTACCTTTCCAGACCCCTAGTCCTTCCCTTTTCATTTTACGAGAATACATTTCCATTATTCTGAAGTTTATGTCAGTGTTTTTATGTGACTATTTTTTGTTGCATGTACATTATCTTCCTAGTTACTGCTCAAGTCCAAAACCTGGGTGATTTCTGAGGTAGCTTGCAGGTGAGTGAAAAGAGAAATGGCTTCTATTTTGACTTCTTCACATCCACTCGTAAATTTTACTAACCACCCACCTTTATTCTCTGTTATTCTGTAACAGCCGACCTGTTATTCTCACAAATCAACTTCCCTTCCACAAGCCAGCAACCTCCAGCCTACCTGGTCTCTTCACCATCTATTTTTATTTGCTAATCCAAGAGTCTCCTTTCCTGCTCATTCTGTTTTCCCATTCACCCTCCTCCAAACAATCCTCTGAAGTTATATTAGATAAATCATTTTGAAATGTTTCTTTTAGCTGAATTTCCAAATTAATTCATTTGATGTCTTGCCCTTGTGACCTATTAGATGAAGTTCAGCTCTGCAATATGGCACTTAAGGTCTCTTATGACCTGGTCAGGTATACTTTCCCAGCCTTAACTCTTTAATTTGTAATTTTTATACAATTTTAAGGTTATTTTCTATTTACAGTTATTACAAAATATTGGCTGTATTGCCCGTGTTGTACAATACATCCTTGAGCCCATCTTACACCCAGTAGTTTGTGCCTCCCCTCCCTCACCCCTATATTGCCCCTCCCCCATCTCCCCACTGGTAACCACTAGTTTGTTCTCCTTATCTGTGAGTCTGCTTCTTTTTTTGTTATATTCGCTATTTTGTTGACTTTTTTAGATTCAACATATAAGTGATATCATACAGTATTTGTCCTTCTCTGTCTGACTTATTTCACTTAGCATAATGCCTTCCAAGTCCATCCATGTTGCTGCAAATGCAGAATTTCATTCTTTTTTATGGCTGAGTCATATTCCATCTTATATATGTATAGGCGCACACACACACACACACACACACACACACACACACACACACACACACACACACACACACCCCACATCTTCTTTATCCAGTCTTCTGTCGATGAACATTTAGGTTGTTTCCATGTCTTGGCAATTGTAAATAGTGCTTCTATGAACATTGAGGTGAATGTATCTTCTTGAATTAGTGTTTTTGGTTTTTTCAGATACATACCCAGAAGTGGGATTGCTGGGTCATATGGTGGCTCTATTTTTAGTTTTCTGAGAAACCTCCATTCAGTTCTGCATACTGTCTCAGTCTTAACTCTCAATCCTCTACCTCACATACGTAGTTGTATGCTTCAGGCTGCCTTATATGTAATTCCTCAAATCATGTTATCTCTTATATCGTTTCTGTCTCTTTGTGGCCTCTGTGGTTTCCTCGTTTTGGTATGCCCTTACTTACTTTTCTGCCTGGCAGACATATAAGCATTGCTCAGGATGGCTCAAGTTTCCCTCCCACAGCTTCCTGGGAAGTTTTACACACCACTTCCTCTGGTTCCAACAGTATCTTAACGTGTACTTACTACAACATAGTGTAAGACTTTGCCGCCATGCTGGTCTCTTCATGAGCTGGTTGAGAAGAACTGACGTCGTGCGGGACCAACAGAAGAAGCATTCATCCCCCAGATAAGTGGAGAATTGGGAACACCAGACGATGCTGTTGGAACAAATGGAAAGCATGTGGGTCCCAGGGTGGGTGAACTGGGTGATGGAGGCTCAGTGGTATGAGAGTGATGTGCAGACTATTTCTATAATCTGGACAGATTCAGGAAAAATGAGGGTTTGGGAAAAAAGTTCAAAAACCAGATTATAGCTGAAAAAACAAAGTGAGAGAGAGGAAGAGTTAGCGTGACTGTTATCTTTTCTTGCTTAGCCAATCACTCACTACAAAACTTAGTGATACAAAAAAACCCTTTTATCACGCTTACAGATTCTGTGGGTCAAGAATTCAGACAGGGCATAACACACTTGTTGGAGAGATGTGTGTAGATGAGTGTCTGTGACATAAAGCAGCAGAGAAAAATGCTATTGTATATGGACATGATGCTTTGGGGGGAAGGCACCTGCTTTAATTCCTAAAATAGAAAATAGGATGGAGAAGATGATGGAAGAGATACCTTTGGGGTTGGTTTCTGTAGGAGACGTCTCATAGCCAGGCTCAAGTTCAAGGGCTGGGTGAGGAAACAAAATGGGTAAACGTGTTTAGATAGTGGTGAATAATTTGTGATGGTTGGAATGAAAGGTGTGTGGCAAGATATACATTGTAGAGAAGCTTTGGGACATAAACTAAAGAGCTTAATTTTATTTATTATTATATGCAGCAAAGGATCATTGACTTTGTTTTTTTTCTTTAGCAGAGCTCTCTTTCTAGAGTGCAACCAGACTTTGAAACTAGCATATACTAGAAATGTCTGAAGAAGGAATAGGTGAGTCAAGTAGGTGGGTGTAGGGGTTTGTGTCGCCAGATCTCTAACAAGTAAGATGCTTTCAGGTTCTGTTGCGATTATAGACTAAATTGTCAAAGAGATAAAGAGTATCCTTGCCCTTGGCTCACCAGGAATCTTTCAGAATAGGTACTTACTTGGTTGTGACAGGAAAGGAAGGTCTGTGAGGGCTGCTATATTTACAGTGGCTAGAATAATGTCTAGTATATTTATAAAACTCAGATTAACAAATGAAAATGAGAATTTTTGTGCGTGTCTCTATCAGTCTATGTACCCATTTTCCTTTAACCTCTTCAAAAACAAGGTATTCCTGGTGGAACTTAGTGGTTTTCAGAAGTTTGGGTTTGGTACTTGATTTCTACAAGCTATTTGAATACTTTTTTTTTTTTTTTTTTTGCGGTACGCGGGCCTCTCACTGCCGTGGCCTCTCCTGTTGCGGAACACAGGCTCCGGACGCGCAGGCTCAGTGGCCGTGGCTCACGGGCCCAGCCGCTCCGCGGCATGTGGGATCCTCCCGGACCGGGGCACGAACCCGTGTCTCCTGCATCGGCAGGCGGACTCTCAACCACTGCGCCACCAGGGAAGCCCTATTTGAATACTTTTTGTTAACAGTTGATCATTAGGTCAAAAAGTTGTTCCCAAGAGGAAACTTAAATTCTACCTTAAATTAGGTAGAATTGTATTATGCTGGAACAGGAAATGTTTCCAGAGAGCTTTGATCCACTTCTGGTGCTTTATTACAGATGAATAAATTGAGGTCTAGAGAAGTTAAGTGACTTAACCTCAGTCATCTAACTGGTAAATGTTGAAGCCAAGATTAGGAGTTGACTTCTAATTGACGGTTGGTATTATTTCAATTGTGTAAAGCTGCACGCCACTTTGATTTTCAAGTCAAATCTTAGCTTGAACTGTAGGAGAAAAAAATCTCCATCTGGCTCTGCTAAATTCCCAGAGGGAAATTTAAATCCTAGGGTGGCAGAACTCAAGAATGGAGAGGAAATTAACATTGTGTTTAGTTAAATAAGTGAGTGTTTAGAAAAGACACGTGGACACTTGTACATTTAACTTCTTGTGGGATTGTTTTCAAGAATTAAATTCAGGTAGACTGGACACTGCCTAAGGTAGAAGGCTTGGAGATTTATACAATTATAAGAATATTCTGTAGAAAAGCCCCAAGAGATTGTTACTTACGACCTGTATTTTCAGGTTGAAAGAAGATCCTCAGAGAGATTAAGAGACGTGTCCAAGGTCACAGAACAATGAGTGACTCTTTCAGAAATGGAAACCAGAGCTCTTAATTTGGGAGAAGTGAATATTGCTTTTCAAGTATAAAATGTGTAGCCTTAAAGGAAATATTTGGGTTTAAAGTGGTACATTTAAAAGATATTTTAATTGTTAAATGTCTATTTATAATATGAAACATAACAGCTTAACACATCCCACAAACATGACATCCACGTACAGGAAGAACCTCCTCACCAGCCATGAGATGCTCCCCATGCCCTCGGCTTCCTGCATTCGGTCCCCATCCTCCATCCTCCGCAGTGAACTACTCTGTGGAGTTTTCCTCTCTGTGTTCTCTGTTCTTTATTCTTTGACCATTATATGCATTATTGCTAAAAATCTATTTCTCAAAAATTGTGCTTGCTTTTGAACTTGATCAAAATGGCAGCAAAGTGTTCGTATTCTTCTGCACCTTGCTTTTTCTATCCAGCGGTATGCTTTGAAGATCCGGCCATGCTGACGGACATGGTCAATCTATTGCAGTGATGTGCAAACTCCAGTTATGCACAGTTCATTCATCTCTTCTCTCATTTTTGTGTATTTGGTTTATTTGACAGTCGCTTTTGTTTGTTTGTTTTTGCTGTCACCAACCAGGCTGCCACAGACATGCTTAGGCATGTCTCGTGATAAATGTCTGGGAAAGGCTGGGCTGGGCAGTGTCCCACCTTTTCAAGATGATGCCCAGCTGTTTTGTAAAGTGGCTGTGCCACCTGGGACTAACACCAGTGGCATCTCAGAGTCCCCAGTGTTCTAAGTCCTTGCCAACACTTAGTGTCACCAGCCTTCTTAATTTTTACCAATCTGGTGGGTGGATATTAGCATTCAAAGATGGTTTTTATTGTGATTTGGGGTCTAATATTTTTCTGTTAGAAATAAATGGACAATATTGCAAGGGGATGTCAAAATAAGACATTTTATAAATACTCACTTTAGGCAAAATGACTAAGAAAAACTTACAACACAGTCACATGAAGAAAGTATAAAATGCGAGGAGAGATATTTCGCACATTTAGCGTGATGGCTGTTGATATATTCAGCAGTCACACTTTCATGTTCGTTATATTTAATGATAATCTTGAATTAATTAAGTGAAGTTCAATTTATTCATAGTTATTCATTTTATCCTGATGTTTTAACTCATCCTGAAAGAGAATATAGTAAGGTGGGATTTATATATATATATATATATATATATATATACACACACACATACACACATTAACATTTGCATATATGTAAATGACTCAGGATGAAGTCATATACTGACCTAAATAGATTACATTGCAAGGTTTACAGAAGTAATAACACTGTAACTCTTTGCGCTGTTTTGAGATTTTCACAGTTTAATTTTTTTAAAACCCTCTTAGATCCTTGGTTGAAAAGTGTCCTGCCTGTGCTTATTATGTGACATTTGATGACCCCAGTGATGTGACACAGGCTCTCTTGGTTCATGTTATAGACTGTTTTCTACCCCAGTGGGATCTGATCAGGTAGCACCAACTTCCTGTTTTAATGTGATGGTAAAATTGTGGAATCCCTGGGACCCATTTCTACCCCCCACTGATCAAGTAAGAGCAGTTTTGCTATAATAACTTGTTGCCAAAGATAGATGATCAAACTCAGAGAAGTGGAACATCTTTTGATAAAGATCCAATAAATGCCCAAAGTTAAATGAGTTTTAATAGATGTCTCCCTCTGTGATCACAGATCTGCACAGCTTATATTCCTGTTTGACAGAAAAAATCCTCTTTGTATTGTGAAGTTATTTTGTAATAAGACATTGAGCGTGGGCACAGTGGGGTCACTTCAGGTGTTACGATCGCCTTAAGGACTTGGGATGGTTACCTAGCAAGAATCAGAAGGGACAGAGTTAGGAGACCAAGTTTATTTTAGGATCCAGTCGGAGCTCAGCGTTTAACCTGTGACCATCCTAGAGTTTCTAAAGCAATGGACCTAAGCAGCAGATGGTTTTTCTATCTGAAGCTGGATTGAACAGGCATAGGCATGCTGGATTCCCACCCACCCCTCCTACTCTCTTTAGGTTGGGTCTCACCCTTTGATGGCAGCAGGGGACCTGATCCAAATTTCAAGATGTGAAAATTGCCAGAAGCCATCCAACTGACAAAAGCCTCGGAAAGGATAAGCTCTCCTAATCCTAGCTGCCTTCATTGCATCTTGAGGCCTAGCAGAAAAGCTGAGGTGATGTGGATTCCCAAACACCTATCTTATGTTGGCAGGTCTGCAGGATTCCAGAAGGTTCGGAGTTGACAAGTTGAGTATAGCCAAGGGTGTCCCTTGGGGTTCTGTCCTTTGTTGATTGCATAACTCCCTTCCCAACTCCACCACCGACCTTCACCCAAGGTGCACCTAACCCATCTGCTTGTTGCTCTATCCCCATTTATTCTTTGCTTCCTCTGCATGTGGCTTTGCTCCATATGGTATCCCGAGCCTGGGAAAGCCGTCTCTGCTCCATTTGGTTAATTAGTCTCCAACTGTGTCTATGGCTCACCTTATTCTTATGTTTACAAGATTATAAAAACTCTGAAACTTTCCCTTCCTAGTTTTCCTGCATCTTCAGGTATAACACCAAACTACAATTTCCCAAATCCACTACATTAAGGCATTCTATTTCCACTAACTCAAAATCTGTAATGATAGTTCTATAATCTATAATAACATTAATCATCTCATAATCATTTCTCAACAAACGATCTTCTTAACCAAATACATTTTGTATACTTCTCATTTAATCTAATATCTTTCCTTTCTCGTTATATTTCCCTTCTGATTACTGCTACTCGGTATTCTTGAAAGTACCCAATCACATTTTGTTGATTTTGAATGATTTCAGATCTAATTGAGGAGATAATGTATATGTAAGAGGAAAACATAGCAATTTATTAATACCTAGAAAATTTACTGAGATCTTATTTTGTCCTAGGAAGATGATAGTTTGCTATGTGTGTGATGTGTATTATCATTTAATTCTTAGAGTGAGTCACTGATGCAGTAACGTTATTATCCCCACCTTATAGATATGGAAACTGAGGCATGTAATGGTCCATGGTCACACAGGAAGTAGCTTGTGGAACCAGTAGAGAGAGGGTGCAAGTATGAGATATCTGTCCACGTCCCAACATTCTTCATTTCTGGTCTCTACTTCTTTATCAATATGATACATATTTCATCCTCTTTAAACCTTTTCTGAACAAGACAGGTCTTTTAATTTTTAAAACCTTTTTTTATTGAACTATAGTTGATTTACAATACTGTATTGCAGATGTACAGCGAAGTGGTTCAGTTTTACATATATATAATCTTTTGCAGATTCTTTTCCATGATAGGTTATTATAAGATATTGAATATAGTTCCTGTGCTATACAGTAGGTCCTTGTTTTTATCTGTTGTATATGTAGTGGTGTGTATCTGTTAATCCCATATCCCTAATTTATCCCTCCCCTTTTCCCCTTAAGGTGGGTCTTTTAAATAAATAAATCTGTTCCTTGGCAGAAAGAATGGCAGAAAGTAGTATAAGAATTCAAAAACAGAAGCAATCACAGCCAGCACTTATATGTAAAAAGAGGCTTTCTGAAGTCTAGCTCAAAGGCATGAGTAGGACAGGACTTTCAAATGCCTTATCAAGACCACTTGGGGCGAGACTTTGAAGTGGAAGACGTCTTCTCCTACAGTGGCCTCAAATCCGGCCATCCTGATGTCCTGCTTGTGTTGGGGGTGTGGAGATGGAGTTAGGGTAATTGGGGGACCAGAAAGGATCAGCAGTTTGTGTGCACGTAGACTGTCAGTTGTGTTGTCACATGACCAACACAACCATCATCCAGGCACCCTGCTCCTTTGAGAACCTGGATCTTATCTATGCTTCATCGGGTTCTGGGTGCTGTGATTTCCTTTTGCTATTACGTTTACCCGGAAGTGAATATGATCTTATCCATTTTGCAGGAAAAATGCTGGGTCAAGGTGAACCACTGGGCAATTGGGTGTTTGAGGAAGTCCTACAAATTGCTGTGATGTCCAGTTTCTGCCCTCAAGGAATTTACTATCATGTTAGAGAGAAAAGACGGGCATAACCAAATTCACTAGAGAAAACCCCCAAAACAAACTTAATAGAAATAACTATGAAATCATTATGAAGTAATTGCTTTGTGGAAATAACTATCAAACGATAATAATATGGAGGTGTTAGGGGTTTGCAGATGGAGGGAGGTAAGGAGTAGGGTTGTCCTTTGGTGTTTCCTGTGGTTTAGATTTCAGGAAGGCAGTGGTCATGTCTATCCTGGTCACTGCAATGTCATCAGCACCTGGCATAGTGCCTAGCCTGTAGCAGGTGTTCAATACGTGTTTGATTGTATGAGTGAAAAGGCATTTGGGGCTGAAAAATACAGGGAAAACGTTTTCTGCATCCCAAAAGCAATCTCCAGAGAACTAACTTTGTGTCTTTAAGCAGGCAGGTAAGCATCCTTGGCTCAGGTTCAATTCTGTTTGTGTCAAGTGTGTCCTGTCATAGAGGCTGGACCACTGAGCTGATCCCTGGAAATCAGAGCTGACACACCTTCCTTCATCTCAACCTCAGCAGTGGGACAATAAGAGCCTGAGCTGAGATCAGGCCCAAATAAAAGCGTGAGTGTGGTTAGTCCCTGGTGGCCACCTTCAGTACTGGTGGCCAAATATTAAATAAACAGTCAGTTTTATACTTGGTTTCAAGAATGATGTACAGTATATTATTTTGCTGAAATATAAATGAACTCTTTTGTTAACTCTCTTGTGATTTGTGGAACTATTTATTTTGTTTATTTTTTTTAACTTAATGCTTTTGCTAGTTTTGAAATTGTTCTGAGCTTGAAAAAATAACAGAGGAAAAAAAGTAAAGAAAATGCAAATCAATGTTTAGCCCACCGAAGAATACGTAGCTATGTTTCATTTCCCTAGACACTTGCACAGAGTGTGGTGTCTACTTGGCATTACGTACGTGTTGGAGTGAATGGGTAGATGGACCTAACTGTATTTTAGATTTAAAAGCAGTTTCTTCCAGTAGAATAAACAATCGCAGTAAATGTCAGATTCATGCTGCTAGGGAAATCTACCAATAAATTGGTTTTGGAAAAGTAAATGAAGAATGAGGTGCAAATTTAGTAGTTAACTTCACCGTCTCTTATATTTGCACTTTCCTTCCAAAAAAGAAAAAGATAAAAGCAATCTAAGAAATAACTACTTAAGCCAAACTACTGCTTCTTTTTCTTTTCCCCAATTTGTGATGAATAGCTCTGCACTTTCAGATATGCCATGAATTAAATCAGATTCCCACAGAGAACAGTATGTTCAATATTTGGTCACAGTTTGAAGGCATCCCCAGATGGTTTTAAAGAAAAGCTAATTTTATGGGAATGCAGGATAAATGACTGATTTTATCCTTGAAATTACAAAGGTCCCTCTATCCCAGTGACTATGATCACTTTTTCTTATCTTTATATCAAGTGTACGTGAATTGAAATTTATATTTTAAAAAGTTGATAATGCTGAAACTGGGAAGATGGCATAACCAGCAGAAACAGAAGAGATGAATTCTAGCAAATGTGTGTTAATCTTTTACACTTTCTCTAAACTGGAATGAGGAACTTGGGGTCCTGAGATAGGGGATGCAGCATGTTATCAACTCAGTTGTTTATCTGGAGTCATGTAAAATTAGAAAGGAGGACAAATTTGCCTAGGTTCCCTCCCCATCTGCAAGGATCCTATTGCATCCTTTTAAGACTCTCCACCCACCTTCACCGAGTGCCTCGTAAATTCATGTGGCTTCAAATTTTCTGCCCTCTGCTTCCCCAGGCAGCCATAAGATCTTCTCTGACCACCTCCACTGACGTATTGTCCCTTGCCCTCAGGGTCCCTGCAGTCTGTCACCTTCCCAGGACTTCTGTAAATGTTGCTCTGGAATAGGCAACCTTTAAAGCATCTTCTGAACCGACAGAATTAAGCAGCTTTTCCATGATGAGTTTCTGTATTAGAAGCTCATTCAGGAAGCACTGAGTCCTCATCTAGAACAAACAGCGGTATGAATGAGCACAGCTGTCCTGTTTTCTAGCAAATTCTGTCGAGAAAATATGAATTCGGAAAATTTTCTTTTAGACTGTGATGTGAGCGAAGTTGCATCATTTTACTACACTTTGTTGTACAAGGCTGAGGGTTCCAACCTACAGTACGATCTAGGAAAACCATTCCTGTAGATTGATGTGAAAGACCTTGCACTTAGTAGGCAAACAGATGGTCATAGTGAATTTAGAAAAAAATAGCTGCCTAATCACTGTCATAGTTAAATGAATTGTGAACTACTTTTCACCTTAATATTGATGCAATGTTCTGCCAGTGAACATGGCACAACTTTCATTATTCATTTTATGAAGATCTATATAAAGTTCTCCATAAAAACTCTAAGAGGCCATTTTTTTATTAATCCATTTTCCAGCTGAGGAAGCAAATACCTGTAGAAGTGTATATTTCTGGTTTTGGAAGAATTAGTGGGTCACATTTAATGATAGCAAAAGAGCAATTTCATGATTTTTTTTAGGTTTGAGCTGTAAAGTATACTGTGTCCTAGTAGTGTATAAAAGATCACTCTGTTACGAGTTAGATATCAATCAAAATAAATCTTGAAAGATGCATTTTGTGGGCACTAACGTCACTAATCATGATGCTTAATAAGATTAGAGCCTCTTCCAGAAACAATTAAATTTTATAATTTATGTGTATAAGTTTGTAGATGTAATTCATTCACAGTCTCATTTACCAAGCATACATACACATAATTGGCTTTTAAAAATGGCTTGTAGAGTATATTCACAGCTATAGGCTAGTTTTTTCTTAAATAATGTATGTTTACTACACTTAGGAATAAACATTTTGTTCTCACTTATCTAAATAGATAATGCTAGTATTAATATTTTTACTTAGGTGGCTCAAATTTCTTTCACATTTGGACTTTGTTATATTTAGAAAACAGATATTTGGCTTTTATCCCCAAGTTCATTTGTATATATTGCTTTATAGTTTTCTTTTTTTATCTATCAAAAGATAGATATCTATCAAAAGAAAATGTATGGCTAATTTACCAGTGAAATGTCTGAAACTGAGGGTTATAAATATATTTGAAGAAAAATTAATATGTGTCTGATACATTAATTCACTTTTCAGTTATTTAAAAATATTATAAGTAAGCTCACTGAAGAAAAATTCAAAATTATAAATAAAATGAATTGATAAAATCCCAGTGATCTGTTAATATTTGTATGATCAACTCATTGAGATTATTTTAAATGTACCTTTTTATTTACTAAAATACCACACATGTCATTTTAAAAACTTTTTATTTGAGGATATTGTGAATCCTTTTACATGCTATAAACATGGAATTATATTACCAATTTTGATGGCTATACATGTCATTGATTCTATATATATGTATATATGCATGTGTATATATATATGTGTGTATACACACACACACACACACACACACACATATATAATTTAAATCCTATTTAAGCCCCTATTGTTGAGCATTTTAGGCTAAATCCAGGTTTTCTTTTCAAATAATAAAAAAGACAGTGGTGAACATACTTGCACATTCATATATGAACCACATCTCTTTTGGGGCTAAAGTTCTAAACTTGCTATTGTTTTATTAAAGGCAATATACACATTTTCAAGCCTTTTATTTTTATTTTTTAGCTTTGCCAAATTGTTTTCCAAAGAGATCATGCCAATTAACTTTTGTTAATAGTGTGTGAAGGGCTTCCCTGGTGGCGCAGTGGTTGAGAGTCTGCCTGCCGATGCAGGGTACACGGGTTCGTGCTCCGGTCCAGGAGGATCCCACATGCCGTGGAGCGGCTGGGCCCGTGAGCCACGGCCGCTGAGCCTGTGCCTCCGGAGCCTGTGCTCCGCAACGGGAAAGGCCACAACAGTGAGAGGCCCGCGTACCGCATAAAAAAAAAAAAATAGTGTGTGAATATCCTTTCCCCAATCCCTTGCTAACAGTGAGTCTTATTATTTTATATTTTTGATGGAGTGCTTGTAGTGAGCTGAATGGTGGCCCCCCAAAAGATATGTCCACGTTCTAACTCCAGAACCTGCCAATAACACCTAAAATGGCAAAAGAATGAACATGGCCTTATAATGCAAGGATGTGACTAAGTTAACAATCTTGAGAGAAGGAGTGTATTCTGAATAGATTATCTATCTGGGCCCTAAATGCAATCACATAAGAAAGAGGTAGAGGGAGTTTTGAGAGGGATACTGAGGAGGAGAAAATACTGGGAAGACAGAGCAGAGATGCTGCCACAAGCTAGGGAGTACTGACAACCGTTAGAATTTGGAAGAGGGAAGGAATAGATTCTCCCCTAGAAGCTCCCTAGGGAATGTGGCCCTTTCAACACTTTGATTTCAGACTTCTGGCCTCCAGAAATGTGACGGTATACAATTTTAGTTGTTTTAAGCCGTGAAGTGTGAGATGATTTGCTACAGCAGCCCCAGGAAGTTAGTCCAGTGCCGTACAGAATTCATTGTTTATGAAGAGGTATTATTACAGTTTGAAGGGAACATTTCCGAACCAAATTCTCAAACATCATCAATAACCTGGTCAGGTTCCCACTTCATCTTTAATATCTGCTTATAATTCTCTCTTATCACCTTGGTTGTCTTCAGTAGGTACCAGAGCCTTGGGTCACCTCTTTGTCTCTGTCCACAGCTAAGTTCTCCTCCCTCAGAAGGAATCACTCATGCCTGAGATGTCAGTTACTTCTCTGCACTAAGACCTAAATTCTTCTTTCTTCTTCACATGTCACTGCTGAGCTGTGACTAGACGGTGGCTTTCTGGATAGCTTATTAGCACCTCGAAATCAGCATACCTACTGCTAAACTCTCTGTCTTGCTCCACGTACTATATTGTCTACCGTGGTGATTCATACGTTTCTCCACCCAGATGTTTAAGCCAGAATCATGCGTCTTAATGATCATCTCCATGTGGAATCGCTCACAAGGCACTCTTGATAAGCATTCTTAATATCTCTGTCCGTTCCATCTGGATTACGTGATGAGACGCCATCATGTATCGTATCTGTCAGAGTTGCCATCTTGGTCCATTGTACTGCCCCCAGCCCCAGACACTTAGTAAATATCCTGTATAGTGAAACCAGAAACTTGTAACAAAAACTGGCTGTGTCACTTTGTCATTCAGCACCTCGTTACAAGATAAAATATAAACTCTTAGGATTGACAAATGTGGTCTTTGCATCTCTTGTTCCTGCCATCATACCTACCTGTCTTTGGAAAACTGCGCTCTAATAATTTGAACCAACTGCAGCTTCCCAGTTTGCATGCCACAGCTTCCAGCTTTGCTCAAGCCATTCTGTCCTTGGAATGTCTCCTTTAATTTAGATAACTGCTAACTCCTTAAACCTTGATAAGAGGTCTCCTACATCTGAGAAGCTTGCTTAATTCCCCCACTTTGGTATAGCGGCATTTTCCTGTGATCTCAGTTTGATACTGGGAGTGGTAACTTTGATAAATCTGTTTGTCTCCCCATTAAATTGTGAGGTTCTTGAGGTTAAGAGCTGTTTGTCATCCTTATCTCCAGATCTACCAAGATGTCTACTAATTATTAGAAATTAACAAAAAATTAGCTGATATATATTAAGTACTTAATTTATACCAGACATTGTGCTAAGGGTTCTACATAATCACATCTAATCTTACAACACCCCTAGGAAGTTCCCTTCATTTTGTAGGCGAGGAGTTTGATCCACTGAGAAGTTAAGCGAATTGCCTGATACACATTTAGTACAAAGTGGGCCCATATTTGAATACTGGTGGTCTGACTTCAGAGTCATTTTTCTAATATAATCCTTTCAATTCCATAAATTTCCTTCTAAGCATTGCTTTAGCTGCATCCCACAAAAGTTGGTATGTTGGGTTTTCATTTTCTTTCAATTCAAAATATTTAAAATGTTCCCTGACATTTCCTATTTGGCTCATAGGTTATATAGAGGATATACTTTATATTATTAATATTTTTTGTCCTTTACTGATACATTATATATTTTTCATTTTATTTATTTTTTTCCTTCATTTTGTTTTTATTATAGCATGTTTGCTTAATTTACAGCAAGCAGAAAATAAGCTGGGTCTTGTTTTGATCCAAACATTGATGCTTTAAAGGTTGTACACAATATTGGTTAAAAAGAACTTATAAAAATACCTTTTTAGAAGCTTCTATAAGAAAGAAAATACAAAGTTTAACCCCACAACTTTCCTCTTTGCTAGAACTGCAAACTACTGCTACAGTTTTAAATAGACTGTTTGTTGTTTAAACTGTACGTCCAGGAAAATCTAAAAAAATTAAAGAAACGTGCATATAAATGATTGCATAGCAGAACATGAACATTAACTGCAAGCAGTAAAGAAGTGAACGTTAGAAACACTATCAAATATACAAAGGTTCTAGAATCAATCCTTTAAACACATTCCACAAACAGTATTTAAAAACCACCTTTTGTTCTTTACAGGCAAGGCCTAGATTACTAAAACCAAAATTGAAAAAAGTAACCCTCTAAAAGGAATGGTTTTCCCACAACATTTCTTACTTATTATGCCTGTAAGCAAGCACTGTAAAATTTTTAAAGATGCCAACTTTTATTCTGAAATGAGATTGGACATGTCAAGTCACTTTTTATTGCCCCCAAATGATCTCGTAGAGAGATGTTAGAAATTGTAAAGAGTTAGGGTATTATTTTCATCAGTTACTACATTGATAATCAAAAACTCAAGAGATGTGACTTTCTTAAAATTAATTTTTTCCAGAATTATTTTAAATCTCATGGCACCACAGAATCACTTAGAATGGGAGTGTTGTCTTTTAACTTGCCTCACGTTAAATAAACTGAGGTGTGAAGAACAAGCCTCCTTCGTAAACATATGGGCAAATTTTGAGACAAATGCACACACCAAGCGCTTTAAGCATCAAAATTCAGTCCTTTTACACTATGCGCGCACACAAACAAAACCTACTTTGAAACACTTTACTTGCTTTTAACGGCAGTAAGAAAACTAAGCAATATTATGGTCCACAATGCTCCTTAAAGTTTAGAGTAACTGCGTAAGAGCATTCTTTTCCATTAAAATTATTTCTGCCATCATCAACCTGCCCAAATTTTAAGGTGAGTTTTTCCGACGTTTGTATGGTTCCAAATCTTCACAGAAACCAGGAAAGTGAAGGCTCCGTGTTTCAATCAAAAACTCTATCTCCCTGAAAATGCTACTTAACCCAGTTGGCATCATTTCCCAAGACAGTGGGGTTAACAAAAGAACTATTCCACACTGTGCCAAAAATTATCATCGTGGGTCTAGACATCTTGACAAGACCAAAAGGTCCACCCTGAACCTAAATGTGTCTTGTCGGTCAGTGTTGTACGGTGGCTACAACTTCACTTTTATATCATTCTACCTTATTGGCAAGCTACATTTCTAGGTTAACAGTTCTACCAAATATGGATATGAAAGGTTATTTTTAATAAGATAATGTTGCAAATTATGGTCAACCAACATCTTTTCACCAATACCTCAAGCATTAAAAAATGAGAATCTTTACAAAAATATACAGAGACACCACAAATTGGTAGCTGCCCATAACATTAAACAAACTGGACTCTTAAGAGTGGCTTCTCAATCACATATCATTTTAATAACCATTGCCTGGTACAGGGAAAACTGACAAGTCTTTTTTAAGCATCATTGCAACATTGTATTCCCGATAATTTAAGTAAACCAAACTGTGAGTAAATGAATGATACATGCCTAAAAATATCATGGTTTATACTATCAGTGGCCACTGGACTTAGGACTAGTCCAAGACCTTGATCTAGATTTTGACCTAGACCTAGACTGTGATCCTGACTGAGATTTGGATCTAGGTGGTTCTTTTTTCCTTGATTCCTTTTCATATCTTGAGCCAGACGTATAATGTGTTTTGGAATCTGTTTTAGAGGTGCCTCTAGTTTTGGTGTGAGATGCAGACCTAGAACGTGATTTAGCCTTCATTTCTTTCTTGGGCTGGGACTTGGACCGTGATCTTGAATTGGATTTGGATCTTGAAAAAGATCGATTTTGGTGTTTGAATCGATCATTGTCGGAATGGCTTCTGCTATGCTGTGGTCTTCCAGTCGGTCTACTGTTTCTAGGACTATAAGATCTTCTATAGTTGTAATCAAAGGAAGGACTTCTTGATCTCCTTCTTTCAGTAACTTTGGCTTCTAGAACGTCTGTGCGCGCGCGCGCGCACACACGCACACACTCGTCTTTATTTCTGTATTCTGGTTTGAGAATTTCCTATTGATGTATCTTCAAGTTCCTTGATTTTTTCTTCAACTATGTTGAGTGAATCTGTTGACAGCATTCCTCACCTATTTTACTGTGGATTTTTAAAATTCTGGCCTTTTCATTTGGTTTTTTCTTATAGTTTCCACCTTTCTGCTGAACCTTCTAATCTGAGCTTACATGCAATCCTCCTTTTTCAGTAGATTCTTTGACATGTCAATCATAGTTATTTTAAATTTCCTATCAGGAAGGTTCACCCTCTGTGTCATAGTTGATTCTGGTTCTGCCAGTTGCTTTGTCTATTGGGAGTGTGTTGTTTTTTCTTGCGTTTTCATATGCCCTTTATTTTTTGTTGTTGTTGAAATTTGGATACCTTGTGTAGTTCAGTAGAGACTGAGGTAAACAGCTTTCATGCTTAGAAACAGGCGTGCGTTTCCTTTTTTCTAACCCTTTCATGTGAGAGTTTGAGAAATCTAGTTAGGATGTAGGTTACGCTTGAAGTTTGTTGTCTCTATCATGAACCTCAGTGAGCCATGAGCTTCAAATTCCTCTAGTGGTACCTTGTGTTCAGGATCAGGCTGGGCTGTCAGAGGTGTTTTGTTTTTCCTCAATGTCTGCTCTGTTCTCAGCTTGAGATTTCTTCTTTACTGAGCCTCATATCAGGTCTCCTTCCATACTTTAGTTCCTCTTTGAGCAGTGTTCCCTATGACTTTTTACTTGAACTCTGTTAGCATTTAACATCACTAGTGCGTGGAGACTGTATCCTTGGGTGTTTGGGGCATGGCCTCCTGAGATCTCCTGCCACTTCCCCATCTGTAGTTCTGAGCCCAGCGTGTATTCTTTCTCCTCCCTCAAGAGTAGCTTGTTGGTTGTTCTGTTTCATTTGTTTTCTTTCCATGGCTGCAGTGGGTTTTCTCCAATACTCAAGGCTGGTGGGGTTAGTTCCTCTACCTCCAGAAGATTAATGCTTTAGTTCTGTAGGGGAGATAGAGGGGAAGGTTCCAGGTGGAGTTCTGTGTTCTTCCCATGGGAGTTGCTATTCCCTTTTCCCAGGTATGCATTACAAGGGACGCTTTACTTAGACATTTTCTCAGCTTTTCTGTGAGCACTTGGTGGGGATTTGTGGAGACATTGACCTGAAGGTGGCTGGACTCCTCTAATTTCTGTGACCTCCAGGGGCTTCTAAATCTCTTGCCACTTCACCCCTAGCTTCCGCCCTGACTGAAGTCTCCTTCCTGGTGCCTGGATGTGTCTCTTAAAAGTACGCACAGCTCATATTATTTCTCCTTGCAGTCATCTGTCTTTCCGCAGATGTGAGGCCAGTTGTTTGCCTCACAACCTCAGCTCTCCTGTGGGTACCAAACAGTCATGAATTTTCAACGTGTCCATATTTTTACTGTAAGTGTGGCAGTGCTCTTTTTCGTCCTTTCCATATCCCTGAGTGAAAATTAAAACTCCCCAGAGCTCTTATTTTCTTAATAAATCATTAAACTAAGGCAACATTTACCAAACCTTAAAGTTTCAGGACCCTGTTACATAAAGTTAATTGAAAACCCCAAAGGTCTTTCATTCTGTAATAGATGATAGATAGATAGATATTTACTGTATTAGAAATTAAAACATATTTTAAAATAATTTATTAATTAATTAAAAAATAAAACCGGGGGCTTTCCTGGTGGCGCAGTGGTTGAGAGTCCGCCTGCCGATGCAGGGGACACGGGTTCGTGCCCCGGTCTGGGAGGATCCCACATGCCGCGGAGCGGCTGGGCCCGTGAGCCATGGCCCCTGGGCCTGCGCATCCGGAGCCTGTGCTCCGCGACGGGAGAGGCCACAACAGTGAGAGGCCCGCATACCGCAAAAAAAAAAAAAAAAAAAACCAATAAACCCATTATATATTAACATAACTTTTTTGGAAAATTAAACACATTTATAGAACAAAATATATTTAGCGATAAACATTTTACTGATTGTTTTATAATGTTCCAAATCTATTTGCTGCCTAGTTTAAGAGACAGTGCAGTTGGAATTTCGTATCTCCTTTCTGCATTCAGTGGGTTGCTGTGTGACATCATATAACCTCTGGAAAATTCCACTGTAAACTCATGAAGGAATGAGAGTGAAAAGTAGAAATGATGTTTTCGCGTTATTATGAAAATAGGTTTGACTTTGCAGACCCTCTGAACAAGATGGGATTGACCTCCCCCAATGGGAGGAAATGAAACTATACCCCTCCCACAAATGAATATATATCAAGTCCCAGTGTGTTAGAAGGTTCAGTTTTCGTATAACGTACTACACTTCTGAGATCTTAGGAGAGAGAAAAATATAAAGGCAAATGTGGATCTAGTAAAGGACTGAAGTCATGTTTGAACCTAGGTCCACCTGACTATGTTCTGTCTCCCACGCCCTTCTGTCTTGGATGGGTTGGAAAACAGGCACACCAAAGTGCACTCCACAGTTAGCACTTATTTCCTATAGCATCTACGTTGGTCTTCCCCAAACTGGGAACAGCATCTCGCACCCTCTGTAGCTACAAATAATGTTTAGAAGATTGTTGGATCTTCTAGAAAGGTAACTCATGAGCATTACCTTTGGATATTTAGAATTGTATAGGTCTCTATGTATACAGGCAATTCATAGGTTTCTTACTGTTTCATATATTAACCAAGCATATCGAATACTTTTTAAAAGTTCCCCTTGTATGTTGTTTTACAAATATCTTATGGATATCAACATGTAATTTTTATTTTTCGTGAGTGAAAGGAATTAAAAATCTGGAATTTGTTATCAATAAAATGCGCCTGTTTTGATATTAGCAGACTGTTAGCAGTCTGACTTTGGTACAGCTCATCTTTGGAACTTGCAGTTATTACAAGTTATTCCCGAACGTTGTAATTGTCAGGACACCTGATAATATAGAGTGAGAGGACAGACAACATTATATGATGGAGTGTGAACATATGCTTTGTTCTTTCTTCAAGTCCGCTGCATCTTTGTTGAATTTCATGATGTTTTAATATTTCACTACACATTTAGGTCCTGAAGCATGAAATATATGCTAGCCAGAATGCTTGCCAAGATACTAGTGCCAGAGTTGGAATGCTGGAGTGTGTTTATTGAACAGCATTAACAAACTAAATAGGGTTGCAGGTTTATATTTTACTCTGAAGCCTCAAAGTGATTAAAAGACGAGAGAGGGAAAGAGAACTGACAGGTTCTGTAAAAACTAAAACAGAATCAATTCTCAGGCGCACACCAATATCATTCATAATGCAAATGTCCATGATACAAATAGCCTGCTTTATTGAACTCGTACTGTATTTCATTGTGTTAGGCTCTTTCCTGACATTGTTTCTGTCCTTCACAACTACCCTTGAGGTGGGTGATACTCCCATTTTACAGATGAAAATACTGAGGTTCAGAGACATAAGAAACTTAGTCCCAAACCCAAAATTAGTAAGTGACAGAGCTTATATTTGAGCTCGTATCAGCTGAGGTGCAAAATCTATACATGTCACTTATATTCCACCAAGCTGTTTTTTTTTTTTTTTGCAACGGTAGACAGAAGGTAAGCCAAATTTATAGTCGAAATATTAATATTTGTGCTTAGAAACTTGAGTTGTTAATTCTCTATTAAAAGGCAATTCATCATGCAGCATTATATCCTAAGGATTTGACAAATCCTGTAACCTGATTCATTGCCTACAAGTTTTCTGATTTAAAAAATTTAACTTACTCAGGTTTTTCAGTGAGTATGAGACAGAGACAGGGTACTTGATTTAAAAGCTCTCCGAAAATTACTACTTGACTAAAAATTGTTTCTCTGATATTAACAGCTGTGATGTAAACATCATGTCCTTGGCCATAAGCAGGAGGAGGAGTGGGAAATTGTATTTCAGTGGACCCAGTGTTCAATCTTGTTTTATATAATGTCACAAAATCCTGTACAGTGAGCATCGTCTTTTCTTTAGAGACAAAGAACTATAGATTCAGATGAGAACCAACTTGTGCTAATTGATGCAGCTCATAACTGGCAAAGTCAGAATTCATATATGAGAATATCACACGTTCATTTGACAATAAGAAGATGGCAGCAACCCTCACTTTGCTGAGAGGGACTGTTGTCTCTACGTTACTTATTATGATTCTTGTAACAGAGTAAACATTTGTCATAATCACATTGATGATATACTATACTAAGCATCCCGTAAACGTAACTCTTTCATGTACTCCAAATCCAAACAATTACGTAACTTTATGTACTTTTTTATGAGTAAAACAAAATAAACTATTTCATCTTTATTTTGAAAGGCAATTTCCAGGTCATGTCCTGGCAGTAGTTTAAATTTACTTTAATGTCTTCATAAAAAGGAACCAAAATAAACATGTTATTGAATATTTTCTATATGCTATCTTAGCGTTGTCTTAGGTCTTTAAATGGATTTTCTTATTTGATAATCACAAAAATTCCATTTGGTACTGTTTTCAGTCATATTAGAGATCGAAGAAATGAGGTCCATAGAGTTGTAACTCTGACCACCTTCACATGGTTGGCCTAAGTCTGGCATTGAACACACAGTGTCAGATTCAGAGCCTAAGGATGAACGATGGTAATTGGTACTCATTTTGATGATCTTGTGGCACCTGAAAAGAGAAATCCTTTCTGGATTGTCAAGAAGGATTGTGAAATGTAGGTTTCTAAAAAACATTCTTGAAGTATAGAATATATAACTAGAATGCAGTAAACACAGTTTCCAGCTGGATGAATTTTCAGTGATCACATCCATGGCAATAGCCCCCAGATAAGAAGCAGAGCATTATTAGTTCTCTGGGAGCCCCTTATTCCCTCTTCGAGCCATTACCACCCTTCCAAGGAAACCTCTGTCCTATACCTAACACTGTGTTTGTTCTGCCTGAGTTTGAACTTTATAAAAAATATACTGTGTGTGTTGTTTTGTATTTTTTTTTCTGGAACTCTTATACTTTATTTTTTAAATACCTTTATTGGAATATAATTTCTTTACAGTGTTGTATTAGTTTCTGTTGTACAACAAAGTGAATCAGCTACATGAATACATATATCCCCATATCCCCTCCCTCTTGAGCCTCCCTCCCACCCTCCCTATCCCACTCCTCCAGGTCATCACAGAGCATCGAGCTGATCTCCCTGTGCTATGCAGCAGCTTCCCGCTAGCCATCCTTTTTACATTTGGTAGTGTATATATGTCAGTGCTACTCTCTCACTTCGTCCCAGCTTCCGCCTCACCCGCTGTGTCTCAAGTCTGTTATCTATGTTTGCATCTTTATTCCTGCCCTGCAACTAGTTTCATCAGTACCGTTCTTTTGGCTATTGTAAATAGTGCTGCAGTGAACATTGTGGTACATGACTCTTTTTGAATTATGGTTTTCTCAGGGTATATGCCCAGTAGTGGGATTCCTGGGTCATATGGTAGTTCTAATTTTTGTTTTTTAAGGAACCTCCATACTGTTCTCCATAGTGGCTGCACCAATTTACATTCCCACCGACAGTGAAGGAGGGTTCCTGTTCTTTTGTATTTGGCTTCTAACTTAGAAACTGACCCTGAGATGCAGATTCACATGCTGGAAGTGTACTGGGAAGTCCTCTTGGCAACTTCACCTGGAGGGAGTGGGTGAAGGAGGTTTCAGCAGGAGGAAACTGAATTGAGATCCAGTTGCACCAAAGACCTGAGCCAGTCCCACATGGAACTCCAGGGCTGGGTGGCCAGGATGGGCAAGGGGCCTGGGTCCCTGTACCTCCACCTTGGCCATTTCAGTCTTGAAGGGGGTATTGGGGACTCTTAGAGTCCACCCACTGGGCCATTGAGATTCGCTCCATTCATTTACCCTTGTGGGGAAAAGCTCCCCAAGGGGAAAGGGGGGATAAATTGGAAATTTGGGATTAACAGATACACATAACCATGCATAAAATAGATAAACAACAAGGACCTTCTGTATAGCACAGGGAACTATACTCAGCATCTTGTAATAGCCTATGATGGAAAAGAATCTGAAAAAGAATATATGTATATGAATCACTTTGCTGTATACCTGAAACGTTGTAAATCAACTATACTTTAAAAAGAGAGAAGATGGAAAATCAGAGGTTAAAAAACAAACAAACAAAAAAACTAAGCAATAATAAACTTAAAAAAAAAAAAAACCTCCTCCAGGATTTTGGTTGGTCTGTTTTCTCAAGAAAACTTGCAAGAGGAGGTCTAGTGGGGTAAAATAAATCCCTTGCTTCAGCAGCTGGTCTCTGGGCCACAACTCGTCATCCCCTTCCTCTCCTACCAATTCTAGAGCCCTTCACTCACAGTTACAGCACCTCTGCTTGTCTGGACAGATAACCAAGTAGAGTGATCCAGATCATCGTCTCTAAAGGGTCTGCGTTCCTGAACACCATGCCCTTCTCAGGCTGCAGCACTTGTCCATCTACCACCACAGTTGGTCAGGAGGATATGAAAAAATGCCCTGCAGGGACTTCCCTGGCAGTCCAGTGTTTGAGACTTCGCCCTCCAATGCAGGGGGCACGGGTTCGATCCCTGGTCGGGAAACTAAGATCCCACATGCCTTGCAGCCAAAAAACCAAAGTATAAAAACAGAAACAATATTGTAACAAATTCAGTAAAGATTCAAAAAATGGTCCAAATCAAAGAAAAATCTTTAAACAAAAATTAAAAAAAAAAAAAGCCCTGCAAATTATCTGAGTGCTAAATATGTCCTTCACTGCCCTGTTGAGATACATCCGCTTATCTTCCCCTAATGTTCAGAATCAAGTATTGCTGCCAGAATTGTGACTTCTTTCCAGGTCTGCTAGTCTCTTGATACAAGGTACTCAGAGTGACTGGGGGGTAGCTATAATTTAAAGTTTAATTTTTCCTTTGACGTGTCCCCTTTGGAAGTGTTTCCTCTCTGGGAACCAGTCCTTTAGACCTTTGGTACCTATAGTTTTGAGTACAGGAAGCACAAATTTCCCAAATGGGTCACTGGGAGAAATGTTAAATGAGTCACTCTTACATCCACCCCTTGGTTCCTAAACAGTCATCATAATTTAGGGTACAGATTGCATCCTAGAAATATGGTGCCCCGTGCTGGCATGTTCCCATACCCAAGCCGGGACCTCAACTGCAAGTTCAAAAGGCCATTCCATCCTCTGTTGGGCTAGCAGCTTTTGGGTGGTGTGACATGTGATAGGACTGGTGGATCCTCATAGTTATGTGTCTGCTTCCATTCATCATTTGATATAGGTGGTCCTCTGGTCCAGTGTGATAGTACCCAGCCTCCTTTACCTGTGGAGTAAATACAAGCCCGTGGACAGTGGTTCTCTTTGAGATCCTTTGGGCACTGAAAGCAGCCTCATACTTGGAGTAGGTATCAGTTCCAGTTGAGATGAATCACTGCCTTTTCCAGAGTGTAAGGTTTCCGGTGTATTTCAGCTGGCCAAGTGTCTGGTGATTCTCCCAGAGGGATAATGCCCTATTAGGGTATCAGTGTTACTTTCTGTTGCTGGCAAATTTGACAAGTGGCTGGGCAGTCGGTAGATCATGAGGATGTTGGCCCTGTGCACAGCATCCAGGTCCACTGCCATGGCCTCTCTGTTCACGTACCCATTGTACTACCGCTGGAGTGGTCAAGGGGCTGCTGGCTGGTGTCAGTTGACCAGATCATCTGTCTGCCTGGTTGTGTCTGCCTCTTCTGTAGTGGCTGTTCCCTGGAGGGCTCTAACATAGGTTAACAAGTCCTTCAAGCTCTTCATACTTCGTGCTCACTCCCACGGTCTTTCCAAGACTCTCTCCCCAGACCTCCTTCCTCTCGATCTTTTTTTTAAAAATTTTATTGAAGTATAGTTGATTTACAATGTTGCATTAATTTCTGCTCTACAGCAAAGTGACTCGGTTATACATGTATATATTCTTTTTCATATTCTTTTCCATTATGGTTTATCACAGGATATTGGGTATGGTTCCCTTGCTATACAGTAGGACTTTGCTTCCTCCCAGTCTTCCAGTCATTCTCCTTCCATGTAGCACTGCCTGGAATTTTGCATCCAATAGTCCTTGATACCTGTAAGTATTCCCCTTTCCCTAGTCTCTGGGTACTGAGTAAATGGTTGTAGACCTCTTTGTGGAGGGACTGGGTGAATCATTAACATACATACTTACCATGGGTTTCTGGGTCCTTCTCAGGAACCCAGTTTTTCCGTTAGTTAATGCGCTTGGTGTTCGAAAACTGGCTCAGGTCCAGACATTAGGCAAAGGATTGTGAATTTTTGTTGAGGCAGACCTTCTCAACTTTCTAATTATCCACCTTTGATTTGTTTTGATCATATAATTGGACAATATCCTTGTTGGCTGCCCATCTTTTTTTCCACAGAGAATGCTGAGTTTGATTAACCGTCCCCATTACCCTGAATGGGTCACCAATTCCTGGCTGCCTTTCTTTTTTGTTTTTTTTTGCGGTACGCGGGCCTCTCACTGTTGTGGCCTCTCCCGTTGCGGCGCACAGGCTCCGGACGCGCAGGCTCAGCGGCCACGGCTCACGGGCCCAGCCGCCCCGCGGCATGTGGGATCTTCCCGGACCGGGGCACGAACCCGCGTCCCCTGCGTCGGCAGGCGGACTCTCAACCACTGCGCCACCAGGGAAGCCCCTGGCTGCCTTTCTTGATGATAATCATGCTCATCTTTGCTGTCAGGAGCATTGCTCTGTAATAGCATCTCCTACAATCAGCCCCGGTGTAGGAGAACAGCACCACCAAGCATGTCAACATAGTCTGTACCTACGTAACTAGTACATTTCTTATGACTTTGATAAACTGTGTGTCCTCCAGGACCTCCCACAGAATGTGGTCCCTTGGTAGGTTTTCTGGCCTTAGTATATCCTGGAAAATATACTCTACCATGCCCACTTGTCTGTACATTTTGGTCCTTTTTTTTAATTGTCTGCCATGGTGTGGACATTGCTTCCTCCAAATTTCTGAGAACTATTTTAGCAACACGTTTGTACTGTCTTCTAGGTTCATGTTTAGGGAGTTACATCCTGTATCATGGATGATTGTTCCCGTATCAATAAACTGTTCCTTATTAAACTGTATGTCCCTCCCCACTAGGTCTGGGACTCCCAGCATCCTACCTGAACCCATTCTCTCAGCTCTGGCCATGCGTGTTTGTTTGGTCCCACAGCTCCTTCAATATTCTAGACCCTCTTCTCCCCCAGCAGACCCAGCACTTACCCAGCCAGGTTGTGTCGTGACTTGACCTAGTAATGTTTCTGGCAGATCAGAGGGGAAGTGGACTGTGTTGTCACGGTGACATTTGTTGTCTTGCAAGGAGAGGCCTCAGCATCATCTTTATCCAGGGACTGGTGCCAGCCTTAGAGAGGGGAGTGGGCTGCTTTGTTAGGCCAAGGAGGTTCAGGGTAATCTCGTGATAAAATATTTTCAAGTGCATTGACTGAGATGTTCTTATCTCGAATCTCAGGGTTCCTCTCCTTCCCAACAAGGGACCTGACCTTGGCGCAGCAGACTTGCTGGGGCCGGCTAAGCAGTCAAGTTTCCCCTTATTTAAGCCCAGATTCTCTGACTGCAGGAGCTGAGAGTCTCTGTATATGTTAACCAAGGAGGCTGTGTAGTGCCTCTTGCAAGATGAGGATACCTGCCACCCCTGCCGATTCTCCCCGTATAAGCGTGTCCCATCAAGAAATGGCACTTATTTCTGCTCTCCTTGAATCTGGGCTGAGTTTGTGACTGGCTGTGACCAGTAGGATGTGGCAGAAGTGATGGTTATGTTCCTGGACTTCTGAGCCCATTAGAGGCCTGGCAGCTTTCTCTTTCTCCTCTTGGAACCCAGCCACTGTGCTATGAGGAGCCCAAGCCACAGGGAGAGGTCACATGAAGGACAAGTGAGTTGAAATTCTAAGCCAGAATCCAACGCCAGCGTAGGAGTGAACCACGTTGCATGGGCCCTGAGACGACTCCAGGCAACATGATGACGCGAAGAAGCAAAGCTGCCCAGCTGAGCTCAGTCAACCCTCAGATCACAAGAGATAATAAAATGGCCATTGTATTAAGCCGCTGAGGTTGGGGTGGTTTATTATGCGTCAGTGGAGATCAGAGAGAGTTCGCCTGAGCTTCAGGCTGCGCTGTACATTGGTGGCCTCAGTTTTTCATTGTCTTTCTCTAGTGTATCCTTAGCAAGAGCCAGCTGTTTCCATTGCCCTTATAATGACTACTTCACCCAAATCTGTCAAACAGCCACGATATTGTACAGTGTCTTCCCTTCTGCCAGTAGACGTTTTCATAATTGCACCATTATCACATCCCAGGGGCTGTCAGTTCTCTACTGGTGATGGGTCCTCCTTGTTAGTTGTTGGGTGGGCGTTGTTATGCTATTCCTGGTATTAACCCTCTTAACTCGAGTCCACCAGGAAACACTCTGAAACTCAGAGGTTTGCAGGAAACAACATCTATAAGGGAAAGAGAGGAGCAGGTGAGGCAGGGGGAGAATTTGAACTAAGAGGTAGCGACACTAAGGGCCTCAGCCAAACCTGTGGGCTGCTCGGGACCAAGGCCAGCCCTTCAGAGACGTCCTGCATTGAAGCAATAGCGCCAGGGCCACATCACAGCCATTCATGGGATGCCGTTGATCCCTTTGACAGAGGAATCCAGGCATGAGCCTTCAGCGGTCAACACTCCTGGCAGCCAGGAAAATGAATGCCTTGGGTGTTGGGGGGATTCTGTGTGGTACACCAGACCAGCTACTACAGTTTCTTTTGTTGATTGTAATGGTGAGATTTATCCATGTGGTTGAGTGTAGCTATTAATTGTCTGTCCTCATTGTGTGACTATACTGAAATGTATTGATGGATTCTATTGCTCTGAACATTCTTGATCAGATCTTTTGATGAATGTGTATATATATGTAGGTATATGTGTATATATTTGGGGGGATTATATACCTGAGAGCAAAATTGCTGGATCAGAGTAGATATGTATTTCCAGCTTTAGCAAATACAGTTTTCCAAGATGTTTTAACCAATTTAGACTTCTATCAGGAATGCAGGAGGGTTCCGTTATATATAGTTTCATATTTCCTTTTAATTTTTGGAAACGTGATACTTTTATATACATATATGAGTATTTCTAATAATTGTTAATTAGAATGATACATTATTTAGAAATCTTGGGAATTCAGTAACATTTAAAAAAGTCGAAGTTAATTTTATTTGGTTGTTTTCATATATTGGTATTGAAAATCTAGCTAGATTTATTGAATTTTTCTACCAATTTAATTTTTATCTGCTTAAAGCTTTAGCATATTTAATTGGAGGATTGATTTCCTTTTACCAATGTTAATTTTGTGTGTCTGGATCCCTTCAAAAGGAGATAAATCTGTAGTTATTAAATTTTCTAGATTTGTATATTCTTTGATAGAGGTAGGAAGACGAAAGTGTTATCATTTCTCAACATGATGTATATCTTTGAGGGGCCCAGATTCATGGCTATCATGCTGTGCTTGACTGCCTTCCACACATGAACTTCCCTAAAGATTTTAACCACCTTGGAAAGAAACAAATAAAAAATTTAACCATAGTCTAAGGTGTCGTCTTTTTTTTTTTTTTTTTTTTTGGCCGCATGGTATGTGGGATCTTAGTTCTCCGACCAGGGATTGAACCCGCACCCCCTGAAGTGGAAGCATGGAGTCTTAACCACCGGACCACCAGGGAAGTCCCTGTCATCTTTTTTTTTTAGCATCATTTTTTAAATGAAGACTGTCAGTATACCAGAGTCAGGTGCCTTTTCTCACCTAGTATTTTATTATGGTTATTTTCCTGGTCAAAAGAAATCTGCATCATTTCATTTTATATATACATGATTTAGGTATATCAGAATTTATTTAAATAACAGTGCTGAACATTTGGATTGTTTTCATTTTCTTGGCTCTTGTAAAGAATGCTAATTATATTTAAAAATATAGCTTTTCATGCTATTTTATCAATTAAGCTTAAATTTTGGAAGGAATTATTAGCTTGGGTTAAAGAGTTTTTCTAGATATTGTCAAATTACCTCCAGAAATATTCTTATTTGCTAATGTGTTACCTCTGCTGTTGGGTCTACAATTTTCCTACACTTTTGCTGCTGACACAGTATTTACAGTGTATCACTTTTGCCAGTCTGATATATGAATAATATATGTTGTTGCTTTAAATTTTATTGCTTGTTTAGTAGTGAGATGGAATATTTTAGCATATTTTCATTGGACATTTTATTATTTCTTTTGCAGATTGTCTTTCATCTGTTTTTAATTGGTTTGTTCATCTTTTATCAATTAATACCAACTATAAACCCTTTGCTTTCCCATATGCCAATATGGCCTATATGCCATATCCTATATGTCAATGTCATGTTTGTATCTTGCCTTTGCTTTTCAACTCTTCCTGTAATTTTGACAAATTCCTTTTTTTGTTTATGGTTTATGCTTTATGGTTTAAGCTGATGCTTTTAGGACCTTTCCAGCCCCGAGGTTTTCCTCTGATTTAGATCTCAAATTAGACATGTCAGCCAGAGAGGACTGCTTACTGGTCTAGTTCTGTGGTTTTTCATGGTATTTCCTATGCCTGGCATAGCACTCCACCCCCAGACATACAAATATACACACCACTATAACTGCTATAAAGAATAAGCACCTGGTAAATATCAACCCTTTTGTCAAGCCTTTGGTCAAAGATGACCGTCTCTTGGAGCCTTCCCTGAGTCTCCTCCCTTCCTCCTCTGTAAAGTTGACTGTTCTTTTCTCCTTGTTTCCTCTATCATCCTCAAAGTAACTATTATAAGACCTCCAACACTTTAAGGCTTGCATGCTCTTACTGGACTGTAAATTTTTTTGTACAAAATTTGTATTATGTCCATCTCCATACTCCCAGCAATGTAGGATACTTACACAGCAGATGTCTGTTGGGTACTTTCAGATACACGATTGATTGAAATGATTTGCCCAGGCTTGGAGGGCTGCTAAGAAGCACAGCCCAGCCTAATCCCAACATTCTGTTCACTTTAAAAAAATTTTTTATTGAAGTATGGTTGATTTACAATATTGTATAAGTTTCAGGTGTACAGCATAGCTGAATATACATATATAAATATATATATATAGATTCTTTTCAGATTCTTTTCCCTTACAGATTATTACATAATGTTGAGTAAAGTTCCCTGTGTTACACAGTAGATCCTTGTTAGTTATCTATTTTATACATAGTAGTGTGTGTTATGTTAATTCCAGCCTCCTAATTTATCCCTCCCCCCACCCACTTTCCCCTTTGGTAACCATAAGTTTGTTTTCTGTGTCTGGGAGTCTCTTTCTCTTTTGGAAATAAGATCATTTGTGTCTTTTTTTTTTTTTTTTTTTTTTTACTGTACCCCATTGCCACTTTTCTGCTTGTGAGGTAACGAGGACCAGGAGTGGTTATCTTCTGCACAGATAATTCAATTCAGAAAGTTCACATCCGAATCCTTTCTTTTTCTTACCTAGTTTTCACCCAACTAGAACTTACTTAATTTACTTGTGTAAAGATGACATCTTTTTCTCCTTAAAGGGAAAATCTTGAGCAGCCAAATAATACTTTGGGATGGTTTTATGGAAGACTTGTCCATTTTCTTTAGACTTAAAAGTCCTCCCGCCTCCAGTATTTTTGTTTCTTACTGCAAATGTTACTTTTTTTCCTTTTAACTAAATTGTGTTTTGCCCATTATTTTTTCTGGTTGGTAAAATTCATATTGCTAAAGTGAGATTTAATTTAACGGTTATTGTTTTGTGGCTAGAATTTCATGGAATAAGCCACCTTCTTCCATAAAGTAAATGGATTTCATGGTTCAGCAACTAACACAAAACTCATTTAATGTGACAGGAGAACATGATTTTAAAAGTTAAGCTCCAGATGATCATAAAATCATCGACTTCTTTTGAGCTGGAAGTGACCACAGAAATTGTTCTTTCTTCAAATCACCAAAGTCAACATCGTAGAAATGTATTTATCTAGCTTTTGACTAAATTGCCTCTATTTGCATCCTATCATAAGGCCACTAATTTTATATGGTTCTAATTTTTGGAAGGTTTCTTCCTATATCAAGTTCTATTGGCCCCTTATCTCTCCATTGAATGCTTATTTGTTGAGAACCTACTAACCTTCTCTGTTACTTGGACTATTGCAGTAGTCTAACTGGCCTCTTGTTCCCATCCAACTCACTCTGTCCCACAGCCACTCCCAATCCACATCCACACTAATTCTTATGTGCTTGGGGTTGGTGAAGGACATCTGCTTACCATTGCCTGTCTTTCTACCTGGTGAAAAGTTACCTGCCACTTCCTGGCAGTGTGAACTTGGATAGTCACTAAGCCTCTGTTACTCAATATTCTCAGCTATATAGGCTGATAATAGGTCTCCCGCCTCACTGAGTGGTTTTACAGGTTAAATGGTGTGCATAGCAGCCACTATTATGACCACGCCAGACCTTGTGGTCAGTGACACAATGTCCCAGACCTCTGCGTCTCTTCCATGGACCATCCCACGGAAGGTCTAATCCCATCTCAACAAGCCTCCTGAATGATATAGCCCCACTGGTGTGTCTGAGTTCTCTTCCTCATCAACTATCTCTTGGAACTGAACACTTGCAGATGATTCTTTGTACTAATAATACCTCACGTCAATTTATTTAGAAAATAAGCCTTTAGTTTACAATATTATTCAGAAAAAAAGAAAAACAAAAGGTAAAGCTACTTTGTAATCTGATATTAGCCAGGGCCAGGGTTCTGCCGTAACTGATAGATTGATCCATTATCTTTTGCAATATGATACTAAGTGAGGATTCCAAAATATGCAGTATTGTTGGAGATAAAAACATCTGTAAATCTGTACAGTCTCCATCAAAGCTGGCTTGACCTATGAGCATTCTAAATGATTACTTTGGGAGAGAAGCAGGGAAATTTTGGTGGGAGCTGTGGGGAGAATAATGGGCCAGACCCCATAATTTGCTGGCTACAGACCTCATTATGGCAGGCCTTTTGACTTTCTCTAATATTGCCTGTGGAATTTTGCCCATGGTTTGCCTATGGAAAACCTCTTTAAAACTGAAATATTGCCTAGAAAATGTGAGTAGGAGTAAAGTGAAAAGTGAATATAGTTTATAGTATAAAGAAGTCCTACCCGAAAGGTACACAAAATGGCACCATTCAGTAGGAACTTCAAGTATTTGAGGGTAAATCTTCCCTCGGCAAGTAGATAACTGAAAATAGTTATAATAATTTTATTTGTTTTAGACAGATTAATCCTTTTAATTAATCCTTTTATTAATCCTTAACTTTTTTTTTTTGTTTACGAATTCAGTGCTTTTTAGTAATAACAAAGCAGTACTCTATAGTGGTCAAGTCTTAAAGTCAGAAAACGTGGCTTTGCTCTCCGATTCTGATGTTCACGGGCCATGTGACCTTGGAAATGTCATTTTGATCCATCCGCATCTTTCTTATCTGTAAAATAGAATTAGCCATGCTTGCCCTGCCTGCCTCCCCTTGTTTTCTTGAAAAGCGGATAAGGGAATAAATATTAGTTATTTTGTTTTTTGTTTTTTATTGAGGTATAATTGACATAGAACATTATATTAGCTTCAGGTGTACAGCATAATGATTCAGTATTTGTATTTATTGCAAAACCACCATAAGCTTAGTTATCCATCACTGCATTATTTATTATTTTGAAAAGGACTGTTTTAAATGAATGTATGGGATTATTTATGATTTTAGTTCCTGACATTAATAATATAAATGGAAGAGTCTCTTTCTGATTAACCTATTTTGTTCATAAATATAAAAATAATTTCCTCACATTTCGTGGATTTAATAAAACATTTAAAATATATAGTTACGAGTTCAGCTTTGACCCCTCGTACATCTTAATGTCCTAAAAGAATTTTAAACTTAATATCTGTTTTCACAGTTGGATAACACAAAGTTATCGATTGCTGTTTAGGTACCTATTGACCATAGAGTAGACTGCAGCTGTTGCTACCCGGCACAATAAATCTTCCTGCTCTCGAAAAGCTACAATCAGTAGTCCACTCTGTTGGTTTAAATCTGTGATTCCTTTCTTTCAGGGACCCCTGGACACATTACTCTGTCTGTGCTCCTGTGATGCTTAAGTCACACTTGTTAAAATACAGATTCCTGGCCATTTCACCTGTGTGGTCTTAGGATTATGCTTTTCGAATAACATCTCCAGGCGCTACTGATGTACACTAAATAATTCCATATCACTCTTTCTTGACCACTAAATTCTCAATGTCTGACAAATTAGTAAGTGTAATTAATTCTTCTCAATTTTATATAAGGAAAACTCAAGGGGGAAAAAAAGACTTTATCATGCCTAAGATAATAATCAGCACTTTCATTTTAGATTTTCTTTTTTACCAGCAGCTATGGCTAGCTTTTTTGTTCTATCTAGGATAGGCAACATTATTTTTGCAAAAAAAAAAAAAAAAATTAAGAAAACGCAAAGGTGAGGTTTAAAGATTTCAACTTCTTTCCCACCTTTCATCCAACCAAAGCCTGTGAATGTCAACTAAGAAACTGCAGTGTTTCAGCAAGTGTTGTGTTGCCAGCCATAATGGGCATCAGTTGGGCTCAACCTACAGCTGAAATAAATGGTTGAACTTTTTAATCTGTCTGTTGATCATTTGGGAACGCTTCCACTGCCATTAGTAACAGTGTATAACTTGATTTCCAGCTTTTTACATGATTTACCCAACCCGATGTTAGTCTTGATACCCTGATAATGTCTAGGCTTCGAAGGAATTTAGAAGATTTTTGCCATTTTTTTTAGCCATCCAAGAGAAGAGTTAATTTATGGTAGAATATGGAAAAAAAGGACATCCATTGCTCTCAAAAATAGTAAACTTTGGTAGGTGCCTGAGATGGAGGAAAGGAAACCTTCAAACCTTTGAAGACAGAGTAGATTGTTCTACAGCAGCGTTCTTAATGTGTTGTCCCTCGCCAGCAGGATCAGGACACAGGGAGCTTGTCAAAAATGCAAATTTTCAGGCCCCACCCCAGATCGACTGAATCAGAAACAGTGCGAGTGGGCCCAGCAATCTGTGCATTAACAGGCCCTCCAGGTGGTTCTTATGGGGGCTAGAGTTTGAGAACCATTGCTCTGAAGCATCGTTTGTGAACCTAAGATGCAGTCCAACTATGCATTCTTTCAGTACCCCTAATGTAAAACCTGATGATTTATTTCCATTGATCTAGATCAGTGCTTCTGGCCCAGCCCTTCTGAGAAGCACCAGGCTGCCATCCGCCACCAGCAGATGCCGAGGCCGCAGGCTAGACACCTCTGCCTGTCCTTTCTCTGTTCAGGATAACAGCAGGAGAATTGTCCTTGATGACACATGTAGGGCAAAACTGGAATGTTTTTGCAAAATAATCCAGGTCAGCTTCTCTCTAGCTAAAATTCACCCAATCAGCCAGATGTTAAAATCTTGTCAAAATCTTTGTTGGTTTCCTCTAGTCCTAAATGCGACACCTGCACCGTTCTTGGCTGCTCGTGTAAATGAGGCAGATCCTGGGTTTGTTGGCATACCAATGCCTTCTGTAGACAGGGCTTTGACAGTGATGCTCTCAGGGATGTTCTGAGACTCGACCTATGTCGCTTTTTGCCCATATCAAATTGCTACTTAGAATGCATAATAACTAGGCTGTACTTAACAATTATGCACAGAAGGAGAAGAGGCAGGTCCTGGGAAATACAAGATGCTTACAGAATAGGTGCTTTAGCTACACACACCTTGAAGGTTTCTTTCCATTTTTTTAAATCCCTTTCCAATAGCTGGCTTGCTCTATGCGGACCTGCTTCTCCACCTGTCTCTCAACAAAACCTGCTCCTACACCTGTAATTTGAGAAAGGTAAGCATCACATACTTTGGGGTTAATTGTGCTGTCAGAGTGTTGGCTTTACTTTCAACAGCCTCAGCAAAGGATTTCTGAGGAAAGATGGGGGAAAAACTTTACTAAACATCCTAGCATAGAGGAAAGAAAACCTCAAAACACTCGGCATCATTTATTATGTTTACATTTTTGTTTCTCTACTCATTAGGTGTTTAACTTTGGACAAATAGCCTCTGACCTTTAGTTTCATCACCCGTAAAATAGGATCCTACTACCTATTTTTACAGGGTTATTTTGTGTGGTAGATATAATTAATGCAAGGTGAATGTACATAAGTGGATGCTTAAAAGCTGGTAACTATCATTTGTTACTCATTGTTATTTTTAGGGCTTCATGTTGGGAGTAGAAGATTAACTTTATTTGCAATGCAGAAATGCTAAGAAAGTGGTTTTTAAAAATAGCAATATATCCTTTCTTTTTAACAGTTTGACATTGAAATGAGTTATCAAAAAGATGTTTTGAAATCACCTCCCCTAAAGGTCTTTAAGATCGGTCACATTGGATGTGGAAGAAGCTGGCTTGTCTTAGATGACTAAACTCTAAAAATTCTTCCCCATTTTGAAATTTAGTGTTTATCCTTGGCCTGATGGACACCTAGAAAATTGATTTAAGTGACACAGATGAAAGCAAAGAAATAACAGTTGTTCTCCATTGACCAGTTTTAGTGTTTGTGGTTTCTGTAGTTATCTTTTAGGAGTAGCAATAATGCTTTTAACTTCCATGCCCATCATCATCTTGCATCAGTTTCAACACATTTTCTGTAATAGCTATCAAGTCAATAGACACTGCAGCCTGCTAGACTCCGAGCTGGTAAACAATTTGCCCAGGATAGAGAGGGGCCAGGCCTGTGTAATTTCAGGTTAATATATCTGCTAAACATACATGCAGTTTCCCCTTTCACTATGTTTGACTTCAGCTTGTAAGGTAATTGGGAAAATTGAAAAGTAATATTTCCAGTAATGAAAAAAATCAATTTATTAAAATCTTTTTTTCCCTTTATTCTTGCAGAAAAGCAGAGGGAACTGTGATATAAGAAATATATATTTGGCATTTGACCCCTTTAAGATACAGAGCTGCTAAAACCCTTGGAATTTCCTAAATGCAGAGAGCAATAAAGGTGTCCTTTGTTACATTAATGAAGTAACTTTTGGAAAGCACCTGAGGATGGGGGCTGGTTGCCAGGGGCGCCAACCACCTGATTAGAGGGTGGGACCTTCCAGTCCCACCCCCTGACTTCCTGGGAGGGGAGAGGGGCTGGAGATTGAGTTCAATCGCCAATGGCCAATGATATGTCAATCATTCCTAAGTAAGGAAGCTTCCTTAAAAACCCAAAAGAGCGGCATTCAGAGAACTTCCAGGAGAGTGAACATAGGCAGGTCCTGCAAGAGTGATGCCCTCAGAGAGATGGAAGCTTCGAGCCCTTTCCCTGTGTGCCTTGCCTGTGCGTCTCTCCCATCTGGCTGTTCCCTGAGTTACATCCGTTGTTAAGAGACAGGTAATCTAATGAGTAAAATATTTACCTGGGTTCTCTGAGTTGCTCTAGCAAAATAATTGAACCCAAGGAAGGCGTCGGGGGAACCTCCAGTTTAGAGCCCGTTGGTCAGAAGCACAGGAAGCTTGTGATTGTCTGAAGCCCGGCGGTGGGGGCAGGGATGTCTTGCGTGTTTGAGCCTCTAACCTGTGGCACCTGATGCTACCTCCAGGTGGATAGTGTTAGAATTGAGTTGAATTGCAGGGCACCCAGCTAGTGTTGGCAAATTGCGGGAAAGATCCACCACACATTGGAATTGGGTGCAGAATCTTAGGGACAAATCGAAAAGTGCAGGAATTCACACGGGATGTTGCCTATTGTTAAAAGACAAAATTCAACCGAGTGAATTTTAAAGATCTTACTGGCTTTGTTCAACAGTTTATGAATCGGGTAGCATCCATTCTGGCAGAAGGAATGGAGCTCCAAGGAGCTGTACAAAATGAAAGACAATAGGCAAAAGGGAGCAGGACTAAAGAAGTTATACTGGGCAAAAACGTGGGTTGGTTTTTGCCTCTTTCCTTTAGAAGATAGCAGGGGTCTATCAGGATGATTTCCTAACTAGCGCTTATCAGGCTTTTCCTGATTGACTGGTTAAAAGATTCCATTTATGGGAGAGCCAGAAACCATAATTAAGTCTCAGCTTGGTGACCTGGGGCTTAGCATAAGCGACTACATTTTAGGCCTATTGTCTTGTTTTGTTGTTTTTTTTTTTTTTTTTGCGGTACGCGGGCCTCTCACTGTTGTGGCCTCTCCCGTCGCGGAGCACAGGCTCCGGACATGCAGGCTCAGCGGCCATGGCTCACGGGCCCAGCCGCTCCGCGGCATGCGGGATCCTCCCGGACCGGGGCACGAACCCGTGTCCCCTGCATCGGCAGGCGGACTCTCAACCACTGCGCCACCAGGGAAGCCCTATTGTCTTGTTTTTAACACAACTCTATATGCTTAAAATGCTTAAACATAGCATTTTTTCACTGCTTGCTTCGCATGAATGTGCCTTATCTCCTGATATGATTTTATATGTCCTGTGGTTCTGAACACACAGTAGGAATTTATAAATGTTCGTTGTATTTAATTAATATTAGGTATACACTGATATTTCTAAAAAATGTATATGGCAGAAATAACACACAGCTGCCTATGTACACCATTAACTAATATCATGCCATATGCCTCATTCTCTGTTTAGAATGAATGCCTTAGGAAGTCACTAAATCTTAAAAGCACACGGTAAATTAGAGTAACATATTGATGCAGGGTCTGTAAAACAGCTTTATTAACTCATCAACTCTGCTTAATAGCCAGATAAACACGTCCTGAATAAAAGTAGGATTAAGAAATCTTTACTTCTATCTGAATACCTTGAATTTTAAATACCACTGGTTCCCAAGATGTGGTTAAGATTGAGCTACAGAATTACCAGTTTATCCTCCTGTATCTTAACATTTTATTAACTGGAAATGTAATGGCGGAATTGACTACTTTTGGCTCTAATAGTTCCAGATTTGTGATAGTTTCACCCCACTAAAAACTTGCAGGGCTTCTGTCTGTGCTGTTTATGAAAAAAGGACTTGTTAATGCCTGTAAGTGTAATTAAGAGCAATCAGCATAACAGTATTTGAGAAAAACTACTTGGACTTTAACCTGTTTCCTTAAAATATACAAATGGATGCTGCTAATTTCAACTGAATGTTATCTGTTCAAAGAAGGTGGACGTGGGATCCATTTTTTTTGTGTAAATAAAGGGTGGCTTCTAAGAACATATAGAAGTAATAAAATTTTAAGTTGTTATGTAGACTTTAGTAACGTAAATGGCCTTTCTTAAGATTAGTACTAGCTCTGACTTTGACATCAAACAATTACAGTGAACCAAAATCAGCCTTGTAAAGCCAAACTAAGGAAATACAGCCCTTTAATGACCAAGTCATGGTTATTAAGAAAATTACTACTCATAATAATGATTACAAAGACTTGTTATACTTGTTATCCACTAGGTATTGTGCTAAGCAATAGAACGATAGAATAAGTGATTTATTTTCTTCTCTACATTACTCTATGCTTTACCATACCCATTTGACAGGTGATGGCACAGAGGCTCGGAGAATTTAGGTGAACTGACTTGCTCAGACAGGATCAGACCTCAGGTGTGTCTGCCTCTAGAGCCTATGTTATTAATGTTCAGCTCTAACTCAACAACTCGGCAGCTTTCCCTCTTATTTTCAGTTCTTCCCCCACCGTGAAGTATCACACAGACGATACTCCAAGGAGCTCCGAGAACCAATTAGTACAGATTACGCAGTATAGGTTTCAGAAATAATGTGTAAAACCCAGCCAGGACCCCTTAATTCAGTGAATGTCAAGCCCCACCCTCCAGCCCGTGGGCCCTCTTCACCTATCCAGAAAGTACTCCTCTTTCTGCCTCTTGTCGCAAGAAAGATGTAGGAGGTTCTTCTCTCTAGTTGCCATTGGGCCTCTTTAGGCCGCTCAACCCTAGCGTGAGTTCCTGCCTTCCCAGATGAACCAGCCAGGCTGTTCTTGAAAGGGGAGAACATTTCGCTTTCTCTCAGAGACATCAAGTACCAATGCTTCTGTCGACTCCACGTGGTTTGCTGTATGGAAAACTACCTTGATCTTTTATTCCTGGGAAAGGCGCTTCCTTACTCTCTCAGGCCTCAGAGTAGCGGAAGAACATCGTAACTGAGAATAGCACAGTTTCCTTATTTAACTTTGCTATTTTGGAGGAATTCTTGGTCCTCACCATCATGAAGGACACTTACTCTACAGAGGGGCTCCTGTCCCGTCCTTGGGGTGGACATGGAATTCCCTGTTGGGTTTCCTGGTGGTCTTATCTTTGAAGGTAATGGACCATATAATGGCACTGTCTTTGTATCTTTGTAGAGCAGGCTTTGGATCTGGAAGCTTTGTCAGTTTGCTCTCTTCCTTTCTTCACTCTCTTTTTCCTCAGACTTGGAATCAGAAGTTAAATTTTTATTTTCACTTACTGAGTAATAGAGGCAAAAATCACCTGGAAAAGACGAACTCGGTATCTTTCACGTGTTTACACCTCAAGCTCTCCTTGCCCGAAACCTATGGGGTAGAAACTTCTCTTCGTGTATCTAAGTGAAGCTCAGGGTGGCTTCTCCACTCCATATGCACTTTTTTTCAGGATGCGTGTTTCTTGGGTCGAATAGACCCTGAATCGCCCTCAGAATCTGTCGCTTTTCCAGTCGTCTGAGGTCAGAGTGCACGTGATCATGAATTTGTCTTTATCCCAGGATTTAGAAACATAATGTTAATTCAAGCTCACACATACAGTGTTAGTTGGGCAATTGACTACCGAGTGTTTTTGTATTCCTTTTTGGTATTCAGGAGAGGCTGCAGATTGTGTTTTCTCTCCTACAAATCAGGAGTTTTATAATTCAATGGTTATTGACTTAAGCAGTTTGTTATAAACTCTTCTAGTATTCAAAAATCATTAGGTTGTAAAAAAAAAAAGTTATTTGGCCCTCAAAATATACATTGTATCTATCTACATTTACCAGAATAATTCACCTTTTCATCTTTCCTGTGTCTTTTTCCATCCCTACTCTTAATTAATGGCAGATATTTATAGAGTCCCTACTGTATGCCTAGTAGATTTACTAGGTTAAGAAATCACCAGCAGCTGGCCAGAGGTAGTGCACTGAGTTCTCTCACTGAGACAGACATTACTATTTAAAAATAATGATTTAAAAAATGAGACCCAAGTCTTAATTTCATTTTAAACTTGCTACTTGATTCCTAATGAGTTTATCTTGATTTCTTTGGACCCAAGAGACTGCAACACTTAATGCCCTAATTTTTTAGAGACAGTAACAGCAATATAAAAAGAAAAAAAGATCAGATTAAATAGAAGTTCGTGCTCATTTGGAATTTCATCTTCTTTATTTTATATGCTGATAGGAAAAAATGTGAGCTTAGATAAGGAATGCCAAATGCAGTATGCTATCTCTTTTACAACATGTGTTCTGCGTTGGAACGCTTCAAACTTTTACATAAAATTCAAATGAAAGACTGAAAATCAGAAACTGGAATCTTAACACTGGCATTTCTCTGTAAGTAAATAGGACTCTTCCTTCTTTTCTTTGACACTAATATTATTCTTTGACTATTCTGAGGAAGATTTAATTTTAGCTAATGGCTTATTTCAGCATAGCTGGGCCTAATGAAGATTTCCCCCATGTGTGTCTCATGTTCACTTCCTGGAACCAGATGCTTTTTATCTTCAACAGATGAGGACTGAAACCCCCATAAAGCAATTTCTAAAATCCTTGAAGAGAAAAGAAATCTTAAAATGTCACTATTGACATCACAACCTTGCTAAATTCTCTGATCATCAAAATCTTGATTTCTAAAAATAGATTTGTTCCCACCTGCTTAAAATCATCTGATTCACTGAGAGAGGAATTTGTGTTTCAAAGAAGGAGTATTTTAACAATAAAACTGAAGTTTTCATGTACGAGCTACATTTTTATGAATAATTAAACTGATCCTTTCAAAAAGCAATTGAAGCCAGAGATGTGAGGGCTTTCCATTTGGGGGATTTTTTTCTTCAATTCTTCAAAAGAATATTTCCATTTACAAGGGCATCTTTGTGTGCTGTTGCTTGATTGTTTAGATGTTGTCATATGTAGATTGAAGTGAGTTCTTTTTGAAATGCCAAAGAAATAGGGAATGAAGAAAAAGGAAATTAATTTTTAAATTATCTCACACCTTCAATAGCTCCTTGTTTCCTCCTGATTAAGAACAGTAGACATTTGATGATTGATATTTACTAAAATTTCAACAGTTTATACCAACAGCAAAATCCATGTCATCTAGTAAATGGATACTTTTTGAGGCTCACGGAGCCCGTAGTAGGATTTACTGTGGCTTTCTTTTTCTGATTTTCTTTGCATATACAGAAACTTGGTTGTCACATTACCCTATTCAGCCACATAGCTACTTTTGTATTCATTTATTCAATAAGTATTTATTGCACACCTTCTGTGTATTGTAAATACTAGGGCTTGGAGACGCAAGGGTGAGTAAAACGTCATGTTTACCCGTAGTTCATCAGCTAGCAAGAGAGATGCACAGAAACAGACAAATGCAGACAAACATGTAATTACAAATTGTGTCACTAAGTAAAAAAACTGTGGATTGAGATGAAGAATAATGGGAGGGGACCTGGTTTAAATAGATTGGCCAAGGAAGCCCTTGAAGGAAATTGCATTTGAGATGGGATCTAGATGTTAAGGGTCAACCGCATGTGTAACTGGAGGCAGAGTGCATTCCAGGTTTGTGCAAAGATGTGCAAAAGCATTTGGGTGGATAAGAAATTGACATGTTCAGGAAATGGGGGGAAAGACTGCTGTGGTTGAAGCAGAGAGGGAAGGGCATGGGATAAGATAGAAGCGTCTATGTAGGCAAATAAATAGGAGTCCAGACATACTTTTCCAAGGTCACAGTAAGGAGTAAGGGTTTTAAATGCAAAGGGCAATCACCAAAATTGTTTAAGCATGCAAATGACAAAATCTAATTGATGCCTTAAGGTTGTTTCTTCTACTTCTAGGAAACCTCACCGATGGGAGTTTGATTTGACAGTCGTTTTGGGGTCTGTTCTAAGTTTTAAGAGGTGATGAATGTCTTGTTCGAAGCGGTAGCAGAGGACATGCAGAAAAGTAAATCCATTCCTTAGCGTTTTGGAGCTTTGAGCAGACATGACTTGCTGGTGGATTAGCGATGGGGCATGTGGGAGAAGGAAGAAACAAGGGCACCTGTTATGTTTGTGGAAGCACAGGTGCCTGCTGGTACCTTATCCTGAGAAGGAGAAACTTGGAAGCAGAGATGTCAGAATTCCAGTGTTTTCTCTGGTTGATCTCAGTTTGAAACAGCCTTGAAATACCAAAGTTAAGATAGGCAGATAGGCAGCTTGAAATGTGAGGCTGGGCCTCAGAACCGAGACTTGGCCTGGGGGATATAAATGTGAGAATCATAAAACATAAAGATGGTTTTTATCCATGGGCCTGGGTAAGATCACCTTAGACTGTATGGTTATTATAGAGAGATGGGTAGATTCTAAAATATCTTAATATTAGCCTTTAAAATGTAAGTAGGCACATCAGCCAGGATAAGATATCCACTAGCATTCTCGTTTATGGTCCTCAGGAAGGCATGTTTCAGTGTATTGTGACAAGAGGCTAAATTCCTTTTCTTCCTGGAACATCTAAAGCTTGGGTACAGACTCAGAATAAATACTCTAGCAAATGATCTGCATCGAGGACCCCTGGATCCTTGTTAACTTTTAGTTAGAAAACTCTGATATATTTTCACTCTGATTTTTTTAAGGATCCAATCAAGCCATAAGTGAAAGAATCACACAGCTTCCAAAGGAAGGTGCATAAGCCCCACCTGGGTGTAGACACTCTTTTCCTAACATACCATAATGACGTGAGGCATAAGGTCTTTGTCAGTGGTTCCAGGTTGTGCTCCCACCACTGTCTGTAAACACGTTTGGGGCTGCCCATCTGGGTTGCCTCAGCATTGCTGGCCCCAGGCCCCATTTTTGTACGACATCTGACTAAAGAGGGAGGAGGCTCCAATTTCCTTGACCCAACTTACCAAAAGAATAAATTCACTTATTAGCGTCTCCTCCTGAGTCAACAGTTCATTTTCTCCCTTTTAGAGTTTCTAACCCAAAACAAACACACGAACGACAGTAAATCAGTAACGGCGACAAAAACCAACTACCTTAATCTTTTTCCGTACAAAGTTTTTTAAATTTATTTTTAGATCAGATAAAGAGGGCCTAGTATCAAAGTAACACACAGATGTGGTGGGATCACAGCCAGATTGCTTGTCCATTTTGGTGAACTACTCGTGATATTCAGAAAGGCCTCTGGTGCCAGGGGAATGATTGTTCTGCCTGAGAACATCTGTTTGTGGGAGCATCCCTTAACAAAGGCTATACCCCTTCTTGACCATGACACGACATATTTGTATTTGAGCAACTCTAAAGATCGCTGCTGCCGCGGAAGATCAGTTTATCCAAGCTGCAGGTCATCATCCCAAGGTCCCACTGTGGACTATGGGGTGGTTTCTTCACTTGCCCTCAAGCCAAGGGGCTCGTCATCAATTAGTGCCATAGGTGTCATCGAAAATAGATGACAGCCTGCGATTGGTTGGGGCTGACATCACTCGGCATTCCGAGTTGCAAGGAAGTAACGAGTGACTCCACTCAAGAGTCTGGTGTTATGGGAAAACAAGGATCTTCATTGAGCAAGGAATTGAGATCCTAGAAATGCAAGAAAACCCGATGTGGTTGAAGTTGGCCCAAGGCAAAGTGTGATGAAGAAAGAAGATTTTCTGAGCACATTCTCAGCCACTGGACTCTGTCATTTTTCTGGCATGAAAGGAGGGTGGGGGAAGTAACCTAGTTAAATTTCCCTAGTTTCAGAAGTCTACTGCCCAGTGCCGTTGAAAAACAAGTGCCTGCATTTTAGAAAGTGATCACAGGTGGCGTCTTCTTCCCTAGGAAGTACTTTCGTTTGTTGCCTAGACAGATATATCTCCTTGAAGATGATGTATATCTAGTTTAAAGCAAACTGATATACAAGCTTGACTTGACCAACTCTATCAGTGGGAGTAGGCTACATTAAGTTGAGGTAATAAGTAATGTTGCTTATGATTGATGTTCATTTTGGACGACTTATAGTCCTGCACCAAGCTGCTTTCTTCCAGGTTACGTGCAGGCTAATGCAGCTGGCCCAATGGTAAGCTCTCCAGGTATAGGTCAGAGAAAAAAATAAAACTTGGAGGAACCGTGAAAGAGGTTTGAAAGGAGATGTGCTCAAAGGGGGCAAACACACCTGTACAGGGATGTTTAGGGCAGTTTTATTCGCAATTGCCAAAACTTGAAACCAACCAAGGTATCCTTCAGTAGGTGAATGGATAAATAAACTGTGGTACATTCAGACGATGGAGTGTTCAGTGCTAAGAAAAAGTGAGCTATCAAGTCATGAAAAGACATGGAGGATACTTAAATGCATATTACTCTGTGAAAGAAGCTATTTTGAAAAGGCTATCTACTGTATGATCCGAATTATATAACATTCTGGGAAAGGCATAACTATGGAGACAGAAGAAAGATTAATGGTTGCCAGGGATAAGGAGGGTGGGAGAGATGAGATGAGTAGGTGCAACACAGGATTCTTAGGGCAGTGAAACTATTAGATATGATACGGTATGGTATACAGCTCAGTAGTGTTAAGTACTTTCAATTATTGTGCAGCCAATCCCCAGCAATTTTTCATCTTGCAAAACTGAATCTTGGTCCCCATTAAACAACGGCAAGTCCCCATTTCCCTGTCCCCTTAGCCCCTGGTAACCAGCATTCTGTTTCTGTGAATTTGACTACGCCAGGTACCTTATGTAAGTGGAATCATAACAATATTTGGCCTTTTGTGACTGCCTTATCTCACTTAGCATAATGTCCTCAAGGTGCATCCATGTTGTAGCATATGTAAGAATTTCCTTCCTTTTTACGGCTAAATAATATTCCATTGTGTGCTATACCACATTTCATTTATCCATTCATCTGTTGATAGACACTTGGGTTCCTTCCACCGTTTGCCTCTTGTGAATAATGCAACTATGAACGTGGGTGTACAAATATCTCTTTGGGACGTGGCTTTCAGTTCTTTTGGGTATATACCCAGAAGTGAAATTACTGTAGCATATGGTAATTCATTTTTAACTTTTTAAAGAACTGCAATACTGTTTCCCATATTGGCTGCATCATTTTACATTCCCCCCAATAAGTGCACAAGTGTTGCAGTTTCTCTACATCTTTGCCAATGCTTATTTTCTGGTTTTTTGTTTTTGACAGTAGACTTCCTGATGGGTGTGAGGTGATATCTCATAGAGATACATTTCTGAGGTAATTTTGACATATGATGTAATTTTTATTTATTTAAAAATTTTTGTTGAAATATAGTTATTTACAGTGTTTTCCGGGTGTACAGCAGAGTGATTCAATTATATATATATATATAAATATATATTTTTTATATTCTCTTCCATTATAGGTTATTATAAGATTGAGTATAGGTCCCTGTGCTATACAGTAGGTCCTTGTTGGTTATCTATTTTATCTATAGTAGTGTGTATATTTTAATCCCAAACTCCTCAATTCTTTAATGGGTAAAATGTCTTTGGCTGCAGGTGACATATAACTTCCTTTCAAATTCACTGAAACAGAGAAGTTTAAGGTAAGTATTTTGAGGGAATCCCATATTACGTTTTGGAGAATTTCTGCATTGAAAAACTCTGTTTTAACATATTATACAGATAGCGTGAATGATGTATGTTTCAGGGAATACATTTTAAGAAGTGCTCTTGTAAGGGAGTAGAATGGGTTGTAGAGTTAGGAACATCAGGCTTCAAATCCCAGTTTTATCTCTTATAAACTGACTGGCCCACCAAATAAATGCACTGACTGCAGCAGACCATAAAATATTAATATTCTGCAAGAGGCAATTTACAGTTATCCAATGTCTTATCCAAAGATATTTACCAGTGTTGCTTATTCCTGGGATTAGTAAATATTATCATCTCTGCGTTCTGATTCAGGCACCATTTCTGTGATATTTGCTAGCCATCACTAGCTAGCAAACGTCTTCTCTGAAACATCCTGTTATCTTCTTAAAATTTTTTCATGCTGCAATCATCCCTGTGTTGTCTACTGCTCACAGGAATGAGTTGTTGTTGCCCTGTGTCCAAATCTGTTGCCTTCTCTCATGAAAAAACATGATGTTTCAGGGGAACTCTCAGCTTTCTAGAATGCTATTATTATAGAGTGAGAGATGAGAGTGAAGAAGAGGTGAAACTGGAGGTTAAGTAAGGAACGAACTAGATAATGAAGTGTGTCGTGTGTCAGGTTCAGGGGATTGGACCTTTTTTCTATACGGATTGAATGGCTTGGCAGTATGTATTAGGGTAAACAGTATGGAGGATGGATTGGAGACTAGTTACAAACATCAAGATTAGGTCGTAGACCTTTGCAGTGTTACAAGAGAGAGGGGAGGCTCTGTGTTGGAGTAATAGCAATGCTGAGGAGCCATTGCAAAATGGAACAGACAGGACGAGGTGAAGTAGGATAGGGAGAAAGAGAATTCTAGAATGACTTCCACGTTTCTGATCAGGGGAGAGTGAAGCTAATAACTGAGGAGAAGATTTTGAAGGAAAGAAAATGACTTCCATTTTGGACATGGATCCATGGAGCATCCCTTTGGAGATGTATAGGAGATGGATGAGTAGGCAGTTTTGGAACCTGGGAGGACTTGACCTGGGGATCGAGAGCTAGGAGTCTTCCGTGAAGGAGATGGTGAGAGGTTGCATCCATGATCTGGCTATTGTAAATAGTGCTGCAATGAACATTGGGGTGCATGTGTCTTTTTGAATTGTAGTTTTCTCAGGGTATATGCTCAGCAGTGGGATTGCTGGGTCATATGGTAGTTCTATTTATAGTTTTTTAAGGAACCTCCATACTGTTCTCCGTAGTGGCTGCACCAATTTACATTCCCTTCGCTGTACAGCAGAAACCAGCACAACATTGTGAAGCAACTGTACCCCAATTAAAAAAAAAAGTTGGTGATAGGAGCCATGGGGAAGGATGAACTTGCCTAGTGAGAGCTTGTAATTCAGGAACAGAACTGTGAGGTCAATAGCATCTCAGGGGTGGGCCAAGGCAGAGAAGATGGTGGAGAGAAATAAGAAGGAGTAACGAAATACCGAAATGATGGCAGGAGAGATGGCCATTTTTTTCCTTAACGCAAGGTCTGCGTTAACTTTTTTGTAAAAAATTTAAAAAAACTTTTTTTTTGATGTGGACCATTTTTAAAGTCTTTCTTGAATTTTTGTTACACTATTGCTTCTGTTTTGGTTTTTTGGCCCTGAGGCATGTGGGAATCTTAACTCCCCGACCAGGGTTCAAACCTGCACCCCCTGCATTGGAAGGCAGAGCCTTAACCGCTGGACCGCCAGGGAAGTCCCTGCACTAACTTTAGATATCACATTAGCAAGGAAAAACCTACTTTCCCCAACCTTTTTCAAGTGATAACTCAAAACTTGTATGAATTTGGCTCTTGGTATGACGCTCCCTATCTGGTTGTAATAAGAAGTATTTATGATCTAACTGAAATCAACCATCTCAAGGTAAGAGACAGAACTGAACAAAAATTGACTCAGAAGAGTGACAGTTGCTGGTGGTGGAAACTGCTTGAGAGAGTTGAAGTTCTGGTTGCTAGTTCAGATTTTTTGCTGCGGAATAGCTGTGTGATCTTGAACTTCCAATTTAACTTATCAGGGACTCGGTTTTACCATCTGAAAATTAGATAGTCTCTTCATTTCCTTCCTGCTGTAAAATTTTATTACTTTTGAAGCAAAGTCATACATTTTGCTCATTCAAGGTCAGAGAAGTCTTCCCTAGAATAAATGGTATAGCATTCATTAAATTAATTTAAAATAAGGTACATTTATTTCATTTATGAATTAAATTTCCATCACAATTACTTTCAATAACATTTTAAAATCATCATCTGGTCGACGATACGGCCTTGCTTTAATCTTTATTACATAGATTTGTAAATTATGGCCTTGTGTTGTTTTTCATCCACATATCTCTTATTTCCCAATTAGGCCATTAAATTCTCTTTTACTCCCCAAATCGTCAGACAAAATGCCTTGTAGATGAGTTTGTAATAAAGGCTCAATACATAGCTTTCAGTTGATTAATATCATTTCCCTTTCCGCTCCAACTTGACCCATCATTTCTTCTTTCTACCCTTTTCATCCATTCCCACTTACCATTCCAAAAAGGATTTGAGTAGTTAGAACACTGTGGGTGTTTAATAAATAATAAGAACAGCATACTTCCCATTTTAACTTAAATCCTGTTTCGTTTACAAGACACATTAGAATAGGTAGTTTGATATCTCTGAGTATTACAGAGGCAGTACTTCTTTTACCCCAAACACTCTTGCTCCACAGACTTTATACCCTAATTTTACCTGTTATGCAACTCTGATGCTTCACTATTTTCTTTCTTTGCCTCATTTCCTTTGTTGTAACTGGCATCTCCTTCATTCTAAATGTAGCCCTACTCTGTGTCCTTCTTTTCATTCTTGCATTTCTAGGGCTTACATGTTGAGATCCCAGTTAACGATCTTCTAATGGTCTCTAAAATAGTTACTGCCTGCTGCTCCATTTCCTCACAAACGCTATGCATGTATGATCCTTCTCATTAATACAAGAATCTGAAAAGACTCTTGCCCATATTTTCCCATTACCACCTGTGTTCTTTTTGAATTTTATTGAAGTATAGTTGGTGTACCATATTATGTAAGTTACAGGTGTGTACGTACCTGCGTTAACTCTTAACCAGCTCCTTGACCTTGGGCAGGTGTGTTGGCCTACCTAGGTGTGGCTAACTTACAAACGGGTGATATCTGCAACTCTTGCCTCTACATATTGCTAATGTACCATTAATCATGATGAACTGTATGTTTGGTGATTTGCCGTATCTAGTGAACCATAGCTCCTGAAGGGATGCTTTAGTTGCCAAAGGAGGTCATAGCTATCATTACAGTCACCCTACAGCCCACCCATGGGCACAAATGTACTAAATATTTTTTTGAGTAACTTTCCCTTAGACACTTTGTCAGCCCACATCAGTACATGTTCTAAATCTTCGTGGCAGTTTTTTTAAAGTCATGGTTTGTATTCTACACATTTCTTTGTGCTTTTCTGGGCCTGGAAAGCTTTCATATAATTTCCTCTAAAAACCTACAAAAACTTCATGTTCTCTACAAAAATGATTTGAACAACAGTATAACATTATTGTCAATTTAGGGGCATGTTTACCCTAACTCTATTCTAACATTGTACCCTAATTAATATGGGATTATTCATAAGTGATAAAAGTAAAATGTGAAAAATAAATCTACTTTCCTTTTATTATGTGTATGTATATGTGTTTATTTTTATTGTGTATCTTGTTTTAGAAGTCTCTGGATGGCAAGAACCCTGAATATGTAGATTTCTTTTACTGGAACAGCCTGTCAGTTGTATGATACCCTGCGGTTTTTTGAGGTCCATATGCTAATTCCCAGGGCTCTTCTTTTATTTATTTATATAATGTGGTAAATTATTCCTTGCAGCAAGAAGCAATCTGCATGTCTCAAATCAGATGTGATTAGCAACAGAAGGGCTTTCTGCTAAGGTATGGACCAGTGACAAAATGAATGTATGTCACTATCTAACTGAAACAGAATGAAAAATAAATATCCAATCTACGTGACACCAGTTTGACCCAGATTTTAGGGGTTCTGAGGAAGGCATTTTAAGAGCTAATACCCTGAATAAGGTGGTTATGTAGCAGATGATAATCTCAAGTAATCAGAGAACAAGCTTCATTGTCTCACCATGACTTTGGCATTCTCTTGATTCAAAATCTGTGTGCTGCCTGATACCGTCCGGGAATACATGTATGAAAATGAGAGTGGAAAAAAGGAAAGGGAAGTCTAGTGGTCTAATGGCTGGATCAAGGGAGTAGTTGTTTGTGTCAGGAAGGCTGAGTTCCATTTCTGGCTCTCCCCTCCCTTCCTGGCTACAGTACAGGCTGCCGAAGCTGTCGTTATTACTTATTGTATTGTTTTTTAAAGTGATTATTTCCATGGCAACGAGGCACCGTTCCAGGCATCAGGGAGGCGTGACAGCCACAGTGGAGTTGAGAATCAGCAAAGATAAAGGGAGAGGAATGGGGGTGGGGGTATGTAGAACTTTGAGGGCAAAGATGTAGGATGGACCTGGCAAAGCAGCAAAGTTAGTCTAATTTCAAATGTCAGTTAATGGAACACTTTGGTTCGTGCTGACTAAGGCAAGCAAATAAAGTAGCTCTTTTTATTTTTCTAATAGTAAAAAAAAAAAAAAAAAAAAAAAAAAACCAATAGAATACTCTTCTGAAGGAATACTGCGGGTGAAATTACAAGATCTAACCTGGAGACATCAACAGGTAGTCTTTCTTGATCTGGCCGTCAGTCTTATCTTTTTATGGGTGTCCAATTGATTAATGGTGATGGGATAATTTTAGCCATGTCAGAATGAGGGAATAGAGAGAGAGTACTTGATCTGGAGGCAGCCTTGATATTAAAATATATGTTCCCACTCTTGCTGTTAAGGTTCAACTTGTTTTCCAGAGATTAACGAGTAAAATTATTTTTATGAATAAGACATGGTATGTGAAAATAGATGAATCCCTGACATTCCGTTCTGTCATCAAAGTGGGCTGCCATGCTTCCACAGGCAAAAATAGTTAACAGATCAGTAATAATAATCCTAAGGATCTCAACTTTTTGAGCACTTAATAAAATCCAGGTGCTGACTTAATCAATTTCAGTATACTAGTAACTTCTCTGACAAGAGGGAGATCTTTTGAAATCCTATTTAGTGTGGACAATTACCTTCATAATGCAATTTAGCCCTTAAGATGTCCTCACCAGGGGCTCCCATGTCCTCACTGGACCCAAGAAACCTAGATAAAGCTGATATTAGGTAGGTTAGGTAGTTACTTCTCATGATTTGTCAGATACACTATTGAAGGACACATTTGATTGTGTTATTAACACTCCCCTTGGGAGGAAGCCCCCTCAGCTCCTGTTGACCAAAGCCATTCTGGGGTATGCAAACTGCTTGTTGCTTCGAGGAATAATTTACCATTTTATGGCATTACCATAGTGTCGGGAAGCTTTATTGACTTTTGCCCATTTTATTAGCGGAGTGAAAGAGCATTTTGGACTAATCTTTTCCAAGTTCACTGAGTTTCAGAGAACTGATCTAGAGTTATTTTATTGAGTAGGTGGGAGCCATTGAAATGATCTCAGTTAACTTTATTCTCAAAATTGCAGGTTGTATGTAGGTTCAAATGGGGATGGAAGTATGTAGCTTCTTCTCTTCACTATCAAGATGCATGGGTTTTCTTCATTTGGTTGCTTAAGAAGGCCACCTGATCACATTACATGGGTTAAAAAGAAGGAAGGATAATAATCCATTATATTAGAGTACTTTGTACCTACATAGCATAGTCCCCAAACAATCCCACTTGATCCTCATGAGTAAACATTCCTTTGAAGTATGTGTTTTCCTTGTTTTATGTCTAGGGGTGCTTAGTTCTGTACAAATCCATACAAAGTTTAGTGACTAAGTTTAGTACCCAGACCTCTTAACTACCCGCCTAGTGTTATTTCTAGCATAGCCTCCTCCCGTTAAACCAGAGAGAGAGAGATCTTACATTTTAATTTTATTAGGGTTATCTTTTCAAAATTTAGTTATATAAGAAAGACGAATACTAATGGAAATATGAATCTCCTTAACATACTGAGTACTTGAGGTTTCAGTACATAATATGTTACTCGTTACTAAATGTGCTTGCACAGTAGTTGAATTTTAAAAGTTGAAACTCCAACGATAATGACCTTTCAATTAGATGAATATTAGAACATGATTCCCCAGGTTACGTTTTAATGTTTGTGCTTTTGTACTCTCTGGCAGATGATGCTGTAATTCTTAGGACATTTAGCTTTTGTAAGAAAAGGGAGTGAAGGTAATTAACCTCTGATTTCTTTGCTGAACTCTGTTAGCAGGCAGGTGGGTGCTGTGACCTCTACAGGGCAAAATTATGTGAGGGAAAGACATGGCCAGGAATCATCTGCTAATTCTAAATACTGTTACTGAAATGCCCACTGGCCCTATACATGTTACTTGGTTTTCAAGGTATGTAGTTGCCCTGGCTTTGAACCCAATGTTGCTGAAATGTGTCAAATTCATGTTTGATTTAAAGAACTTCAGGAACTTCCCGTTCAACAATCCTTATTAAATCCTGGCTGTCTTAATTACTGTGCTTGACGTGAGAACTATATATACGTGAGAGAGCACAAAATATAAAGCCAGTGATACAGGAGAGCTTTCATTTTTCATATAGCCTTTTCCAAAAATGGATTAGCATTCCTACCCTTGAGGGTTAGCAAGTAAATATTTTATTTAAACCCAGGAGTTAAAAGACCAGAAATCTACAAAAGAGAAGATTTATTTTAAATTGGAAAATAATTGATTCTCCTCCACAGAAGTGCTATGGTTATATTCATCATATAGGAAGAAACTTTTCAAAAGCAGCTTCATACCAAGATGTAATATTTCTCTCAAAAAGGAGCACAATGCTATGTTTTTATTGTCCCCAGAGTTGGTAAATCTTATTTCTATGTTCTGAAATTTTGCCTACCAGGAAAATCTATTAATTGACCATGAGCAAAATAATAGTGAAAATAATAACTGTAATGCAAAATACAAATAATTAATCTAATAATGGCTAATCCTTCATCGAGGGCTTAACATTTGGAAAGTGCTGCAAGCCTAAGAGATGACTTCTACAACTATACTTTTTTTTTTTTTTTTTTTGTGGTATGCGGGCCTCCCTCTGCTGGGGCCTCTCCCGTTGCGGAGCACAGGCTCCGGACGCGCAGGCTCAGCGGCCATGGCCCACGGGCCCAGCCGCTCCGCGGCATGTGGGATCCTCCCAGACCGGGGCGCGAACCCGGTTCCCCTGCATCGGCAGGCGGACGCGCAACCACTGCGCCACCAGGGAAGCCCAACTATACTTTTATATACATAAATAAAATTTGTATATAAATAAAATTTATGAAATTTATAACATATAAAAATTCATATATGGATTAAAGTTTAGTGAAGTTAGCTTGGAAATGGAATCCTGGTGAATCTGACCAGAGCCTGGGCTGAGTCACTGTATTCCACTGTGTGAGGTAAGAAAAATTAGAAAGAAACAAGTATCTGGAAGTGTAGAGTAAGAAGAGATCCCCTCAGTATAAAGCAATTGAGAAAGACTTCACAGAAACAGTGGCGCCTTAGAGGGACTTTGGAGGATGAACTGGATTTGAACACACTAGGGTTAAAAATAACATCAGATCAATTAAAATTTTAGTTAAGAGTTTATTGTGCATAAAAGAACAGTTCATGAACTGGGAATCTTCAGACAGAAAGGGGAATGAAACTCAAAGGTGCATTGTGGTAGGTCAGCTTATAAAGTGAAAATGTGGAAGCTGTTTAACCTTTACAATGACTGGTCACACAGTGGAGGTTCTTGGATGGAAGGAGGTTGGTGAAAAGTGATTATCTTATACCATTTTAGGATAATGATTTAAGTTTTGTTTATGATTACTGGAGGCATTTGCAAGAAATAACCTAAATTTTGCTGTGTCACAGAATAAGCTAGATTTGGTTGTGCTTGCACGGTTTACTGGTTTTGTCAGTGTAGGGGATTCTCGGGTCACATCTCCATTTAACTTTCACCCTAGTGAGTGGAGAAGGTGAAATGCCAAAGGAAGAGGAAGTGGGAGACTCTTGTCTAGCCCCTTCCTGTCTGTTGGAACGTGAAATGGAAATCGAGACAGATTGTTAGAAGATGAGAAACACATTGTGGAAGACCTTAAATATGAAATAATAGAAAGGCATAATGATGCCACAGAGCCAGATCCTTTCACTTTGCTCCATAAGATGACTTTTGAAGATTGGGAGAGAAGAATCAGATTCATCAAATATTACCAGTGAACTGACTCTTTCAAAATGTGCTCCCAATCATTTCTAGCAATTGGATATCATTGTGATTGTGTTTTATGGTACAAATATGCCTCTGAATATTAGATTAGTCTTCATTTTTTATGTCTGTCTGTCTACCTATCTGTCTGACTACCTACCTGTCTCTGAAGATAATTGTAGGCCCACTCTAATAGATACAATAATGGACGTACAAGGTCTCAAAATTCTAGGCCTTAGTAGAAGCACAATAATTTTAACAAGAGAAAACTTCAGTAAGTCATGTGTCAACCATTTCAAATTGTGTGTGTATATATATACATATGTACACAAAGTCCATACATATACTACTCATATACATATATACATATACTAGTACATATCATATACAATAGTATTGTATATATATATATAGGTATATCTGAGTAGTATATGGATAGACATAAATACTATTCTATGTATTTTTTTATGTATAATATATACTATATATTATGTGTGTATATAGATATATATAAGTGTGTATATATATATGTATATATATGTATATAATTGAGTAGTATTTACCACTTGAGAAATGCTACATGACAGGCTGGTTGGAAATTAATGATTATTTGTGGGAAATTAATTAAGGAAATAGTATTCTTGATTGTTGTCTAACGCCCCTTTAATGTTAAATTAGGGTGTGCCTCACACTTGAACCATCTGTTTTAATCAGGTCAGTGGTGAGGGATATTGTATGTGGCAGGGTCGGACTCAGCTGGTACCTGCCGTGCTAAGTTGCCTTCAGGAGTATATCCCCAGAACGGCTGAGTCCTGACGCCAGAACAGTGGATCGAAGACAGAGACAGATCTCATGAGCACTGTGTCTGAGCAGAGGAGATGAGATTGGTAAACTCATAGAGAGAAGTGAGTTGAAATCCTGGGAAACAACATATTAAAGATAAAGGAGAGCTTAAATGGGCTGGACAAACAGAAAGAGATTTGTAAAGACGAAGAGATCGTGATGCTGAGTATCTCTTAGATTAGGTTCTACTCTCAGTGGCATCGCTTAATGCTCAGCTTATGTGCTTCTAGGACTGGAAGCAGGTCTGTCACCTGCATGTAGATCTTCTCTAGTAAATGGGAAGACGGAGTGCTTTGGGAGAGGAAGGAAAGGGAGAAAGATGGAGAAGGTGTGTTAAAGTAGGTCTTATTTTCTTCTGTGACTCCTCACCCCCCATTTTTATTCTATCCGTAGTCTCTTCGCCAGCCGAAGACAAATGCTTGTCCTCCTTTGCTGCTTGTTGAATTGGCAGATGTTAAAAGGCTATTGTTATTTCGAAGGGGTAGTTATTTTCGTATGTTGTAGTGAAAATTAGAGCAAGAATAATTTTCAACATTGAAATATATTCCCTTTACTTTCTAGTGAATAATGTTTGGGAAGTTATTAAGAATTGTATCTTATGCCTTGTGTTACCCATAAGACTCCAACTCGTTTTAATAGTCATGAGTGTAATTTTACTTAAGATTTTCATCATTCTCATTTATTCTATTCCTAGAGGAATATGTGTGTATAAGGGAAGCAACACATCAACAATATTTTATTTGCCTTCTTTCTTTTTCTGTGAGATTGCATCTGGGTTTTGAACATGAAATTGGCGCTTGTACATGTACTTAAACTAACTCTAAATGTCTAAGCAGTGTATATTGGTTTATTCATTTTTTCAAAATTGTCTCCCATTTTCTAGTATATATCTCTTTAGAGACCTCTTCTTTCATTTAGATATTTTTATTAGATCTCGGTGGTAGAATACGTCCCTTAGTTACTTGAGTGAGCTTCAGTTATATTTTTGGAACATAGGCTCAGCAACTTAGTCAACATACTTCTTGAAAATCTACTGAGTGTTCAATATACAGAAACTATTGAAGAAATGGAGCACTTTATCTCTGCCTAAAGAAGACCCAGTCAAGTCAGCTTTACTAAGAAAATATTTACTAAAAGATGAGAGTGGTATCTAGTAGAACCGAAGGAGATGAAGACCCACTGGTTTGTCTCAGGGGTAGAATTAAAAAGCCCTTGGGGAGAAAGGAGCTATGTCTGTCCCCTCTACTCTGTTCTTTTCCTTCTCTGCACTCTTGTTCTCGCTGTTCATCCTCTGGTTCTTGTTTCTGCCTCTAAGTGCCTACAGTCTCTCTCTGTTTAGAAATTAGCACAGGTAGCCCCAGGAGCTTCCATGGCTCCTGATCCTACATGATTTTCTAGCCCCAAGAACAAGTAGTAATTTATTCAGTCTTGGAGCCTATGACTATGTTGGTGAAATGCTTAAGAAAGAGAGGACCTAATCACCCAACTTAGATGATGGGTAGGGAGTGGAGATAGGAGATGACATGCTAGGAACATGGAAGCAGGGACCCGCCCTCTCTGTGGAGGGGAGTGACGGGTGTGTAGGTGTCAAAAGACTCTCAGAAAAGGGAATGTTTGCTGAGGTGGCACCTCAAGTGCATCAAATGCAGAGGTACATAGGAAGAATGTGAAATGTAAGATGTAAAATGTGAAAGTCTCTGTTCTTACCTCGTTCCTGGCCTACCCATTTCCTACTCTTCCCCAGTCTACTGTCTACACTGTAGATAACCATAGTTTGTAGCACTTTCAGACTTTGTTCTAATATACACACCCACTCACCCACACAAACGCATGGATGGATGGATGGATAAGTAGATAGATACAGAGTTTTAGTTTTTACATAAATGAGGTCATGTTGGATACATTATTAATCTTGGCCTTTTATTTTTCTTTTAACAATGCATCTTTCCATATTCAGTGCCTGTGGCTCTATTTTTCTATATTTAACTGCTGCATATTATTCCATAATACAAGTATGGATTTAATTTAGTCATTCCCTAAGTTCACGCCCAATGAAAGTTAAGGAATTATACTCTTAGGATTCATGCAATAATAAACTATCTTATACATATTTCTGTGTGTATGTAACTATACTTAATATGACGGATTCCAAATTTAGGATTTTTGGATCAAAGCATAGGTACTCTTTAAATTTTGATACAGCCAAGATGCCTTCCGAAAAGGCTGTACTAACTTACACTCCCATCAACAGTGTGTGAGATTACTTGTTTTCTATTCTCTCAGCAGTTCTATGAAGAATGTTTTCTTTGTACCCTTTCAAAGTGAATCATGATTGTGTTTATATTACCTCAGTGGTGTGGATTATATATTTTATAAGAAAGGTCTGGTACATGTCACAATATAAGGACAACGTAAGAGAATTAAGTGTGATCGAAGATGAAATTAATTTAAAAACCCCAAGCAGTGTCATCTCTTCACTAAAACTTGTTTATCCTTTAAAAGGAAATGTTTATTACACCCAACTCATTGAGATCAAAATATGCTCCATATTTTCTTAAACAAGAAAAACATGGCCAATGGCTAAAGGTTTTAGAGCTTTGTATAAATACTTGACATTTTCAAGCCATGTCTTTGAGAAAAATTAGCTCAGAGTCTGGGAATAATGAATTTAGAGGAATATGCCAGTTCTTGTCTATTCTGAACTTGATTCTCTTCTTGAGATGATTAGAATGGTAGAAAATGATCTCTCCGAATTGCTAAAGGCAGAATGCATCATTCTCCTTTCCTTTGCCTCTTCTGTATTCATATCTGGACGGAGTATTAGCTACAAATGCAACCATCATGCCTGAACTCTGCACACACACGTGTGCGTGCGTGCGTGTGTGTGTGTGTGTGTGTATGAATGGGGAATGAATAGCAGACACCCAGAATAGCCCTCTGAAATCCTTGAAATGCATGGGTTGCATGGCAAAATCCAGATCTTTGAAGGTCCCTTATTTGGGGAAGAGAATAGTTCCTCCCATTGATTTCACTGGATGGAGTCAAAATGTATGGAATCAGAAAGCTGTATCACAGTTATACTCACTTTGGGAATTCCCCGGTGGTCCAGTGGTTAGGACTTGGTGCTCTCACTGCCGAGGGCCTGGGTTTAATCCCTGGTCGGGGAACTAAGATCCCGCAAGCCCTGCATTGCAGCCAAAAAATAAAGAAAAAAAAAGTTATACTCACTTTAAATGACCTAATCAATAAGTAATCTAAGCAACCGTTGTTGTCGAGGAAATAGTATGTTAAGTACGCTCTGGATGGTTGTGGGTTAGTCTTGTTAAGTGCCCTGATGCACATGCCAGATTCCAGCCAGATTCCAAACACCTGAAAACCCAGGACATTGTTTTGTGTCCAATAAGCACTTGATGCATCTGTTAAATAAAATTTGTTTCACCTCTACCTTCGACTAAAGAAGAGAAATATTACCAACTAAGAATTACTGACCAAGTGCTCAGAATCTGTCTTCAACAAAACCCAGGCTTTGTTGTAAGACTCTCCTTTTGTTACAGAACCAAAACTTGGGCCCGCTTGCCCACATGCAGCAAAGCCAATCTACTGATACCAGATTGTGGTGAAGGAAAGTACAGTGGAGTCTGAGACAGCTAGTGCTCAAAAAGCCCAAACTCCCCAGCGGGTTTCCGCCAAGCGTTTTTAAAGGCGAGGCAAGGCAGGGGGATCCCAGCGTATGTGATCAGGTCATGCATAATTCTCTGACTGGTTGATGGTTAGATAAAATAAAAAGGTGACTAATTAGATGAAATTAATTTTAAAACCCCAAGCAATGTCATCTCTTCACTAAAACTTGTTTATCCTTTAAAAGGAAATGTTTACTAATATTTCCTGGTTCCAGCCAGACTCCAGAGGGGACGTGTTATTAATTTCTTCTACTTGGTTGCGGTTTTAGCATCTGCAAAACTCAGGAAATGTGCATCAGATACCATTCTCTTGGTACTTCAGAGAGGAGCTACAGCCGAGGACGTGGGGAGGGGTCTGTCCCGGGAAGGCCCTATAGGGTCCTACTTGGTTATACTTCTTTTTTTTTTTGTAATTTTTTTTGTTTGTTTTGTTTTTTTTTGCGGTACGCGGGCCTCTCACTGTTGTGGCCTCTCCCGTCGCGGAGCGCAGGCTCCGGACGCGCAGGCTCAGCGGCCGTGGCTCACGGGCCCAGCCGCTCCGCGGCACGTGGGATCCTCCCGGACCGGGGCGCGAACCCGCGTCCCCTGCATCGGCAGGCGGACTCTCGACCACTGCGTCACCAGGGAAGCCCTGGTTATACTTTTAAGACTAAAGACCCTTTACGCTTCTGGCTTAGAAAGTTTCCTGTTGACACTATCTTGGCTAAAACTAATATTTCCTAAATTGATGGATATTCCTTGATAAGTGACGACAAAGATCACAGCCCTCAGATAGGAACAGTGGAGTTCTGATTGAATGAGATTGTGGTAAGGATACATCATTTTGGTTTCCACTGAAATTCAAGTAAGCATTTCTAACAGTGTAAGGCTACATGATGGAAATGAAGAGGGAGAAAGGACAGAACTCAGCTGTTGCTACTTGGATCCCAATAAGGGAGTTGTGGTTTTACATTATGGAAAATGCAATCAGATTGAAAGCTCTTGAGGTAGAAGACAAGTTATGCAACTCAAGTGTGCGCCAAAAGTAATTGCTGGATATACTGAAAAACAAGTAAGTTGCGTAGGAGAGCCTAGTGACAGTAACAGGTGGTTATTGCCTTGGACCACATACACTATTTGAAATAATGCCAGAATATATGCCAAGCATTATTTATGCTTGGGATGGTTTTAGGTAGCTCTTTGCTATTTTCTATGATCAAATATGATTCATTGTTTTTCGTTTGTTTTCATACTCTTCTGGAAGGTTTTTCTTGTTTTAGAATCTACAGATTTTCCTTTTTACATCAATATATCACATGTAAGTGTATTATAAATGAAAGCTACCTGTGTTTGCCAAATTTCTCTACATCAACATTTATAAACTGAGTTTCAACTGATGAAGAGAAAAAAGTTGGTTTTGTGTAGTTAGAAGCAGAGTAGGACTCATATATACTCGTAAATATTAACTAGACATAAGGGTGTGCTCTGTTTGAAAAAAGCACTCAGTATGATAAATTCAACTCTCAAGTCATAATCTAAAGGATTTTATTCTATTGCTTCTTTTTCAGCCTAGGACTTGGCACAGTTACATATTGGGATACCGTTACATGCCAGGTGCCGTGCCCGGTGCGAGGCTGCACGTGGAGAGTCAGGAGTCCAGGTTGGGCTGCTCACCACTCATAAGCCAATAATTCGAGAGGCAAGTGTCAGTAGGAAGGAAAGATGCTTTAATAAGAAAAGCTGGCAATCTGGGGAGAAGGTGGACTCGTGTCCAGAGACCAACTCCAAAGATTCTGCTCAGCCATGACAGCTTTCAAAAGGAAAAATGGGGTGGGGTTTGGGGGGGAAGAATCTCAGTGAATCATCCAGGCAGGAGGTGGGGGTCTGCATCATTCTCCACTGAGTGCAGACTGGCTGACTCTCTCTTCAGATGTTATCTCACCTTGTAATCTGCCTGCAGGATTGCTTAGTGGGCTGTTGAGGGTAGAGAGCTAGTCTTTTTTTTTTTTTTTTTTTTGTGTGTGTGTGTGTGTGTGTGTGGTACGTGGGCCTCTCACTGTTGTGGCCTCTCCCATTGCGGAGCACAGGCTCCGGACGCGCAGGCTCAGCGGCCACGGCTCACAGGCCCAGCCGCTCTGCGGCATGTGGGATCTTCCCGGATCGGGGCACGAACCCGTGTCCCCTGCATCGGCAGGCGGATTCTCAACCACTGAGCCACCAGGGAAGCCCGAGCTAGTCATTTTTGAACTGCTTAATTCTTCATCCTTACTTCTTTTTATCTAGGTAAAGAATCAACAGGTTAAACAAGGCATGGTGTGCGTTCAGGAGAGCATAAGTCAGGAGTTAGTTTCAATTGCTTAGTGATCTCATTCCTGTAATTAGATTTTTTTTAAGATTAGAGGGGAACAGAATTGGGCAAACAGGAAATGGGAAAAAGAGGTGCTATCACTCATGGCGTGTACAGGCTAGTATGATACCTGAGGCTTACAGTAAAGACAGTAGAATAATACTGTTCCATTGCTTTTTTAAAAAAAATTAATTTATTATTTATTTTTGGCTGCATTGGTTTGGTTGCTGTGCGCGGGCTTTCTCTAGTTGCGGTGAGCAGGGGCTACTCTTTGCGGTGTGTGGGCTTCTCATTGTGGTGGCTTCTCTTGTTGCGGAGCACGGGCTCTAGGCACGCGGGCTTCAGTAGTTGTGGCTCACAGGCTCTAGAGCACCGGCTCAGTAGTTGTGGTGCACGGGCTTAGTTGCTCCATGGCATGTGGGATCTTCCCGGACCAGGGCTCAAACCCGTGTGCCCTGCATTGGCAGGCGGGTTCTTAACCACTGCACCACCAGGGAAGCCCTGTTCCATTGCTTTTTAAATGTAATGTTGAATCAAATCAATCTCGGGGGCTCTTAGAAGTAAAACAGTGCTTAGAAAACCATTTGCTCTAGAAAGAACTGAGCTTTGGTCTTGGGTTGGTTGGTCTCAGTTTGAATATCTAAATGTATTTCTCACAAAGGAGACTGTTGAATTCTGGAATTGTATATTGCTGTGGAAGGGTACTGAGCAAATAAAGAATATGTGATATGTTTGCTTATCATCTGACTGAATGCTAGCAATAAACTCCTCTTCTTGTTGAAGCTCAGATTGGGTGAACAGTATCACCAAGATTTAAATTTGGGGACTAATCCACTTAATCCAAATGCTGCTGTATGACCTTGGAATACCATTCTGTAACCTCCTTTGGTTCTTTATCAGCATCCATGTATTAATATTTATTTAAAAGACATGTTTGAGGACTTCCCTGGTGGCGCGGTGGTTAAGAATCCGCCTGCCAATGCAGGGGACACGGGTTCGAGCCCTAGTCCGGGAAAATCCCACATGCCGCGGAGCAGCTAAGCCCGTGCGCCACAGCTACGGAGCCTGTGCTCTAGAGTGCGCGAGCCACAACTACTGAGCCTGCATGCCACAACCACCCGTGCACCTAGAGCCCATGCTCCGCAGCAAGGGAAGCCACCGCAATGAGAAGCCCGCGCACTGCAACGAAGAGTAGCCCCTGTTCGCTGCAACTACAGAGAGCCCGTGTGCAGCAATGAAGACCCAACGCAAAAAAAAAAAAAAAAAAAAAAGAAGACATGTTTGAAACTCTTGGATCAGTGGGAAATGTTATGGTAAAATGATAAAATTATATCCGATGAAAGAAGAGCTCATAATTATGAAGCACTTAAACACAAGTTCTGACTTTTCTCCCCAAATCATGGATCAAATTTCTCTTCTGGGAATTATGCAGAAATTGTTGTTGGTTTGAAAAGTATTAAATCCTCTAAGTTACTAGCAGAGAAAAAGTGCTATTTTAATTTTTTTCTGATCAATTTTTCTGTTAATAATAGTTTAAAGTTATCTATTTCCTGTTCTTTATTTCCAATCTAGTAGTTATATTGAAAGTACAGATTTACATTCTACCCATATGTCGCAAATAGTACTTTTAACTCCCTAGTGTGAATTGATTTTGAAATCACTGTATTTTCTATTCTTTACTTTATAACGCTTTTCCCATCACTTGATTAAGTTTCTTGACATTTACCTTTTTACTGGTAAATACACGTAAAGCCACCATGGTTTGATTTATCAGATTCAAGTGATGTATCGCTGAGCTGTAAAGGAAAGGAAATGAGAATCTTTAGGCTACATCCCATTTTTTTTTAAACTTTCTCTCAACTTTTGTGAAAGTATTTTCAGCTTCTTCTCATCCTAATCCTGCGTATGTTTTAGTCTCAGTTCTGCTGTTGGACAGATTGAATGCTCACTGCCAATCTATTGCCACAGTCTTTCCATTCGTCTCCTGATGGCTCTAGTAGTTTCGATTATAAGTGCTCATGGGAAAAAATATTAGTAAATATTTTTGCATATTAAAACATATTTGTATGTGGGTTTTTTACCCACATGCCATCTTGGCAGAGTATAAACGCCAAATCAGTTTCTTCGTGTGTGTGTGTGTGTGTGTGTGTGTGTGTGTGTGTGTGTGTGTGTGTGTGTTTTACTGAATTTTGCAAGCATCGTTCTGTTGTCCTCTGGACGGTGATCTGAAGTAGTCAGTGGGCAGCCTCACCATGTTTTCCCTTAGAAGTGTTTCTGCCTAGCTTCCCAACTACTCTTTTCCATATATTTAATTTTTGTTTTTATAGCTTATATTTTATATTTATATTAGAGTTTTCCTGTTTTAAAGTAACTTTATTAGGTCCTGTCTCAGGGTTGACCATTTCAATGAGTAGTTTTCTGAGAAAAGAGGGTGCCCTTTGAACCTATGGAGTCAAATGTTATTTAAAATTTTTTCTTTAAAATTTCCTTGACTTACATTGTTAAATACTTCCTGGTTCTTTGTTGTTGTTGTTGGCCGCACCGTGCAGCACGCGGGATCTCAGTTCCCTGACCAGGGATTGAACCCGCACCCCCTGCATTGGAAGCACAGCGTCTTAACCACTGTACCACCAGGAAAGTCCCTGGTGCTTTAAATTTTTTTTTCTTTTTAGAGAGTCCTGTTACTGCCTACTTGAAACAAAATGTCCCAAACAGAAATACTTGTCTTTCCTTACACACTTCTTCCTTTTTATCTCCACTGACTTGACAAGATAAATGTGTTAAATCAAGTAGTTACACTGACTTCTTTACTCCCCAGACGTGCAAGAAAGGCCCGTCTAAGGAGGTTCTATCTGCTCTTTGGACGAGCAGGGCGATGGGAGACAAATTGTAGAAAAGAAAAAAAGGCTAATGAATCATTCTACATAAGACCAGTGTAAACAGAAAATTCCAGACTGTGTTGGAGAGGTTTAAAGTAGTAAAGAAGAAGACAGACATGAGAGGAAAGGAGAGACATAGTGACTCTGTGTGTGTGTGTCTGTGCACGCGCACACACGCTCTAATGCAGTGATGCACAAGGCTGGCCTGGAGGTGGCGCTATGTGTGAGCAGGGGAGGCGTGAGATGGCCTGGGTACATTTCACTCATAGGTCCTTGAATTTCCTTTCACACCCAAGTTAGAACCCTGGAAGGCTCCTTGGTTTCCTCCCATTTCCTCACCTTATTTTCTTACATCTGTTGCCCCATGAATATTAGCCTCCATTATCTGTTGATTCTGCTTCTGATCTGGCCTTTCCCATCCATCACCACTGCTTGTCTTCAGTTCCTGCCTTAGTCTGGCCTTCAGCCTGTCCCCTTAGATTGTTCCTGTAGCTATTTTATTTCCTCTTCCTCTGTAATCAATTTTAGCACTATTATTAGAGTGATCTTGCCGAAATTCGCATGCATCTGTCTCCCGATGAAGTTTTCTAGGTGGTTCCCTACTGTCTGCACTAAACAGGATAAAGGCTGGCCTCTTGAACGTGGCATGGGACCTGTCAGCAGGTTCTTCTCTGACCATCTCCCACACACTCCCTGTGTTCCAGCCATCCACAATCCCATGCATTATTTTCCTATTTCATATATTCTTTCTTTGATCTGTACCTTTTCAAGTGATGTGTCCTGCTGCCTTCCCCACCCCCTGGCCTCAGTCCCTGTTCAAGACTCAGCTTTAGCAGCACCGGGATTGTCCCTTCGTGTTGGAACACATGTCCCCGCCCCCACCCTCTACTACGTGTATCTTTTCGAAGTATAGTTTTGTCTGGATATATATGCCCAGGAGTGGGATTGCTGGATCGTATGGCAATTGAGTACATTGTTGATGTCCAACTTGCACTGCTAGAAGTGTGTGCTCTGGTGTGATTTCAAGGAAGAGATGATGATTTTCTGTACCTGAGAACAGCGACCTGGTCTTAAAATTCCGTCTTTACAGAGATGCATTATGTCAGGTTAAGAATTAACACCTGTTCATGGACTTCCCTGGTGGCGCAGTGGTTAAGAACCCTCCTGCCAATGCAGGGGACCTCGGTTTGAGCCCTGGTCTGGGAAGATCCCACATGCCTTGGAGCAACTAAGACCATGTGCCACAACTACTGAGCCTGCTATCTAGGGCCTGTGCTCCGCAACAGGAGCAGCCACCTCAATGAAAAGCCCACGCACTGCAACGAAGAATATCTCCTGCTCGCTACAACTAGAGAAAGCCCGCACTCAGCAACGAAGACTCAACGCAGCCAAAGATAAATGAATAAATATTTTTTTAAAAAAGAATTAACACCTGTTTTTATGTCCTCCTTCATGATAGGAAATTAAAACAGCAGAACCTTGATCAGAATTGGACTGTCAAGGTCTTGGATCTGCCCAAGGTCAAATACAGCTCCCTTGTCCATGAAGAGGGCTTGCTAAAAGGACAGAGAAGGAGGAGGATGTAGCCACAAACCAGATTTTGCCTGCTTTGCTATTTTGCCGTAGGCTCATTCCAAAGACCAAAATATTTGCTCTCTGTGTGAAAGCCTCATGCATTTGTAATCTTCCTGTATTTTCTATTCCTAGCTGAAATAGGTGCACAGAGCCCAGTTTTAACAGACAATGATTAAGGACTCAAAAATCAAAACTAGAAGTTACAAGGGTGATTACAAAAAGCTTAGAGCAGTGGTGAAATCAAGCAGGAGATTATAGTAACACCTGAAGTGAGATGGGGTTTGAGTCATCGGAGCCTTTGTGGGTTAAGAGGGCTGTCTGTTTAAATCACAAATGCATGTGATGCGATCTGCCTTAATAGACATTACATGGATATGTGAAAAACCGCAAGTTTTAAAGCCGAGATGCTTAAATGCAGGCTTTCTTAGTGCCATGCTTTTGTGCGGTAGAGGTCATGGAGTTTTCTTAAGCTTCTCTCTGTCTGCCTCACACCCCGGCCCTGCACTTAGCTGTATGCATTGTACTTAACAAAGTCTATTATTTTATTTTATTTTTCTTATTGGGGTATAGTTGCTTTACACTGTTGTTAGTTTCTGCTGTACAGCGAAGTCTATTTTAATTGCCTATTTGTCTGTTTCCCTTGCTAGACTGTAAACTCCTCAAGGACACTGACAGTCTTATTGACTTTCTCTCTGTCTCTCTGTACCTAGCAACGTACCTAATACAAGTTGTTTTTGAATGAATGAAAGGGACAACTGCTTATGCAATCTTTGAAGTTTCCTGAGTCTTTCTGTTTCATTTTTGTTGAGTGTGATCGTGTATGTGTGCTGTATTGTGTTGTTACATTATTTTTGGCTTAAAAAGTACACTAGGCTGACTATTGGGTAATAATGTTATTAAATAGACTTAGTTGATTACCTCCCATGAGGGTAGAAGGGCAGATGATTAGCATTTTCTTAATTTTCTCAGCATTGTTTCAGGTGGGTATCACAAGCATGCTTAGTTTTGAAAAAGATGAAAAATACACATGCGTGTACATACGCAACGGAATTGGGAGATAGAGAAGCAGAGAATGGGGATAAGAAATAAAAAGCTTATACTCAGAGCCACCTTTTCACCTTTCTTCCTTAGGATCGTTAGCAATTCTATCATCCACGTTTTTCTAGGGGAGATAGGAATCCAAGCTTTGCTTCATTTTCCTGTCCAGAGACATGAGACTGGAATTAGTTCTTGGTGCCGTTAAATACTAAAGCAAGACTAGGTAGATGATGTTGATTAAAAAAAAAAAAAAAGTATTGAGGGCAAGAGAAAAACTCAACAAAAAGCCATTCCACTTAAAAAATGGTGCTTTTCCTGAGCCTTCTCTTTAATGACTGTGGTTTCAGTTACTTGTGCGCCGTTGATTCTCAAATCCCTATTTCCACCTCAACTTCTTTCATGGGCCTCCAGCTTCAGTAGATGAATGATCATCTCCATGTGAATATCCCACAAGAACTTTGTATTCGTGATGTTACCATCTCCCTCCTCCAGATATTTTCCTCTCCCCCAGATATGTTTTCCTGTGCCCCTTTTCTAGCTTAACTAAAATATTCAGACCATTCTTTACTCTGGCATCTTTCTCCTCCACGTTCGAAACATTCAGTAGGTCTCGCCGCTTTTGCCTCCTGACAAGTTGTTCAAATCCACCGCCTCCCTCTAGTCTTACTACCTTTTTCCTAAGACTGAAGTCCTTGCCTTTGCCTTTCTCACCTGGACTACAGTGCTGGCCCATTAATTACAGTCGGCCTTCGGTGCCCACGGGTTCCGGATTTTGGTACCCGTGGGGAGTCCTGGAAACAATGCCCCATGGATCCCAAGGGACGACTGTGGTTTCCAGCCTCCATGATGCTCACAGTAATAGGTACAACAATGTGTTCCTAATTGTATCACTCCCCTACTCAAGGATGCTCCCCCTTGATCACCTGCCTAGTCCTTTGTGTCTCCATCACTGAATTGCTTTAGTCCATTGCCTTGAGCACCATTCTCCTTTTTTTTTTTTTTTTTTTTAAACTAAGGCAAGAGGTGTACCAGATTTTCTCCCCTAATCCCCTTAGCCAATCCCCCAGCTCCATCCACACACTTCTGTTCTCTTTCACTCTGGGCAGAATTCCTGTCCTCTCTATTCCCCAAGAGCCTGGGCTTGTCTTTCTGTCCAGCACTCACTGTGACATCAAAGTGAAGCATGTGTTTCTACTGCCTGGCACCGTACCTGGTTTGACTGTAGAAAGACTAAGGCAGGGTCCTTAGACAGATATCATAGTTCTAGGGAAAACAAACACTATAAAATTACTTGAATTAGGAAAAAAGAAAAGTTCTGGGTAAGTAAGGAATTGCATAATGTTTGCAGTTCTTAATGGTAATTCAAATCAGAAGATAAAACCGGAGAGGTTCTTGTCAGCTAGAGACAAGGTAGAATAACAAATATTTGTTAATGAAATACACACACGCATATATACACACACACACATATATATACACACACAAAAAAAGTTAGGGAGATATTCCAACTGATGACTACATCTCAGATATAGGGACAGGCAGTTCTATTTCTGGCTGTCCCATCAGATGATTTTGTGACCTTAGAGATTTGTCTTTGCTTATCTGAATGTTTCCTTCCATTGGTAAAATAGCTACATATCTCTAATGTAGGATGGGGGTCAGCTGTATTGCTTAAAATTTTGTACTAGTCTTTAACTTACTTTAATCCACAGTCACTGCTTCATCAGTGTTTGCAATAGAGAAATAGAGGGGATGAGAGAAATAGCACTTTTTTGCCCTCTGTTCTCTCTGTCTCTTATCAACTGAGAGAGAAGTATGAATTTTAATAACAGTTTTATTTCAAATAGGATTCCATGGGTGAGTTAATCATTCCTCTATTAAAAACCTTTCAGTAATATTATACCACCTTTAAAATTAAGAAAGTATTATAAATCTGTAGTAAGGGTGCTCCAAAGAAATAGAACCAATAGGATATGAAATGTATATAGATACAGATATGATCTATCTATCGAGTGATTTATTTTAAGCACTTGGGGGCTGGCAAGTCCACAGTCTGCAGGGCTGGCTAGCAGTCCAGAGACCCAGGGAAGAGTTAACATTGCAGTTGAAGTTTGAAGGCAGTCTGCTGGCAGAATTCCCTCTTCCTTGGGGCAAATCAAGTCTTTTTCTAAAGGCCTTCAACTGATTGTATGAGGCCCATCCACATTATGGAGGAGAATCTGCTTTATATGTTGTTGTTTTTTTTTTTTTTGCTTTATATGTTAATCTCATCTAAAAATACCTTCACAGCACCATCCAGATGTGTTTGACCAAATACCTGGATACTGTGGCCTAGCCAAGCTGATACATACAATTAACCCTCACAATATCTGAGTCATAAAAATCAAATACCACTGGCCAAATTGGGACAGAAAATTGTGATGAATAGGAAGGAAAGATTTGTTAGAAAATGCTTAACGTTTCAGAACAAAACTTTAACCATGGTTATGCCTCTGATTTACCAACATTAAAACCATGTCTTAGGTATTATATTTAAATTGTTCTTTTCTCCTGAGAATCTTGAATTTACCCCAGTGCAGTCATACCATATGTGTATTGCTCTTTGTTTTTAAGGTCATTAAAATGAGTACATTGCTTATATCCTTTGTACAAATGTATGTTGACAAAACAAGATTCATTAAGATTTTTTAGCATTTTGAGAAAAATAGGTAACCAACTAAATATTAAAGTAGTACCATTTTAAAAAACCACTTAAGTTTCCTGAAGAAGCTAATTTACTATTTCTGAGTGTTCCCTCTGTTCCTGTAAATCATTTTATTTTTGTGTAACATTTGAAAGAATTGCTAAATTTCTTAAGGAAGAATTTGATTTCTTAGTACTTCTGAAAGAAGTAGATGCATTGAATTAGAAAGCTTGCAATTTTTTGTTGTAAAAGAAAGCTTATTTCGTAAGACGAAGTGAAAGCAATTTTAAAGAGGATAAAATTAGGAAAGTGATCATAAAGAATACATTTTTGATTCTAAAAATATTGAATCAAATCCTTGACCAGATGATTTTTTACAGAGTTCTGAAAGCCACGTGCCAACTGATTTCTCTGAAATTATACTATGCCAGTCCCTCTGATGTATCCACATTGGTACTCTGAATAACTAGCTGTATTATGTGTTAGATGTAATTGGTGTTTAAAATTAGTTTGCTTGGATCGTCTTGAAGCAAGTGCTTTATAATTTAGGTCAGCAAAGAAAATGCAGTATACTAGATTAGCACAGTTCTAGCTGTTTTTGTTCAGCAGCTGCAGAATAAGAAAACTTGATTATAAGATGCCCTCCCTCCCCGACTGACAAAGCAATATACTACATTATTACATAGCGTTTACGTCTTACGAAAGTGAAGAGTAAAGAATCAATTTTTCTGTGGGATTACTTTGCTACCTGTCTGTATGTTTGTCTAGATTGTGTTCGATTTATGGCATGAAAGATCAGAAGCACTGTTGACTCTCTGGATCTTGCCTCTAGAAATATGCATGGAAAGTGTTTGGGTGTGCTTAATGTTATCTCGCATTATGAGGCAGGAAGAGTTTACTTTTGTAAGGGTGACTGACAGGTTCCTACTACAGTGAGAATCTTTAAAAATTAGGAGTTAGGGGAGAGCCAGATAAATTATTTTGAAATCATCCATAGAGGTCTCATCTATACCAGTGTTTCTTAGCTTCTTTTCATTATTGCCCCACTAAAGATCCTACATGGACATTTTTTTTTCTAAGCACTCCTACGTGAAACTTTAATACATGGATATATACTCTATTCCATTTATGTACTCTGGCTCTTGGAACAAAATAGCTAAGATTTTTCACTTCCTGCAAGAAACAGTCCACGTGTTAATACATGACTTCCTCTTTATTAGTACTTTTCTATCAGATTTGCAAATGAAGTTTTATATTAAAGGGATTCAGAGTTTTTTCCTCAGAACCCTAATTTCCAAGAAAAATTCAACTCCCCAACCTCCCTTAAAATGGTTCAAATTTTTCAATTTTTGATAGTTTGATTTAACATAGATTTATTTACAACTAAGCATATCTTGAGATGATTATTTGGGACCCAGATAGACTGTTTTAGGTTTCAGGATGATTTAAATTCATTTTATTTTATTTATGTTTTATTTTTTAGGAGAAACATTCAGCAAACAAGAACAATGAGGACCTTTGTTCTTGTAGGCATTACTTTTTTTTTTTTAACATCTTTATTGGAGTATAATTGCTTTACAATGGTGTGTTAGTTTCTGCTTTATAACAAAGTGAATCAGTTATACATATATAAATTCATTTTATATTGGAACTTTGCTAAGTAGAATCCAGATCTAGGGGAGTTTTACTGCAGAATGTGGTCCGTGACTACATCAGATCAATATATATTTGAATCATTTTGACAGTATCTATATGTTTATAGATTTTTGACCAAAATTATCATAATTTGTTGCAATCTTAATGTAATTCCACTTGAAAAAATCAAGAGTATTTTGCTAAAGAGGAAAGACAAGATACATAAATACTGATGTAAAAAAAATAATCTTCAACTAATTACAAGCTACCCACATTTTTGTGGGACTAGAGATACAGCTTTTGACTTAATAGTAACTTTTGAAATTTAAATTTATAGTTAAGACAACAGCCAAATAGTTTATTTAAATATTTCATTTCTAATGGATAAAACTAGAAGATGGTATTTTATTGGCAATAAAATTGTAAAGACAGGATTAAATGAATTTTTAAAAAAAATCTCTGCCTATGAGTAGCACTGGATAGCTCAATTTAGTAATACAGAATTTCATTTATCTGTGCAATTCTCATGCATATTTCCCCACTGCCAGTCAGGTCATTTGTATTTTAATAGCTTTATTGAGGTATACATTACCTAGTCAGATTCATTCATTTTAGTTGTATAATTCACTGATTTAAAGTACACCTGTAGGGCTTCCCTGGTGGCGCAGTGGTTGAGAGTCCGCCTGCCGATGCAGGGGACCCGGGTTCGTGCCCCGGTCCGGGAAGATCCCGCATGCCGCGGAGCGGCTGGGCCCGAGAGCCATGGCCGCTGAGCCTGCGCGTCCGGAGCCTGTGCTCCGCAACGGGAGAGGCCACAGCAGTGAGAGGCCCGCGTACCAAAAAAAATTAAAAAAAAAAAAAAAAAAAAAAAGTACACCTGTAGGGTTACACGGTCATCATTCGGATCCACTTTTAGGACATTTTCTGTCACATCAAAAAGACCATCGAGGCTGTTGGCAGTCAATTCTTGTTCCTGCCTCCAAGCCCCAGGCAGCCACTAATAGGCTTTCTGTCTCTGTAAATTTGCCTTTTCTAAACTTTTCCTAATTATGGAATCTGCTTGCTATGGGTTTAGTTTGCTGTTCTATTTCTAGTTTTTTTTTGTTTTTTTTTTAAAATGATGTCAGAGTTCTTAGAAAGCTAGATTACTGCCTGATTACAGCCTGATTACTGATCCCCTGCTCTTTGTTCTTTTTTATAAATTAAAAAAAAATTTTCTTTTATACATTTATTTTACTTATATTTGGCTGCATTGGGTCTTAGTTGTTGGGCTTGGGCTTTCTCTAGTTGCAGCGAGTGGGTGCTACTCTCCGTTGCGGTGCTTGGGCTTCTCACTGGGTGGCTTCCCTTGTTGCAGAGCACGAGCTCTAGGTGCGTGGGCTTCAGTAGTTGTGGCACATGGGCTCAGTAGTTGTGGCACGCAGGCTCTAGAGCACAGCCTCAGTAGTTGTGGTGCATGTGGGATCTTCCTGGACCAGGACTCGAACCCACGTCCCCTGCATTGGCAGGCGGATTCTTAAGCACTGTGCCACCAGGGAAGCCCTGTTTCTAGTGTTTTAAGGGGGAAACTTTATTGCAATATGGCTACATTTCTTTCCATCTCCTTGTGTTACTACTGTCATATTTTTACATCTTTATCTGCTATAAATCCAACAATAGAGATGTACAATGCTTATTTTGTGCTTTAAATCAGTTGAAGAAAAAATATATTTACACTGCTTTTATATATTATCCTATGAATTTTTCTTTTTTGGTACTGCATTTCTTCTTGTGGATTTAAGTTACCATCTGGTGTAATTTCCTTTCAGCTAAAGGACTTTCTTTAGAATTTCTTTTAGGGCAGGTCTGCTAGCAGTGAAGTATCTCAGCCCTTGCTTATCTTTTCTTCATCTTCATTTCTGAAGGGAAATCTTGCTAGATATAAGATTCTCAGTTGATAGTTGGTTTTTTTATCCCCAGTACTTTACTAAATATGTCGTCCTTCTGACTTCCCTGTATGTGATACATCATTTTTTTCCCTTGTCTTTCAAGATTTTATCTTTATATTGGCATTTCAACCATTTGTCCATGACGTTCCTAGGTGCACCTCTGTTTGTTGGAATCCTTTGGGCTTTTTGTGGGTTAACGTTTTTCATCAAATTTGAGACGTTTTCGGCCATTATTATTTCTTCAAAAAATAGTCTGTTCCTTTGTCTCTCTCATCTCCTCTAGGACTCTCATTTGCACATATGTTAGTGTGCTTGATGGTATTTTATAGGCGTCTGTTTACTCCCCATTCTTTTCTTTCTGTTTTTAATATTGTACAATTTCTATTGATCCTATGTTTAAGTTTGCTGATTCTTTCTTCTGCCAACTCAGACATGCTTTTGAGCCCTTTATGACTTTATTTCAGTTACTGTATTTTTAATCTCTAGAACTTTTCATTTTCTTCTTCTTTATAATTTCTTTATATTCTCTATTTGAAATCTCATTGTCATCATACTTTCCTTTAATTCTTTGAATTTGGTTTCCTTTAGTTCCTTGAATATATTTATGATAGCTGCTTTGCAGTCTCTTTCTGCTTAATCCCACATCTGGGCTCACTCAGACAGTTTCTATTTTCTGCCCTTTTCCTGACTGTGGATCACAATTTCCTGTTTCTTTGCATGTCTCATAAATTCTTTGTTGAAAACTGGACATCTTAGATAATATAGCAGCCTTGGACTCTTCCCCACACCCACCACTCCCCGCTCCCTGGTGTTATTGCTATTGCTGTTTGTTGATTGCTTTAATTTCTTGCTTGAGCTAACCTTGTAACATCTGTATTTCCAGAGTTCAGAAACGGTTGTTTTTGATAATTTTGTCAAGTTTTCTCATTGCTTTTGGGGGAGAGGATTTGCAGAACCCCTCACTCCTTCATTTTGGAATTTCTGCCTCCAATCTCTGTTTTTGTCAGTGTAATTTCTGCTGTCACTCATCTATCTAATCTGTACTTGGAAATGTGAGTGTATTTTCTTTTGTATCTTCCTATTACCATATGTTTAAATAACTATTTTGATTTAAGAATAGAATACCTACAAGACTATACATTGAGCTTTACAGAATGATTTTTTTCTTTGTCCCTACTTCTTAAGGCTGTCATTTGAGGGGACTATACTAGATTGGGTGTTAGAAGGCCAGAAAATTCATTATTATTTTTTGTACAATTTTAATTTGGAAAAATTTAAGTCTTCAGTTCCTTTTGGGCATACCATCAATAAAACAGACTACTGATAATGTTTCTATTAATTAACATAATCTATTACTCTATTAGGTACTCCCTGAAAACCCCTTCTGATCCAAAGTCCTGATAGAAAAACTACAATTTCTGTTGGTTTTCTCTCTGCAGGAGGTAGCTTTAACTAAAGTTTAGGTTTAATGTTAATGTCTCATCATTCAACTCTTCTCACAAACAAGAGACAAATAGAAAGAACTTTTATTGGTTCTTCTTTCATTCCACAGAAATTCTCCCCTTTGACTACGAAGTGCTGTGATCCTAACGCTGGATTGTAGACTTCTCATTTCCGACCAGCCTATCCAAATTTGCTTCGTTTATCTCATTCATCATCTTTTTGTGTTTGAAAACTATTTCATTTGCAGAACTTCTTTGAAGATGAAGTTTTCCTTCGCTCTCACTGTCATGAGGCCCACCTGTTCTTCCATTCATGTTTCTCTTCCATTTTGGTCTGCTCCAACATCCTAATCACTTAGCTTCTGCTTGATGACATTTCTGGTTGCTCCTTTTTTGTTGTCTCAATCTTTCCCTTTTTCTAACATAATCCTTTATGAATGAAATAAATTCCTGTCTCTGGTTTAATTCACCTCCAAGCACACATATCCAATTCCATCCTTTCTAGAATCATAGCATTTAACGTTGGCATTTCCCATACCTTTGTCCTCAGCGCTCCTCTCTTTTCTATCAGTATCCTCTCCCCAGGTACTCTATCTCATATAATCCCAATGAATTTAAGCACATCTGAAGACCCCCAAATTTATACTTTCTTCCTGACCTCTCTTCTGGTCTCCAAAATTGTCTACCCTGCCTGAGAGCCACACTTGGATTATAGCTATTCCTTACCCACAGCCACTCAAGTTAGACACCTGGAAGTCATATTTGATGCTGACTTGTTGTGAGCCCCACACCTAATTTACCAAATCTCTTTGGTTCTGACTTGAAAATATTTTCCAATTATTTCTCTCTCCCTGTCTACTATTCCCATTCGTAGTCCAAGCCACCACCATCTCTACCCTGAATAACCACTGTCATTCCCTCCCTGGTACCTCTTCATTTTTCCTTTTTATAATCCAGTCTCTAAATAGAAGCCAGAGTAATCATTCTAAAACGTAAATTAGATCCCTGTATCTGTTGTTACAGACAGACAAACAAAACCTGTTGGAGTTTGAGAGGGCTAATGAGTTATATCCTCCTCCTTGCCAGAGTTTTAAAGCAGTTGCACTCCCATGTTCATTACAGCATTATTCACAATAGTCAAGATATAGAAATAACCAAAGTGTCTACTGACACATTAATGGATAAAGAAAATGTGATATGTATATATAATCCTATATAATATATATACATATTTTTATCTTATACATATGTATAAGATAAAATGAATATTATGCAGCCTTAAAAAAAGGAAATTCTGCCATATGCAACAACAGGATGAACCTGGAGCACATTATGCTAAGTGAAATAAGCCAGTCACAGAATGACAGATACAGCATCATCTCCCTTATATATGGAATCTACAAAAGTCGAACTCATAGAAGCCGAGAGTAAAATGGTGGTTGCCAGAAACTGGAATATGGGGGAAATGGGAAGATACTGGTTACAGGAGGCAAACTTCCAGTCATAAGATGGATAAGTTCTGAGCATCTAATTTACAGCATGGTGACCATAGTTCACGTAATGAATTGTACACTTGAAAGTTGCCAAGATTTAGATCTTGTGTTCTCCTCACATACACACAAAAATGGTAACTATGTGAGGTGACAAATGTGTTAATTAGCTTGATTGTGGTAATCATTTCACAGTGTATGTATATGTCAAATCACCACATTGTGTACCTTAAAGATAGACAATTTTAATTTGACAGTTAGACCTCAATAAAGCTGGGAAAAGACCCAAACTCTCCTTTCCTGGGTTCCTAGGATTGAGTGGGTAGTACCTGCTTCTCTATTTTCAGCTTCTAGAACTTTCCCTCCTGATCTCTATGCTGTAGGCATCCTGACTTTCATTGTTTATTTCTCAGACACACCACACTAGTTAGTCCCTGAAGGCCTTTTAACTTTTTCTTCTTTTAGAAGCATTCTGCCCTCAGCTCTTGCATGACTAGTTCTTTTTAATTATTCACATTTGTGCTCAAATGTCACCTCAGAGTAATAACATGACCACCCAATTTAAAGGAAATGCTTGAGCAATTTATCATCCCATTTTATTGTCTTCACAGAACCAATCATTATCTGAACTTAAATTGTTCATTCGTTTGCCTGTATAGTTTGTTGCCCTCCGACTCTGAAATATCAACTTCATGGGGTTAGGAGTATGGCCTGTTTTGTGCCTTACTTTATCCCAAGGGTCTAGAACAGTGTGTGATTCTAGTAGGCCATTTGCAAAGATTTGTTGGATGAATGGACAGATTATTCTTTCTGTTATTCTGATGCTTTCAACAGACAAACATTTAAGGGAAAGTTCCAGTCCTGGGCAAGCACATATGTAGATGTTTGTAACCTACATATGGTATTGGCTGCACTGGAGTTCATGTTTTAGATGCCCTGGGATGAGAGGAAGCTAGAAGTGTAGGTCAATGCTTTCTACCAGCTATTGGGTTGGCCAAAAAGTTTGGTCGGGTTTTCCCAAACAGAAAAACCCAAATAAACTTTTTGGCCAATCCAATATATCCCTTGCTGCCCTGGGGCTGTGGAATCCCTGGCAGTAAGAGCAGATAGGTCCTGGCTCCAGCGGGGTTCTGTTGGTTGCCCAATGGAGAGGTGCTGTGACTGTGGCGTACTTGGCCATCAGACTGGCCGACCTTGCAGAAATCAGGGGATTGCCAGAGCTATCGGTCATAGAGCAGATGGGGTTCTCTGTGGTTTTTCAGGTCTTACGGAATTCTTAGAGTGCATGCTGCTCTAACTACTCCATTTCTCACCGTGTCTAAAAGTAGAGCATTACTTGCATAATTGGTTAAATAATTCATTGGTACCACAGTTACTTACTTGAGAGCCTTATTTTTTTCAGGCATGATTTGGAAACTGGCAATACAGAAGTGACAAAACACAAAATCTCTTTTCCTATGAAATTTGCCTTCTAATGGGGAAAGTACAGATAATAAAGAAAGAAATGGTATTTCATATAGATGATGAGGTGGTGGTGAGTCCAGTGGAGCAGAGTAGAGCATGGGATGACAGGGATCTATTTAACATGGTAATGTTTGAGTACCTGAATTGGGAAAAGGGAGTGTTATCCTTACGGTTATCCAGGCTGGGGAATGACAAATGCAAAGGCTCTGTGTCAGGGACTTGATATGTTCCAGAAGGGGCAAGGAGGCCAGTGGACTAAAGCAGAGTGAACAAAGAGGATAATAATAGTAAGGTATGAATCCAGAAAGAATAGGGTATTTGGAGGCAGAGGAATGTCGTGATCTAACTTATGATTTAAAAGAATTCCTGGCGCAGATGTAGAGAATGGACTTGAGGACCTGGGGAGGGGGAAGGGTAAGCTGGGACGAAGTGAGAGAGTAGCACTGACATATATACACTACCAAATGTAAAATGGATAGCTAGTGGGAAGCAGCTGCATAGCACAGGGAGATCAGCTCCGTGCTTTGCGACCACCTAGAGGGGTGGGATACGGAGGGTGGGAGGGAGGCCCAAGAGGGAGAGAATATGGGGATATATGTACACATATAGCTGATTCACTTCGTTATACAGCAGAAACTAACACAACAATGTAAAGCAATTATACTTCAATAAAGATGTTAAAAAATAAATAAATAAATAATAAAAGGATTCCTGGGACTTCCCTGGTGGGGCAGTGGATAAGAATACGCCTGCCAGTGCAGGGGACACGGGTTTGATCCCTGGTCCAGGAAGATCCCACATGCCTCGGAGCAACTAAGCCCGTGCACCACAACTACTGAGCCTGCGCTCTAGAGCCCGTGCGCCACCACTACTGAGCCTGAGCTCTAGAGCCTGTGAGCCACAACTACTGAAGCCCGCGTGCCTAGAGCCCGTGCTCCGCAACAAGAGAAGCCACTGCAATGAGAAGCCTGCGCGCCACAACTAGAGAAAGCCCGAGTGTGGCAACGAAGACCCAACACAGCCAACAATAAATAAAATTAAATCTTAGAAAAAAAGAAAAGGATTCCTTAGGCCACTGCACTGAGCATATACTGTAGGGAGCAAGGCCAGAGGAGAGAGTTAGAACACTGTTGGAAGAATACAGGCCAAAGATAATAGTGGACTAGATTAGGATGGTAACAGTGAAGGTGGTGGGAAGTGCTTAGATTCAGGATGTACTGGGTTGGTGAAAAAGTTCGTTCAGGTTTTTCCATAACATCTTATGGAATCCTCTGATAGATTGGACATGATGCATGAGAGAGTGAGAGGAGAAAATGATGACATCATTATTTTGGGGTTGTGTTACAAGAAATAAGGAGTTGTCAGTGTTAGATGTAGGGAAAAAATGGGAATCGCCAGATTTGGTGGGCTGTCAGGTGTTTGGTGTGGGGCATGTAAAGTTGAAGCTGCCTATAAGTTGACTACATAGAGATTTGCCAGGGCTGTTGGATACAAATCTGAAATTCAGGGAAGAGGACTGGGCAGGAGATACAAATTTGGGAGTTGTCAGTGGTTAGGTACTAGTTCAACCTAGGAGACTGGACGGGTTTACCAAAGGAATGGGTAGACAGAGAAGAGTTTCTTGGATCTAAGGAAGAAGCTCCAAATGAGACTAAGCATGAGGTGCTCAGGAGAGAGAAGGAAGAGTGGGAGGGCTCATGATGTAAGGAAGAGTACCAAGGACCAGTGTGAGCTCACTTCTGTCACAGGTGGTCCTTGGGTCAGGAGAGCTGGTCTACATGAAGATGAATGGTTGACCTGGGACCCAGGAATGTAGACGTCACTGGTCACCTTCACGAGAGCAGTGTCCACGGAGCTGGTGGAGGAGTCAGAGCTGTGATTGGAGCAGATTTAAAATAGTGTAAGAAAGATATTAGAGACAGCAAACAGACGATTTTTGAGACATCGCTGTAGGGAGAGTAGAAGGGGAAGCAGAAAAGTAGGTAGAGAAATATGGGGGACTCCTGAAAAGGTTTCTTTCTCTTTGTAACTTTTATTTTGAACGGATAGATTGACAGAAAATTGCAAAAATGTACAGGGGGGCTTCTCTGTATTCTTAACCCAGTTTTCTGCAAAGGTAACAACTTGCATGACTATAGTAAAAATCACAACCAGGAAATAGACATTGGTACCAGGAAATAGAAATTAAAGATTTTTACTAGTTATGTATGCACTCGTGTGTGTGTGTAGTCTATATGATTTTTATCACATGTATATATTTGTATAACCACCAGATCAAGATCCAGAACTTGCCATAACCACATGGCTCCCTTGTGCTACCCCTTTAAAGCCACACATTCCCCATCCCTAACCCTGTCAACCACTAATCCATTCCTCACCTCTAAAATTTTACTTCAAGAATGTTATATAAATGGAATCATACCTGTAACCTTTGGGGACTGACTTTTTGCACTTAGCATCATTGCCTTGAGGTTCATCCAAGCCGTTGTACCTCTCAGGGTTTAGCTCCTTTTTATTGCTGAATAGTATTCCATGGTATTATGGACCCATTGAGAGACATCTGGTCTATTTCCAGTCGTTGGTTATTAGGAATAAAGTTGCTGTGAACAGTTGTGTACAGGGTTTATGTGAACAGAAGTTTCATTTCCCTGGGGCCAGATGCCCAATAGTACATTACTAGGTTGTCTGTTAAATGCATGTGTACTTTTATAAGACACTGCCACACTGTCCTCCAGAGTGGCTGCACCATTTTCCATTCCCACCAGCAATGTGTGAGGGACCCAGGTTCTCCACATCCTGGCCAGTATCTTGTGGTGTTTCTCTTTTTTATTTTAGCCATTCTAATGCATGCATAGGCATGGAGATTTCTTTTTAAGAAGAGAGAAATTGCAGAAAAGTCGGAACCCTACTTAAACCGCCAGCCTCTTGCTAGGTAGTTTGAAGACTGTTAAAAATCCAGCCCGTATTTTAAAGTATTGAGTGGCTGCTGTGACATGTATGACCACAGATGTGATGTTTGTTTGAAAGAAGTCCATGTCCCAACCTGGAAGCTGATTCACCCAAGTTATACACATCTGGGCACTAGGGTAAAATTTATGGTAGTTTTCAGCAACCTAGGAATTACAAATTTGAGCTTTTGTATTTTTTTAATTTATTCATGTGTTTGTCAGAGGGACAGTATGTAACTTCAATGTTCCTAAAAGTTGATTTAAGCTTATTAAACACAGGTGAGTAGGACAAATAAAAAACCTTGAAAAACAGAGTGGAGGAAAATATATATTTAAATATAAATATACAGGCAGACCTCATCTTCTTGAGCCAGAATTGTCACCCAAATGCTCGCTTTCTTCCCCTTGGTCGCTGTGCTTGATAGATAGCCTTTAGGCCTGCGTTTCTGCTTGGAAGTCTCTTTGGAGTGAGTGAAGGAGCTTCTATAATTCTGGGTTGATCATTGTCATGATCACAGAAGACATTAGTGTTTAATTGTGCTGACAGCTCAAAAAGTCGAGATTGATCTTTCTTCTCTAGGGATTCACAGTCACCCATGCAAAGGTAGTGGAGAGTCACACATAGAGAATCATCTGTAAAGAAGCATCAAGTCAGATGAGAATAAAGGCTTAGACATTTCCCAAAATTCCTGCCATGAGTATATGTTTCCAGGGGGGAGGGTGTACAGAATTATGCGTGGTGGTAGAGCGGGGAGGGGTATGCTGGCTTTTCTTCATTCAAATGGAAACACTTATGGAAAAGACAAGATGACAGGTGTGGATAAGTGGATGGGAGTTTGGCTGCTAGGACAGGGAGGACGTTCCAGGCGTCAGGAGCTACCTTAGAAAACAGGAATCACAGGACATTTATCTTTGTTGAGGGAAAGTCACACCGTGGCCTGTGCGTATGTGTGTCCTTACAGCAAGTGGAACTGTGACTTTCACTTAGCAGGTGCTGAGTAAATGTCATTAGCTTGATCAATAGAACTTTAAAAAGGCAGAGGGGATGCTTTTCTAAGCCATGGTGAGAGAAAGCAGTGCTGTGAAACTGCTAACTTTGCACAAACACGGGGTGCTGAGGAAAGGGAGAGATTTGGGAGCATTTTTCTCCAAAGGCCAGAATTCTTGGCATGTATAATAAAATGGGCCTGTCATGTGACAGATACGTCACCAAATGCAAGTTTGTGTGCCCAGCGCACAGTGAAGCCAAGTAATACCAAAACGTACACCAAAATACCAAAACCAAATACCAAAGCATTTTTAAATGCTAGGAGAGGGAGGGGCACGGTTGGTTGTTGCAGACTTCTTGGTGTTGGAATCCTTTGTTCTTGCAGCTGTCCAGGTAGGTCAGGTCACAATGTTCTTGTAAATCTCCAAGACAAATGTTATTCTCTGTTTTGCAACCTTTTATCTCTGTGTGAATGGAAAAGTGTTATACCTTTAAAGGTCAGAGCCTTGAGAATGGGCTCCCCTGCTTATTTCAGGCTATAGGCAACATTCTTAACTCCAAGCAGAAGCAATAGAATACAAAGGTTAAAGTAAAAGAAACAGATCCAATATGGAGTCAGGTTTGTTCCTCCCTATTACATATAGAATCTAGAAGCCTGAAAGTTCCTTTCTTTGAGGTTTCAGGAAAGAACAAAGTCAGGGAAGAAAGAAATTTGGCATGAGATAGGGAGGTGTATCCTTATTTTGATGAAGGTGGCAAATGCCTCTGAGTGATTAAAGCAATGGTTTGGTGTTATCAGAGAAGTTGTGCAAACTTTTCTAGAAACAGTACTGTGAATATTTTTCTTCAATGAGGATCTTACTCTATGACTTATTTTAGTAACTCATAGTTTTATTCCACATTTGTAAATTAAGTTTGGCCTGGCAATCTGTATGATTCTCTTGGCAAAACTACACATCACCTATAACAGAGGAAAAAAATGCATTTAAATTCATCAAATATGCCAAAACAAACTTCCAACTAAAGAAGGATCATTAGTTTTACATTTTAGCATAGTTCAAACAAAATGTATATAACAAACAAAATAAATTTGAACCCGGTATGACTTAAATTCATGGTTCTATTTGTGCATCAAATCTAGGTTATTCATGATGAAACTAATATTTTGATAAGTGATTAGGTACTCAGACTTATCTTTATTCAAAAGGAGTCAGAATAAACTGAAGCAGAAGTGTATGGTTTTAGATATTGATTTTTTTCTGTTTATTTTCATATGCTGTAGATTTAAAAGTATTTTATTGTGCTGTGTGTATATATGTGTCTTTCAAGGTTAGAAACAAAAGTCTATTCACCTAAGAGAATGAACTAAGAATTTAGCACGTGTAATAAAATTGTTTATCTCAGAGCTACTAATAACTTACAAATGTGACCCTGTAATAAATATGTATAGCTATTTTTGTAAGTTCTTACAAACCAGAAAACTCCTCCCCCAAATTTGTCAGGCTTAATTTTCTGCTCTATGGAGCACAGCTAGTAGGATAGCAAAACCCAGTGACATTTTCCACAGTGTGAGTTGCCAACCACTAGTAGCCTGTGGCAGTGTTTAAATCTACAGCAAACAAGCTAACAATTGGTGGAGAAAGGATTATGTAATTCTTCTTTAAGATTCCTTTCTGTGGTGTTTACATCACTGTCAGAATCATAAAGGCAGAACTAGGGACTTTCTGCTAAGGTAACATTTTCTTACACCCATGAGTCCATATAATCTTTACGCTTCTCTGGAGGTTTTTTTGGGTTAACCTCTCCATCTTTTGCTAAACTCCTAATGAAATGAACTATATTTGAGTGTGCTCCCTTACCTGTGTGTTAGGGCTGTGATTTCCGTGATCATTATTTTTGCAGAATGGCCTATATTAATTCCAAAGTCTCCTGGGGAGCATTAATTAGTAAGATAATAACATGCTGCTATCTGGGTTCTAATAAATGCTTCAGCAATTAGATCCAACCTGCAAATTGAAATATTGGTAATGGCAGTAGGAAGAGTTGAATTCAGAGGAACTGAGAAGCTATTTATTGTATGAATTAGAGCAGAGCAAAAGTCAAAAGAGGACCATTACAATATAATGGACCAAAATATCTGTAGGTTATGAAACACTGTCAAAGTTCTAGGGGAAATAAGATTATCTAAATGGTCCTATTACAGTTCCTTTTTTTCCCCCTGGATCTGTAAATGACATTTTATGAATAGACAGTAATACCTCAATTACCTGACAATGGTGTTGAATAGAAGGGTGATAAATAAGTAAAATTTCTAGATAATGAGAACACATCCCAACTGCCAGATTGAGTTTGTTTTATTATTTTGCTTTTTATAATTGAATATGTATGTGTTTCCTGGTCATCTCTTAGAAGATATTGCTCATAACTGAAATTTTTCTTTTTGCCTTAAGTATTTACCTTACGGAATTTAGAAAAAAAAAATATTGGTACCCAGCTGTGTTCGAGACACTGTATTATAGGCCTTGTGAGTAGTATAGAGGCTAATAGAGACCCTGAACATCTCACGTGCTATTGGTAGAAATCTACTTGGGCGACTAGTCCTCACATTTCATATGTCAAGTACGTAGTTAGTAATATTGTAATACTCTGTCGTCCAGGACAGAATGTGAAATCCTGAAGGAAAGGGACTATATACTATTCATTTTTTTTTAAGTATAACTTTCAGAGAAAAAAATCATGGAGGACTGCAGTTTAAGAGATTTCAAAGTAATGTTAGTTGATTGGGGTTGGTGGAGATGGAAAATTCTAGAAATTTTACCATTATTGAGGGAAAATGTGATTATACTTACTTTTCATGTTGAGGAAAATTGAAATACGCTGTTTTGTATTAGTACCTTTATATAGCTAGAAGTATTTTGTTTAGAAAAATATAATGCCTTATTTCATTTTATAATGCCTCATTTTAAATTGGTTTTTTCTTAAGCAGTCAGATTTGGTACACATAAGTTAACATATTTTTCTAAGATGTCCCAGAGAGCTGAACTGTACAGTATCCAATAACATTTCCCTCCATTTTTTGAGAAGAAATAAACACTTTGAACAGATGGGATAATCAGCTTTTATCGTAAAAGCCAGGATATTATCTTTCTCACTCCTCAGAGTAATGAAGAGACAGCTAAAGCATCCATTTTCAGCAAAGGAGTTGGACAATAAAAACTGTTTTTTCCTTTTTTCTGTTATATGATGGAGAAATGCATTCTCAGAAATTAATACTTGGTTTTAATTGCATCCCTTGGAAAGCTCTGTCTGATAAGGTGGAAAGAATATTGAACTGTGAAAATGGAGACAAGAGGATTCATTCAAGAAAAAAATCTTTTCTCTTAATTTCCACTGATTTATAACCTACATACAATGTAGCACATGAATCTTAAATGTACAGCTTAATGAAAATGAGGGGTGAATACACCTGTATAACCCCTACTAATAGGAAGATACAGAATAATATCATCAGCCCAAAGAACTCCCTTGTTGCGCTTCCTAATTAATACCTCCCAGAGGTAACCACTATGATGCATTTCTTTTTTACTATAAATTAGTGTTATCAGTTTCTTGAGTTTTATATAAATGGAATAATAGATTATGTTCTCTTGATTTTTTTTAACCCATATTATCTGTAGGATTGATTGATCCACGTTGTAGGCAACAGTTGTTCATCCTTCTTTGTGGCTATAGAGCAGTCAATTTTATAAATATAGCATAATTTATTAACTGATTCTATTATTGATGGACATTGCCTTATTGCTGGCTTTTGGCTTTTATGAATAAAACAGCTATTATGATTCTGGTACGTGTCCTTTGGTGCATATACCTACTCATACCCTTGGCTATATCCCTGGAGTGCAATGTTGGTCAAAAGCTCTGTATTTGTTCAGCTTTAGCCCCACAATCCTTCAAGATGATTGAACCAATTTACACCTGGACCAGTCACGTATGAATTGCACTTCCTCTGTATCTTTGTCAACACTTTGTATTGTTTTTTGCGAATTTAGCTATTTTTTTCCTAAAAGCTATCTTGTTTTACCTTTCATGTTAGTCTACAATCCATCTGGAATTATTGTTATGTTTTGCATACAGTGTGAGGAGGTAGTCAAGACTCATTTTTTTCCACATGCATTTTCAATTTATCAAGCACCATTTATTGAAAAGAACTAATTCATTGTTCTCCCTACTTATTGAGATGGCATCTTTGTCATAAACTGGGTGGCCATGAATGTGGTGGGTTCTTCACTCTTTGTTCTGTTTTATAAGTTACTACCATAAAGCTATTTCTAACACCATTTAATTTACTGTAGAGATGCCCTTATTTTCATGTGGTATTGCTCAATTTCATTTTTCTTCTTTTCTTAATGTCTTATGAAGAGTTTCTAGAAACAACTTTTGGCCTAGTTGCTTTTTTCCATTATATATCTTGCTTCAACTCAATTGTTTTCATACCATTTTTGTTCATTTCTTTCATCTGTTATTTTTGAATTTAGTTTGCTATTCATTTTCCAAGTACTTTTGAAATCTGTTTAAACTTTCATTTTGAAGTAAGTTGAATTGCCAAACATTTGCAAAACTGTGACCAAGAGATCCGATAAATTCATCGCCAGCTTCGCTAAATGTGGACATCTTATGTAACTGTAGTACAATCATAAAATCATGAAATTAATATTAGCTATAAAAATTGGTACCATTTATAAACCTAGTTTATAAACCGAGTTCCTAGTTCAGGATCAAATCCAGGATGACACATTGTATTTAGTTGTCATGTCTTTTTTTTGTGTGCAGAAAAATGCTATTTATTTATTTTAACATCTTTATTGTCGTATAATTGCTTTACAATGTTGTGTTACTTTCTGCTGTATAATAAAGTGAATCAGCTATATGTATACATATATCCCCATACCCCCTCCCTATTGTATCTCCCTCCCACCCTCTCTATCCCACCCCTCTAGGTGGTCACAAAGCAACGAGCTGATCTCCCTGTGCTATGCAGTGCTTCCCACTAGCTATCTATTTTACATTTGGTAGTGTATATATGTCAGTGCTACTCTCTCACTTCGTCCCGGCTTACCCTTCCCCTCCCCGTGTCCTCAAGTCCATTCTCTGCGTCTGTGTCTTCATCCCTGTCCTGCCCTAGGTTCATCAGAACCATTTTTTTTTTTTAAGATTCCATATATATGTGTTAGCATATGGTATTTGTTTTTCTCTTTCTGACTTCACTCTGTGCGACAGACTCTAGGTCCATCCACCTCACTGTAAATAACTCAATTTTGTTTCTTTTTATGGCTGAGTAATATTCCATTGTATATATGTGCCACGTCTTCTTTATCCATTCATCTGTCGATGGACACTTAGGTTGCTTCCATGTCCTGGCTATTGTAAATAGTGCTGCAATGAACATTGCGGTACATGACTCATTTTGAATTACGGTTTTCTCAGGGTATATGCCCAGCAGTGGGATTGCTGGATCATAATGGTAGTTCTATTTAGTTTTTTTAAGGAACCTCCATACTGTTCTCCATAGTGGCTGTATCAATTTACATTCTCACCAACAGTGCAAGAGAGTTCCCTTTTCTCCACACCCTCTCCAGCATTTTTTGTTTGTTTATTTTTTATTTATTTTTCTTATTAGTCATCCATTTTATACATATCAATACATGTCAATCCCAATCTCCCAATTCATCACACCACAGTCCAGCATTTATTGTTTGTAGATTTTTTGATGATGGCCATTCTGACTGGTGTGAGGTGATACCTCATTGTAGTTTTCATTTGCATTTCTCTAATGGTTAGTGATGTTGAGCATCCTTTAATGTGTTTGTTGGCAATCAGTACATCTTCTTTGGAGAAATGTCTATTTAGGTCTTCTGCCCATTTTTGGATTGGGTTGTTTGTTTTTTTAATGTTGAGCTGCATGAGCTGCTTG
>NC_041232.1:31596137-31673949 GCF_002837175.3 Physeter macrocephalus
AATCCTTTGTCAGTTGCTTTGTTTACAAATATTTTCTCCCATTCTGAGGGTTGTCTTTTCGTCTTGTTTATGGTTTCCTTTGCTGTGCAGAAGCTTTGAAGTTTCATTAGGTCCCATGTGTTTATTTTTGTTTTATTTCCATTCCTCTAGGAGGTGGGTCAAAAAGGATCTTCCTGTGATTTATGTCATAGAGTGTTCTGCCTATGTTTTCCTCTAAGAGTTTTATAGTGTCTGGCCTTAAGCCTTTAATCCATTGTCATGTCTCTTTATTCTCCTTTCACTTGAGGAACATCTTTAGACTTTGTCTATCTTCGTGACCTTGACATTTTTGAAGAGTGCTGGCCAGTTAATTGGGGGAATATTCCTCAATTTGGATTTGTCTGATGTTTCTTCATGATTAAATTCAGATTATTCATTCTTGGCAAGAATACCCCAGAAGCAATGATGTGACCTCAGTGAGTCATATAAGGAGGTAAACGATGCTGACACACCTCATTTCTGGTGTTGTTAAGTTTGATCACTTGATTGAAGTCGAGTCTGTCAGTTTTCTCCACTTTAAATTTATGGGTTTTTTTCCTTTGTAGTTAATAAGTATCTTGTGGGAAGACAGTCTGAGAATACGCAAGTATCCTGTTTACTCATATACCTCTGCCCACTAATTTTATCCCCCGTCACTGATTCATGCCTCTGCAACAGTTATTATGGTGCTGGTTGTGAGATGGTGATTTTCCCTTTGCCTCATTCCTTCTGTATTTATTAATTTGATTTCTCCTCTTAAGGATGAGCTATCTTATCCTTATTTATTTAGTCAACCACTTATCTGTAGTATGAACTCAAGCATATTTGTTTTATTCCATGAGATAAAATTCATTATTATTTTCTGGTCATCAGGAGCACCTTCAGGCTGGCTCCTCAGTCCTTTTGACTTGCCATCAAAGTTTGAGCACTTGCTTACTTTCTGGCCCCAAAAGGTGGGGCTCATCTTGCCTCATCCCCTCACCATGCTCATCTCTGCTTCGTTCCTGAGATCCACCATTCCTCCCAGGATTTTTCGTTCCTTTTATTGAAGAAGGATATTTGGAAACCAAGTTCTGGGTGCTAGGTGTGTTCATTGAACTTTTACCGTTGCTTCTAGGTTCTCTCTCGTCTGACAGAGCTAGGACATAGTGTATATATACAAACACACACACATCTATATCTATTTTATATCTATTTGTGTATATACACACACACATATAATCATGAGTTTATATTGATGCATCTGATTCCAGTCCATCGTCACAGGGTTCATTCAAGTCAACTTTCTTCTATTTCTAGTAACTTTTTAGCACTGAGAAACCTCACTCTCATTATCATCAGTGTATTTAAATTATTTACTCAATCTGGAAAATGCACATAAAGTAGTTTCGCAATTGCAGTTTTATACCTCTGTAAAAAAATCTTTAACTACAGTACAATATGTGTACAGTTCTTTTTGTCTTTAACCTTAAAGTATGCAATCAAAACACTGTTTCTGAAGGTTACTTAGGTTAGCTCTGTTCTTTCCCATCCTCTTCAGTGTGGGTTATCTTATTTATTTATAATGCAATGTCTGTGGAAGGTGTTAATTTCTGAGTATTAATTTCATATTCTGTTGCCTTAAAAAGAAACTCTTCTGTTGTTTGAGGTACTGTTTGTATTGATTTTTTAGAATTTTCCATTTTCCACTTTAGCATCCACAAGTAGGAATAGTTTTACCTGTTACTTATTCTTTAATTGATTTATTTCTTCTGACTGCATTTGCTAATAAAGTGAATAATAATGGAGATACTGGACCCCCTCCCCCTGTTCCTGATCTGAGTAGAAGTGCTTCTAGTGTTTTCCCATTAAGTAAGATATTGGTTTTAGGATTGAGGAATATAAATATTTTTCACGTTAAGAAAGTGTCCTTTCTTTTGTTTTCTTGAGGGTTTGTTTGTTTGTTTTTTGCGGTACACGGGCCTCTCACTGTTGTGGCCTCTCCCGTTGCGGAGCACAGGCTCCGGACGCGCAGGCTCAGCGGCCATGGCTCACGGGCCCAGCCGCTCTGCGGCATGTGGGATCTTCCCGGACCGGGGCGCGAACTCGCGTCCCCTGCATTGGCAGGCGGACTCTCAACCACTGCGCCACCAGGGAAGCCCTCTTGAGGGTTTTTATGATGAGTGAATGTTGAAATTTTTTTTAGGCTTTTCAGCATGTCTGGTAATATATATGGTTTATGATATTAATAGATTTTCTAATATGAACCAACCTTGCATTTCTGGACTAAGTCCTACTTGATTGTGTGTGATGTTGTGTTCTGTTTGCTAAAATTTCTTTAGTACTTCTGTGTTGATATTCATAGACAGCTATGGTCTGTATTTCTTTTTTTGAACAAAGTTTTTTAGGTTTAGGTATCAACATTATACTGGCTTAAGAAGAAACAGAGGTTTTTCTATCACTTACAATTTATAGTGTGTTGGAACTAAGGGACAGGACCCCATAATCAAACCCATGGGTATTTCTATTGTAAATTGTAAGAATATTCATATTAAGCGTCATAAATAATGATGATAAGTGGCCTCACATCAGTTCAGGTCAGATCAGGTTTTCCTGACAAATAAGATACAAGAAAATCTTATCTTCAAGAGATTTTTTTGGAGTTTGATATTGTCAGTAAGGGGTTTATTTATTATTCCATAATAATAAAAATTTAAAATTTTCATATAAAATGTGTATTGCTTTATTTAATATAAAATTGTTTACAAACTATTAAAACCTTGATCGGTTTATGCTATCTTAGGAAAATAAACAAGATTTAGTATTGTGTTATATATCGAGAAAAAAGCTAACCATAGGAAAACAGTCTAGAAGAAAATGCACCATATTATTAGCAATGACTATGATGTGGTGGTTTAAATATTTTTATAAATATTTTATAAACATTTTATATTTTAAATATTTTTATTTTATACTCTGCAGATTTTTAATGAAGTTAGTAATTTTACAATGAAAATAATTTTTTTGTCAAATCGACTTTAGTACATAGTCTTCATTGTTCTGTGAGTTTGACTGTAAGCAATTTGAAAAAGTTGCCTTTTGTTATCTTTTCATGGTGGTAAATTCCACTCTAAATCAGGTCCTTCATGATAGAGAGGGAGAGAAATTTCTTTGAATATTGTTTTAATGTGTTTGTTTCATGTGCTGAATTTTACTGGCTAATTTCATTCTCAGTCTATCTCCTAAAACATTATAAATAAACTTGGGATGAGTTTATAAAAAACAGTTTTATATTAAACCAATAGAGTTTAATCTGGCATATTGTCTGCTTTGCTGTGGAGAGCATCAAGATATAACAGATAGTCCCTCAAATATGAAAGAGTTCAGATGCAACAAGAACTTTGAAGAGCAGACATCTTTTAATTGCTAACGCTGCTTTCTTGTAGTCTAACTTCAGCAAATTGCTAATTCCTGAATCTCAGTCTCCTTTTTATAAAACAGAAGGAATAACACCTCATCTGAGAATGAAGCGAGGTCATTTCTATAAAGCACCAACCCCGTGCTTTATATTATGTGCTCACTAAATGGACATCCTATCTTCCTAAGTTTTAACCAAGAACAGCAAAGAAAGAGGCAAAGAATAAAATACCTACTCTTCATCAAGCACTGTTAAAAGCACTTTATTTGTATTAATTTCACTATTCTTTTCATAGCCCTCTGTGGTGGGCACACATAGCTTCCCAAAGAAGCAGGGTAGGTGGCTGGGCTGTGATGTCAAGTCTGTTCTTCTGACCTACAGCCCACACTCTTGATGACTAGACAAGCCTGCCTCTGAACTATTAGTGTAAAAATGAGAGTAAGGCTGCTATTCGTGTGGTTTAGTATGTATAAGTAATATTGGAAAAGTAACTCTGAAGCTCAGTTAACAGATTGGTATTTCGTTTTTGTCCCCTTCTGCGTTTCAGCACACAGTGAATGGTGCTTTTGAGCGCCTTCTGTGATTACCATTCACACCTTTTCTGGGGACATTTTCTTAAAAGAACCAGCAAGCATCCAGTTTACTGAGATATAATCCCAGATTCATGGAGTTGTTGCAGACCAGATACCTCTTGTCTCACTAAGACTGGGTAAGAGTTTAAAAATTCCTTTACTGTTATGGATGATGTTGGGTGTGATGACCTCTTCTGAAATATTTCTGCTTTGATATAAGCCGGAAACTTTCAATAACTAGACACATGGTGGAGGGAAAAAGTAGGCTACCGTAAAAAGGCATTGGTATTTGATTGATGCATTTATTATTATATACACATATGCTGATGTATTTGAAGATACTTTTATTACTTAATGTGAAGTATAATGTGTTAACATTGCAAGGGGAATTTCATGACAAGCATTTTTTAAAAATATAACTGCAGTACGGTTTTATGAAACCTGTAATTGCTACAATCTATGTTGTTTCTACTGCTATAAAATCGGTAATTAAATTGGAGAGGCTATCTCCTTGAAATTGGTTATGATGAAAATGTACCTACTATGATTATCATTATGCAAATCCTGCCCTGACTGTGAGCTTTCCTTACCTGTACTTCTAGTGTGTATAATTTTACTTCTGCGTACCTTTTCCTCAACGTTAAAATTTTCTGTTCCAATATACTAAATTGCTAGTCAGTCCATTTGGGGTTAATCATTGAAACAGAATTGAGGCTGGGAAAAGGTAGTGAAATCGAAGCAGACGGCAGAGTAGGAGTAGTTGCTGCAGGGAGTTTGGGGGAGATGAAGAAGACGAGCAAGGTGACTCTGCATCACTTAGAAGGATGCTCCAGTGGCCTCCATAACGGCAGAAGTGAAGGGATGAAATAAGTGCTTTGGTCATGACATGAAGTTATCTTGGGTGGATAGATGTTGAGAAATAAAGGTCATCCAAAGGTTTTCCTTCTCAGGTTTCCTTCTCAAGAGTTATGCTGCATCTCAAGTACCTGAGATTCAATGTGGGTCAGTACCTCTGAGACTGAAATAGCGCTCTGCGGCATGTGGGATCTTCCCGGACCGGGGCGCGAACTCGCGTCCCCTGCATCGGCAGGCGGACTCTCAACCACTGCGCCACCAGGGAAGCCCTCTTGAGGGTTTTTATGATGAGTGAATGTTGAAATTTTTTTTAGGCTTTTCAGCATGTATGGTAATATATATGGTTTATGATATTAATAGATTTTCTAATATGAACCAACCTTGCATTTCTGGACTAAGTCCTACTTGATTGTGTGTGATGTTGTGTTCTGTTTGCTAAAATTTCTTTAGTACTTCTGTGTTGATATTCATAGACAGCTATGGTCTGTATTTCTTTTTTTGAACAAAGTTTTTTAGGTTTAGGTATCAACATTATACTGGCTTAAGAAGAAACAGAGGTTTTTCTATCACTTACAATTTATAGTGTGTTGGAACTAAGGGACAGGACCCCATAATCAAACCCATGGGTATTTCTATTGTAAATTGTAAGAATATTCATATTAAGCGTCATAAATAATGATGATAAGTGGCCTCACATCAGTTCAGGTCAGATCAGGTTTTCCTGACAAATAAGATACAAGAAAATCTTATCTTCAAGAGATTTTTTTGGAGTTTGATATTGTCAGTAAGGGGTTTATTTATTATTCCATAATAATAAAAATTTAAAATTTTCATATAAAATGTGTATTGCTTTATTTAATATAAAATTGTTTACAAACTATTAAAACCTTGATCGGTTTATGCTATCTTAGGAAAATAAACAAGATTTAGTATTGTGTTATATATCGAGAAAAAAGCTAACCATAGGAAAACAGTCTAGAAGAAAATGCACCATATTATTAGCAATGACTATGATGTGGTGGTTTAAATATTTTTATAAATATTTTATAAACATTTTATATTTTAAATATTTTTATTTTATACTCTGCAGATTTTTAATGAAGTTAGTAATTTTACAATGAAAATAATTTTTTTGTCAAATCGACTTTAGTACATAGTCTTCATTGTTCTGTGAGTTTGACTGTAAGCAATTTGAAAAAGTTGCCTTTTGTTATCTTTTCATGGTGGTAAATTCCACTCTAAATCAGGTCCTTCATGATAGAGAGGGAGAGAAATTTCTTTGAATATTGTTTTAATGTGTTTGTTTCACGTGCTGAATTTTACTGGCTAATTTCATTCTCAGTCTATCTCCTAAAACATTATAAATAAACTTGGGATGAGTTTATAAAAAACAGTTTTATATTAAACCAATAGAGTTTAATCTGGCATATTGTCTGCTTTGCTGTGGAGAGCATCAAGATATAACAGATAGTCCCTCAAATATGAAAGAGTTCAGATGCAACAAGAACTTTGAAGAGCAGACATCTTTTAATTGCTAACGCTGCTTTCTTGTAGTCTAACTTCAGCAAATTGCTAATTCCTGAATCTCAGTCTCCTTTTTATAAAACAGAAGGAATAACACCTCATCTGAGAATGAAGCGAGGTCATTTCTATAAAGCACCAACCCCGTGCTTTATATTATGTGCTCACTAAATGGACATCCTATCTTCCTAAGTTTTAACCAAGAACAGCAAAGAAAGAGGCAAAGAATAAAATACCTACTCTTCATCAAGCACTGTTAAAAGCACTTTATTTGTATTAATTTCACTATTCTTTTCATAGCCCTCTGTGGTGGGCACACATAGCTTCCCAAAGAAGCAGGGTAGGTGGCTGGGCTGTGATGTCAAGTCTGTTCTTCTGACCTACAGCCCACACTCTTGATGACTAGACAAGCCTGCCTCTGAACTATTAGTGTAAAAATGAGAGTAAGGCTGCTATTCGTGTGGTTTAGTATGTATAAGTAGTATTGGAAAAGTAACTCTGAAGCTCAGTTAACAGATTGGTATTTCTTTTTTGTCCCCTTCTGCGTTTCAGCACACAGTGAATGGTGCTTTTGAGCGCCTTCTGTGATTACCATTCACACCTTTTCTGGGGACATTTTCTTAAAAGAACCAGCAAGCATCCAGTTTACTGAGATATAATCCCAGATTCATGGAGTTGTTGCAGACCAGATACCTCTTGTCTCACTAAGACTGGGTAAGAGTTTAAAAATTCCTTTACTGTTATGGATGATGTTGGGTGTGATGACCTCTTCTGAAATATTTCTGCTTTGATATAAGTCGGAAAGTTTCAATAACTAGACACATGGTGGAGGGAAAAAGTAGGCTACCGTAAAAAGGCATTGGTATTTGATTGATGCATTTATTATTATATACACATATGCTGATGTATTTGAAGATACTTTTATTACTTAATGTGAAGTATAATGTGTTAACATTGCAAGGGGAATTTCATGACAAGCATTTTTTAAAAATATAACTGCAGTACGGTTTTATGAAACCTGTAATTGCTACAATCTATGTTGTTTCTACTGCTATAAAATCGGTAATTAAATTGGAGAGGCTATCTCCTTGAAATTGGTTATGATGAAAATGTACCTACTATGATTATCATTATGCAAATCCTGCCCTGACTGTGAGCTTTCCTTACCTGTACTTCTAGTGTGTATAATTTTACTTCTGCGTACCTTTTCCTCAACGTTAAAATTTTCTGTTCCAATATACTAAATTGCTAGTCAGTCCATTTGGGGTTAATCATTGAAACAGAATTGAGGCTGGGAAAAGGTAGTGAAATCGAAGCAGACGGCAGAGTAGGAGTAGTTGCTGCAGGGAGTTTGGGGGAGATGAAGAAGACGAGCAAGGTGACTCTGCATCACTTAGAAGGATGCTCCAGTGGCCTCCATAACGGCAGAAGTGAAGGGATGAAATAAGTGCTTTGGTCATGACATGAAGTTATCTTGGGTGGATAGATGTTGAGAAATAAAGGTCATCCAAAGGTTTTCCTTCTCAGGTTTCCTTCTCAAGAGTTATGCTGCATCTCAAGTACCTGAGATTCAATGTGGGTCAGTACCTCTGAGACTGAAATAGAAAGATATTTACATGAACGAGACCTCTTGGAATGCATATTCATGTGCCATGTGTAAAAACTTTTCAAGTGTTTCGTATACAGTGTAGGGAAGGGATATCAAGAAAGTTTCCTAGTGAACAAAGCCTGGGAAATGGAAATTAGTAAGCCTGACGGTGTGAAAATGCCCCTGGTGATAGCACGGTGGCTGAGAACATGGGCTTTGGGGAACAGATCAGTTTCTCTGATTTGAATCCTGATTCTGCCACCTTTTGGCAACCACTCCTGTGGTAGCTGTGAAAATTAAATAAACGAAATTACAAATTAGCGCACAGTAAGTGTTCAAAAATGAGTATGATTATGTTAGGTGATAGTGCAAATATTTGTAAGAACCTTTTTTATTTGGTAAGGACTTTTACAGTTTCACCAATTCTTGATCTTAATACCGTTTTCTCTATGAGGACTTAAATTTCTCATCTGTAAACGCTCCTACTATGATGAATTTTCCTTAATCTCACCTAGCCAGCACAGTTAGGAAGACATTACTACATTTTTCAAGATGAGATTGTTGGCTTTCAAATCTGGCATATATTATATTTCTCAAGATCATTGGTATTTTAAATTTTATGATATTAAATCTGCCACTTTCTAGCATCTTAATATAGGGTAAATTATCTAACTTTTCTAAATAGTCTCATCTTTGAAATGGGAACAGTAGAATATGAGAGTTTTTGTGCAGAATAAATAATGTAAGATACAGTGCATGACACAGAAGTACTCGATACATATGGCTACTATGACTGTTACTACCATTATTGTAATTATTCTTCTTAAACTCATTTACTAATGATGTGATTGCTGATGTTGTCAGTCTTTAATTTGTGGAACTCGAAGCAGGAAATTCTACAGGTTTTTCATTTTTATAAATTATTATATATGAAAAATCTTACACCATTTTTAAACTTTTGAAAACATTATTCACCATCATCATTTTGTACCCTCTAAATACAGTATATTTCATTTAAACACAAATCTCATTTCATGATGCTACTAAATTATCTCTAAGAACAACTGCTTTTAAGACTCCCCAAACTTGTTTCTTTCTAGAGGGAATTATAAAACTTCCATTTTACATTTTTCACATTTTGGTGATTCTTAATATCAGAGTTTGGCTGTTTCACCCTTAACTTTAGACTGCTGACCCAACCTCCTAAGTCTGTAAAAATCGTAAAATAAATACTAGGTAATCAGGATACTCTTTACTACTTACTCCATCCAGCCGTTCTGACTTTGTACTCTGTCTTATCTCCATGGTTCTGAATGCTTAGAACTTGATTCCATAATCCAGCCTTAATGTCCAGCTCTGACTCAGATTATATTTGCCCCGGTGCAGTACTGGGTTTGAAATAACCAGTGAATTTTAGGAAACTGAAAAATGTGGCTCCTTCTTTCATATTAAGATCTGATATTGACCATGCAAAGCTATGTACCAGGGTTCCTGATAATGTTCTTATGAACTGTTGTAAACAATAAAATAAAAAAATGTTTTTTTAGTTTTTCTCCATTTTATTTATTTTTCTGGTTTATTTCCAAAATGTTTCTAAGTAAGTCGTGTGAGCAAGTAGGAAGACTATATCAAATGTTTCAATATGTAGCTAAAGATTTATGGCATATGTAGGATTAACCAATAAAGTAAATTTTCAATAGAGCTAATTTATTTTTTTATGTAATCTGGGCCTAAACCAGATTTTTGACAATAACAGTGTAATTATTTCACTAAAACTTTTACAAGTAAGTAGATCATAAGATCTTTCAGAGGGGGCAGCAAGGTAACATTAGACCATTTGAATACATTTTATAACTTTTTTATTTGCCACTTAAAGTATCTGGGTAAACAAAAGGACTTATGCAATTATATATAAAAGTTAGAAACTGTTTTTATTGAAAAGATAGCAAAATTTTAAAACCACTTAGTCTTAGTGGTATAAAATATTTCCTTCCTAATTTTTAAAATAGAAGATCTTTGAGAGCATTTATCCAAAAATTTAGCGTTATTTTCTACTTATATCTTTGAACATAATTCTTATAGTTCAAAAACAAGAAATTTAAAGAATTCTCATTGCCTACCATTAAATTCCAAACATCATCAAGTGCAGGGTATTTGTTTTAGGTGATCTCAGTGTTACTGGTAACGCTCAGTGTTTCTAGAAAGACTCCACTGCCAAATTAGGTGATCAGAGAAGACTGTCACTTTTGGAGTGTTGTTCATTCCCAGGTGTTTAGTCTTGCCTTTCATTTTATCATGTTTTCCACTTCGCTATTTTATCAAAGACTTTTTCAGGAAAAAAACATCCTCCCAAGTAAGGTGTACAGTAATTTCTCTTGCGTTTGATGTCTAACAGAAATAAGCGATGTCAAATACATCATTGCCACTTCCTTAAAGTTTCTGGATAATCTGTCCTATTTCTCATATAGTTTCTGAGGGCTGTTTTCGATTGCTTCCTGGGAAGGGCAGGGGTGGAAGTAGGGGATTTTTGTAGAATGGGGAAGGTGTAAGGAGAAACTTGGGATGTCTGAGTACGTAATCCTAGTGCATCCCAGGACAGTTCCTGAGGAAAAAAAAATCCTATTACTTCTCCAATGTTCTGAAGGAAATGAAACATCTGGTATTGATATTGGTGGTTAATGAAAATTTAAGGCCAACTTTAATTGATATGACCTCTTATTAAGTCAATACTTAGTCATATTTATATTGTTTACTACAGTATTCACTGATAACCCAGATGTCTCATTTCATTAATTTAAATTGGGTTGGGAAATCTGCAGAGTCAAAAAGCACTTAATAAGTTTTTTTTCTTCCAAAGGGTATAATGTATTATTAGTACTTAGTCTAAGTTCGTATTTATTTTTATTTCTACTTTATAAGAAAACTGGTACTTTTCCCCTTATGCATATTTGCCTTATTGATTTTACTTATATATCCTCATTCTGAAAGTATATGGATAATAGCAGTAATTCATAATTCTTGGTATGAATTGTAAGGAAAGAGCATAGAGTTTCATACCGATCTAGAATTATCGATAAACATATTATATTTATGAAACATTTAAGTTCACCTTAGTTCTTAAATAGTATCAAAACTCCAGTTGTTTTTACATTATAGAGATTTTTCTAAATGAGTCATTTCATATGTAATTTCTTATTCAGGTTCAGTTTTATAATATGATTTTAAGAAGATCGTGATCTAGTGAATTTTCCTTTTATATTATTTGTAAAAGTCAATTTTATCTAGGAATGGCAAAATGTTTTATTTCTTGGCAAATTTGCTAAAAGAGATCTACTCAGGTGTATTGAAAATTTGACTGTATAATTAAGAAGTCAGGATGGTTGTCAGGCAAAGAATAAAGTGGGTCCACAAATACCTTCCAGCTTTTTATATTTGCCCTGAAACTAAATCTGTGTGAGGGAAAGAGCACTGGACATGAAGTCAGAAGACCAGGTTGCTTACTGTGATTTTAGGCCACTCACTTTCTTGGCCTCTTAAGATTTAGTTTATTTTTTTCTTAACAAACAAACACACACACTTCTTTGGGTGATTGGGGAATTAAATGAGCTAATATTTGTGAAAGTGTTTTTGAACTTTAAGGTTCTATAAAAATGGTGCCTGTGAATGTTGCAGTTACCAGGGGTGTAATATGAAAACTTTTATTATAAATAGTTTCAAGAGTCTAAATGTGAAATTCTGTTAAACTTTTAATTTAAAGAATTTCGAAAGGTAAGCATTTTCAATGGGTTTGACATCGCACTTACTGTTACATGTCTCATTTAGCACGTGATGATTTCTGTTTCTTTCATTGATTGAACATGTACATTCAGAGTAAATGGTAAATATTGACATTTAATATTTTATTTTTGTTGCATATTAAACCCTTGTTGGATTATTCAGAAGATTCAGAGTTCCCTGTCATTGGTGTCAGAGAAATGTTAAGCAAGGAATAATAAAGATTGTAATAAATTTAGCAGTTCTGATGAAGTAAATTAAATTTATTTATGTTCCATAGTATAATTTGGGAACTGGAGTGAAATATAGGTCCTTTTCTGATCATATATGTGATCAGGAAAGACAGGTAATTTATAAGAAGCAGAAGTTTGCCTCTATGAACTGTGTGTCTAGATACCAAGTATAGATAGTTCTTCCGGTGTAGATGAAAACTTGGTCCTGACTTACTAAGGTAGATGACATAGGAATTCATGGGGGTGGAGTCAAAATGCAGTTTTGTCTAAGTCCGAAGTCAGGACTCAGCACCTAGCTATACCTTCTTCATGTGTATTATAAAAGAAATCATTGATCTGCAGTGTGATACATATAGCTGATTCACTTCGTTGTACAGCAGAAATTAACACAGCATTGTAAACCAGCTATACCCCAATTTTTTTTAAAAAAGACCATTTTGTCCTCATCAGTTGCACACACAGTCTCAGTGCTATATAAACTGTGAAAGTGCTTATAGTAAGTTGTTTTAAAGGAAATTTTTAATACATGAGCAAGAAAGATATTTTTGAAGCTCTTCTACTAATTTTAGACCATTTACATCTAATAAATGACCCTTTTAATGTCCTGATAGGTACCTTCATGACCTGTAGAATGATCCATAGATGACTACATAGGGGAAACAGTTTATTTTCATAGTCTTATTCTAAGAAATAAGTAGCTTCCTGCTCTAGGTTCATTTAACATTTTATTTATCAACTTCTGTCCTACTTATCATCTTGTCCTGCAAAGAATGCACACTTGACAGTTGACCCTTTCATCATGAGCTCCTAGAGAGAACGGTGATCTCTTCATCGTGGCGTTCTTGCTCCCAGCCAGAGTTCCTGACAAATAATAGGCACTCAATAAATATTTAGGAAATGAAAGCTGGATAAAAATAAGTATACACCCGGGGTCCTGTAAGAAGTCGCTGTTGTAACTGATTGTGAAAGTCTTATTTTTTTATTTCATGTACTAACACATTCTGTGACTCATTTATTTATTCAAGAAGCATTTATTAGATATGCACTGTGTGCCCAGCCCTTCTCTGGTTACCAAAGATGCATCAATAAGCAAAATAGATGAAAAGCCTGACCCTCAAATGTTAATATAGAAATCAGTCTGAAGTAGAGTGGATGTTATTCTTTGAATTAGCCATTGACCTGACCCCTTACATGAGCAAAGGGGAGATTAGATGTCATAGGATCATTTTGTTATAAGGAACAGAATCCCTTTCTAGCTAGCTTAGATAGAGGGGATTTACTGGGGTGACACACGAGGAGTATTTTATGTAGGTTTGCTGTATGAGTTCAGCCTGGCCTACAGGCAGCCGTTACTTTCTTGATCTGACAGTCTTTGTGGGTCTCATGGCCTCTCCTCTTTCGTTCTTTCTTTAAATCTACTTCATTGTCATCTTTCTACCTTCAGACCTGCTCCTTCCACACTTGCCCGTGGCCAGTGCACTGGCCCCCAAAGTGTACTTTACACAGACTTTCCAGAGCAGCTGTCCAGAGCTGAGTCCATCTCTGTGGACCAGATTCCATTTCTGGAGTGGATCTGATTGGTCCACCTTGATCAGTTATTCGTTTAAACCCAATAAGCAGTAGTTAGAAGAATGGGGTTACCTGGTGCATACATAAGCTCCCTCTATGCCAGTGGACAGCCAAAGGACCCAAGAATGGGATGTGCGGACAAGCTGGCTTCTGTATAGTAATAGGCGAGTCACATTGTGTTAATAGAGATTATAGGTGGATTGGCATTTATGGTTTATTTTGGTGCTTCTTATGTGATAAATAGAAAGCATATATTCTGATACATCAATTTGTGCCCAAAATAGCAGTGGAAACCAACCGATAGTCTTATATTTCTACATTATAAAAATGTCACAAATGATTCATGGCATATGTTTAATATGCATACTTTAAATGCCTGAATATGATAAATTATTGGTAGGATTTTTAATTTAAAAGTTCAGTGGAGTTCACACTTTTTCTAACGCCATAGCATTTCAGTTCTGCAACGTTGCTGATTGTCTCCTTTCAAATACGTCTTGCACCAGAAATCTAGCATGTTTGGTTCTTGATGACTTCAAGCAGGATATGGGTCATTTTTACTTTTCTTACATTCTCAGGTTTAGTATGTAAGCTTTGATGTCTAGACCTGGAGTTGGCCACATTCCTTAGCAAAAGGACCTTATTTCTTCCAGACGCTTCCTCCTTACCTTTCCTTCCTTTACCAGAGCCATGCCAAACTCTAGGACATCCCATTTCAGTCCCAATCATCTGAACTTTCAACTAATATATAAACCCGTGAATCCAAGTCCAACTAAAACAAGCTTAAGTGACCGTTTAATGAGGCTGCTTGGCTTTCTGAAGTATTGAATTATGTATTCAGTAGTGTTTATTACTTTTATTGTTCAGAGCTCTGAGTTCAGTGCTGGGGACCTAGCAGTGATCATTGTTCTTTTTCTCCCGCAGTGGATGGTGTTGTGGGCAGTAGGGCAGGATAAGAAGCAACTTTCTTATTTGATACATTTTTGCCATTTAGTTGGATGTTCCTGCTTGTTCTTCAGATGACTTTAAAGCCTACCATGTAAGAATTACTGCTTCTACTCTGGACATTCTCACCCATAAGAAATTCGCCCCTATTTGGATAATTGTTTATTGCCGAGTCAACTGTTTTTTGAGGAATTAACTGTTTACTGCATTATTGTATCATCCTGTAGCCATTTGGTCTACAAGGCATAAAGAGGTTCTTGAACCAATTTGTTCTCAATAGTATTAGAGTCTTCATACATCTGTTGCATTAAATAATATACTAATTTGCACTCAGTTTTAATACTTGTTCAAAGTCAAATGTAAACACTATTGAACTTTTAAAGTTCCTCATGGGGCTTTCTTCACTGATTTTTTTCCCGAAGATTTGGAGTACCGCTAGGATGTATTGCTATTGCCGTATTTCCTATAATTTAGATAAAGTCAAAACTCAAAGGAATATATTGCTTCTATTTAAAAGTCTGGATTTTTATCTTAAGAATGCTAAGACAGAGGTGGGCCTGAAAGTGAGAAATGGTATTAGTGACTGTAGTTTCAAACTCTTCCCACCCTCCCTAAGGAGACAGAAAACTTCTGCTCTGTCCTGCATCTAATATTCCTACAGAACTGACCCCTCTGTTGAATGCGGTTTGAAGCTCACCTGTTTGACTTGAGGCTGTGAAGACACATCTCTAAACTCAGGCTGGGACCTTTTTTTTTTTTTTTTTTTTTTTTTTAAACAAACTCTTTTGCAAACTGAGGTCAAGAAACTTTCAGTCATCATTAGAGCTGGTGGACTCATTTGCTACCTACAGTAACAGGGAGATGCTTCTGCAACAAGCAAATTAGGCCAGGAAATCCTTGGTATTTCTCAGGTTTCATGTTATCCAATCAAGAACTTGTTACCCCATTTCTTTCTTTCTCTCTTTCTCTTTCTCTCTCTCTCTCTCTCTCTCTCTCTCTCTCTCTCTCTCTCTCCTGTCCTTCCTTCCTTCCCCCCTCCCTCCCTCCCTCCCTCCCTCCCTCCCTCCCTCCCTCCCTTCCTCCCTTCCTTCCTTCCTTTTTTAAAATTTATTTATTTTTGGCTGTGCACGGGCTTTCTCTAGCCGTGGTGAGTGTGGCTCCTCTTCGTCGCAGTGCGCGGGCTTCTCATTGCGGTGGCTTCTCTTGTTGGGGGGCTATTTATTTTTGGCTGTGCACGGGCTTTCTCTAGCCGTGGTGAGTGTGGCTCCTCTTCGTCGCAGTGCGCGGGCTTCTCATTGCGGTGGCTTCTCTTGTTGCGGAGCACGGGCTCTAGGCGCGTGCGCTCAGTAGTTGTGGCGCACGGGCTTAGTTGCTCTGCGGCATATGGGATCTTCCCGGACCAGGGCTTGAACCCATGTCCCCTGCATTGGCAGGTGGATTCTTAACCACTGCGCCACCAGTGAAGTCCTACCCCATTTCTTTGGATCATCTTGTATACAAATGGCATTAAACATAAAATGTCAATTGATACTTAAATTGTCACAGAGGCTGGGATATGAAATGAACTGAAGTGGGGAGCTTTCACCCATCTATTCATTCAGTTAAGTGTTCAGTTGGAAATGCATTTTGAGAGCCTTTCTTACAGGAGTGGGACTGATGTGGGGATTCAAAGGAAATGCTTGTTGTTTTAATCTGAGGATGTGGTCAGTTAGAAATATGACCACACATTTCTTGCTCCTGGGATTGATGGTGAAGTTACAGCTGTTCCCATCTAAAAGTAGTTTGCTTTGGTCAATGGGACATTAGCAAAAGTGATGCAAACAGTCTGGAAAAGTGTTTGCATGGTGCAGCTTGCCCTCTTGATGCTTTTTGTACATGGTGTCCGTGGGAAACAGCACAGGGCAGCTTGTTAGATGATCAGAAGCACATGCTGCCAGACCCCTGAGTGAGGACGTGTAGGCCCAGCAGGCCCAGCTGACACTCAAACTGATCTCAGAGGCATGAGCTGACCTAGCTGAGATCAATTGAACCTGACCCAGAACAGAATTTTGAGCTAAATAAATGGTGGGTGTATTCACACATTGGATCTGGGGGTGGTTTATTAAACAGCAAGGGTTAACTGACCCAGGATGGAAAGTAATACACCTTTAAAACAGTTACACTGGAAGGCGGGGGTAACATACAACTAAATATTCTCAAGCTTAGATTACCAGAATTTGCAGGCAGAGAAACTTTTATAAAGATGGCAGAAGTTGGGGAAGAAGAGTTTAGTTTTAAGGTCAACTTTAAAACCTGAGTAGGCTTTGGGTAAATATAAGTCAGCAGAAAGAACAGTATAAATGAGGAGACACAGCTGAGAGGACAGAAGGAAACATGGGACTTGAATGTAAAATCTTACTTTTCAGTCAACTTGATGGAATATATCCAATGGCATCATACCTCTATGAAAGTACTAGCTTTACCTCGAGCCTAGGCCATTTGAGGCGACAGCCCCAGAAACAAATCTGAAATATTCTAATGTTTCTGTCCCTTATATTCTTCTGTTATGCCTCTAGCTTTAAGTTCAGGTCAGAAGAAGAGTTGAATTGGGTTGAGAAATTTGGATGAGGCCTAAAAAATGTGCTTTTGGAAAAGGAAGTACTTCTTTTTACTAAATTAATCTCTCCAGTCATGTAAATAAGCTTTATTTTGCTAACTTTACAAATTAGGAATCAGAAGTTTGTTAAAAAGTATTCTATTTACTCTTTTTTAGTTCTTCTATCTCACCGTGCACAAAATATCGTTCCTCTCCATTTGAAATGATAAACCCATAATTCCGCTTTTAGATGTATGACAAGATTGTGCCAAATTGAGAGTTGTTATAACTAATTACTGATCATGATGTGTCTGATCAAAATTGTCATAATATATCTTGTTAATGGTACATGTATATGAGCTGAAATTTCAATTAATATGTTTTTATCTCTACTGAATTCACAATATGCTATATAACACTACTTCTCCTTCAGATCATGGTCAAAGAACCCTTCCTCAAAGAGACCTTATTTATAAATTCAGTCTATTTCAGTTTTACTAGGGGTTTCCTAGAGCTGAGCTCACTTTCTTTACGGGACTTCTTTCAGTCTTTGTTTGCACTTTCATTGAATGAAGTCTGTCATCTTCACTGAATGGTAAGCTCCTTAAGAGCAATGACCAAATGTCTTTAGACTTACTGTTTTGTTCTTGGCATGGAGCTCAGTGGCTGGCATCTAATAGGCACCGAACAAATATTTGTTGAAAGAATGTGTTAATGAAGAGATAACTCTTTTGCTCTATGAGGTCTCGGTTTCAATGCTAAGAATAGAAAGGTGAGGTGAATTTATTCCAGTCAGAGACAACAGCTGAGGTCCTAAATGGAAAAGAGTTTCATAGACTCAAGAAACAGAAAGAGCAGGTGAAACCAAAGCTGGGTGGTCCACAGGGAGAGATGGCTTCAGAGAGGGAGTCAGGGCACCAGTCTTATGGGGACTTCTAGGTCGTGGTAAGAGCTTGGGTTTTGTTTTAAGTGCAGTGGGAGAAATTGTAGGATTTAAACCAGGGTAGTGATGTCGTGTACTCTGAGATCACCCTTGCTACTGTGCAGGGAACGGGCAGGAGTGGGAGCTGAGGACGTAGGTCAGAAGCTCTAAAGTAGTGAGATTTTGAGCTCTTTTTGTTTCATGCTGAGGGTATGGAGAAAAGTAGATGAATTTGTGATATTTTCTGAAGGGTAAGTAGGATGTGCTTGACAGATAAAGAGGAATTGCAGTATTTCCCACGTTTCTGTCCTCACTGATCGAGTGTCTGGTGTTTCATTCACTGACGTGCAGAAAGCCTATGGATGAGGTGCAGGTGCATTGGGAGAGGGGTGGAGAAAACACAGTCCTGTGAGTAAAAAGATGGAAATCAGGATACCATGCAGGCACTAATCAAAAGAAAGCTAAGATGGCTTTATTACTGTCAAACAAGGAGATTTTGGAACTAGAAATAGCAATATTACCAGGGGAAATCGGGATATTTCACAGTGATTAAGAGGTCAGTTCATCAAGGGTCCTGAATGTGTCTGCACCTGATAACAGAACGTCGCATCACAAGAAGCAAAGTTTAATGGAACCTAAAGGAGAAATAGACAAGTGCAGAACCATAGTTGGATATTTCACTCTGCTGTCTGTAACTGATGAAACCGGTGGAGGAGGTGGGTAAGGTGTAGAAAACCAGAACAAAACTACCATGGTACATGACCTGCTTGAATATTTCACACAGCAGCAGAGAATATACACCCAGAACATTCACTGGGAGAGATCATATGCTGGGCTAATAAAACAAGTCTCAAGAAATTAAAGAGGATTGAAGTCTTGCAAAGGATGGTCTCTGAACGTAAAGGAATGAAACTGGATCTTAGTAAGACTATCTTAAAATTTGGTAAATATTTGGAGATCAAACAACACTTATAAATAATCCATATTTCAAAGATGAAATCACAAGGGGAATTAGAAAATATTTTGAACTGACTGAGAATGAAATCATTTCAGATCAAAATGGGTAAGATGCAGCTAAGAAATAATTAGAAGGAATTGTTTCTGTATTAAGTCCTTATATTAGAAAAGAAGTATTAAATTAATGGGCTAAGCTACTGCCTGATGAGACTATAGAAATATGAGACAATTAAACCCAAAGCGAGCAGAAGCAAGCATAAATCAAGAACTCATGAAATAGAAAAACAAACAAACACAAAAAGGCAGGTTTTTAAAAATATTAGTGAAACTGGCAAATCTTTAGCCAGACTGACCAGAAAGCAGAGAATAAACAAGTTAATATTAGGAAAGAGATAATATCGGACAACTGAGTTTCATTCCAAGGATGAGGTTTATTTAACATTCAGAAGTCAATGTAATTCATCATATTAACAGTTGTAAAAATATAACTCATGATTATCTCAGTAAATGCAAAAAAACTGTTTAACAGAATCCATAACAAAACTTGCAGCAAATAAAAGGGAAATTCTCCAGCCTGATAAAGGACATCAGATTTAACAATTATTTTTCATTGTTAAATCAGAAACAAGGCAAAGCTGTTTACTCTCACAACTTTTATTTAACGTTTTACTTGAGGTCCCTGGCAGTACAATAAAGCAAAAAAAAAAAAAAAGGCATGTACATTGAAAATGAAGAAGTAAAACTGTCTTAATCAGAGATGAAGAAATAGTCTTTTTAGAAAACGTTTTAAAATGTGCCAAGAAAGCTTTAGAACTAACAGATGAGTTCTGCAAGTTTGCAGGACACAAAAAAATCAATTGTATTTTTCTATACTAACAACAAACAATTGGAAATTGAAATTTTAAAAATGTAATCTATAGTAGCGTAAGAATATTAAATATTTAGGAATAAATTTAACACGATATATTCAGGATCTGTAGACTGAAAAGTTCAAAATACAATTGAGAGAAATTGAAAAAACAAAATAAGTGGAGCGACATCCTCTGTTCATAGATTAGAAAACTCAATATTGTTAAACTTTCATTATCTCCAAAGTGTTCTGTAGTTTCAATGTAAGCCCAGTGAAAATCCCATAAAACATTTTAGTAGATTGACCAGTTGATTAAACAATGTACATGAAATGGCAAAAAAAAGACTAGCCAAGACAAACTTTTAGTAAAAATATAGTTGCAGAACTTGTATTACTTGATTTCATGCCTTACTAGATGCTACAGGGGTACATCATATACTACAGGGGTACATGATATACTACAGGTGTACATCATGTACTACAGGGGTACGTCATGTACTACAGGGGTATGTCATGTACTACCCCTGTACAGCATGTACTACAGGGGTACATCATGTACTACAGGGGTACAGCATGTACTACTGGGGTACATCAGTTACTCCAGGGGTACATCATGTACTACTCCACGGGTACATCATGTACTACAGGGGTACACAATGTACTACAGGAGTACATTATATACTACAGTAGTCAAGACACTGTGGTGTTCAAGTAAGGATATTTTTATTGATCAATGAAAAAAATAGAAAGTCTGCAAATATGATGAATTGACTTTTGACAAAGGAGCCAAAATAATTCAATACAGAAATGCTAGTTTCTTCAACAAATGATGTTAGAACAATTAGATATCCACACAGGAAAAAAATAAACCTCAGCCATCACCTCACATCCTACACAGAAATTGATTCAAACTGGATGATAGACCTATGAACTGCATATAGACCTGTAAATCATAAAATGTAGGGGAAAAACAGGAGGTTATCTTTGTACTTTGAGTGAGGCAAAAAGCACAAGTCATAAAAGGAAAAAAAAAATAAATTGGACTCTTAAAAATTAAAATATATTGCTTACAATATATTTGTGAATATATTGTACCACAGTACACTACTTAGAAAATTAAAAGACAAGCCACAGACTGGGAGAATATATTTGTAAAACATAGACAAAGATAACCTGATTTTTTTAATGCATAGGTTATTTGAGTAGATACTTCACCATGGAAGATAAAGAAATAGCAAATAAGCACATGAGTAGATGCTCAACATCATTAGTAATCAGCGAAACACAAATGAAAATCACAATGATACACGCTTTCATTCCTGCTAGGATAGCTAAAGTGAAAACAGAATAACAAATGCTGGCAAGGATGCAAGGCAACTAGAAATATCATCCATCACTGGTAGAAATGCATAATGATACAGCTTCTTTGGAAGACATTATCACTGTACGTGTGCAGTTGATGAATTCTATTGTATGTAAAAATATATGTATCATATTATCAGTAAATTATGAATATTATTATATTTCAGTAAAGTGCATAAGGAAATGTTTATTCTACAGAGACCATAAGCATAATCCAGTATAATTACAACTTGAGTAATTTCTAAATCTATTACTGGATCACTAGATTGAACCCCAAATTCCAGAATTTAAAAGCTCTTGATTACCTAAAACTCTGAAGAATGAAAAATATTGGCCAAATAGAATTGCTTAGAACAACATTGGACTGCATACATAAAGAAAATATTCATGAAAAATTGTTTCATAGTGCACACGCAATGCCCGGTTACGTCCTCATTTTATTACATAATACTTAGAATCGAGGAATGTCGTCAGTGGTAAAATACAGAATGTTCTTGCACTAGTTTCTAAATTACCTTTATTCTTTTCAATCATCGATCTGAATTGGTTTAGTATTTTCCCCAGATAATCTATTGGTCTGCTCTGGCTTTTCTTGGGGTGTTCGAAAGCTGTCTCCAGTGTCTACGTGGATAGACACTGTTTAGGAATTATTAGTGACCTTAGAGGCTGATTTTAAAGAGAGTGTGGTCTGTGGGGTGGAGGCTACTTGAATTTGGAAGTTGCTAGAGATAAACTCTAAAGTACTATGCACAGCAGCTCTGCTATTTTCCACCGTAATTAAAGGGTCAGTGATAAATCGTCCTCAACCCCAGATTGGAGCTACTGAGTGCTTTGCTCTAGCTGCCTCTCCTTGTCAATGACTGAATGCTGTCCATGACCATGACACCCAATGACTGGTTAAATGTTCATGATTATCCATCATAATACTTATAATTATGTAATATTTTGTATGGCTAACACAGGTCGATCCTGTGTAAATTATTTCCACCATTTTATCTTAATATTCATCTCGTGTTTATAAATTTAAAGTGAATATAAATGCTGACAGCACTGAAGAATCTAGGTTCTGCATATTGAAAATAGCATTTTTCTGTATTTGCATAGTACTCAAACTAAGAGATGAGAAAAAGGTATTGATGACACTGCTTTTTAAAACGTTTTTCTTTTCTGACCGATGACAAAATAAAAACCTTTTTTTTCAGTTGTATCTAGTGCTATTTGTTCAAAAAGATCTACTTTTCCATCCTGAAATTCTAGAAGTAAAAGTGTTAGAAAGGTTATTTTAATGTTAGCACACAGAAAGGCTTCATTAAATTTCATCATGCATAAGAGATACAAAGATGGCAATGGTCCTGAGTATGTTTTCACTTCCTTTAAGCGACATTTGAGAATTATAATTTAGTCTTTTTCAGTCTTACGGGTTTGTTTGTTTGCGGTTGTTACGTGCAAGTGTGTGTGTGAAATCGTAATTAGGGTTTCCACCACAGATTTAATGAATACTTGGAAAGGGCAACTTTAATCCATTATAAACAAGAGCAAGAATGAATTAAAATCATAGCTTTGGATCGTGTTGACAGGAGAGACAGTGGGGGGGGGGACTTCGGCCCATTGAGTCTAGAGTCCCCCATTTGAAAGGTTTCCTGTTTGTTTTATGTATTTGCCTCCTACTCACTTTTGCTACTGCTTTGGCTAAGAATGTACCGTGGGGGGGGTGTGTTGAAGAGAAAAAGAGAATTACAGCTCTTTAGACTGTGACAGAATATACCATTTATTGAGCTAAAATTTTAAAAATAAATATATTTAATTCAACAAACCTTTAAAGCATACAACCAGTTTAGCTGTTCAGCTTGAATGCACCTAGAAAGAAAAACAGAGTTCTAGAAAGAAAACCAGAGTTCATCAAATAGGCATCGTCTTCCATATTTGGAGTTGCTACTGTCACTTCCCCCAGCCCGCCAGCTAAGATGATGCCAATAGCTGTAAAATCGTGAGAGGGGCAAACGGTAGAGATGTGAGCAATTATACAGTATCTCACTTTGTTTTTCTAATAACCGCCTCCTTTCAACAGCATGCTGTGTTTAGGGGGAAGTGCCCCTAGGACCTCCTACTTTGTTTCCATAATATTTTTGAAAGTGATTCTTCTGGAATTTAATTAACACTTGATACTGAAATTCTTACCAGGAAGTGTTAATGGCAAAGACAAGGTTGAAGGGAGAAGAGAGAGGAGACCAGTGATGGGTCACATTCCCTCTGGGAGTGGGAGGGCTGAGATCTGAGAAATTTGGATGGAGTGGCCTCAGAATCGAAGAGGAAAAAGGCAAAGATGTAAGTCAAGGAGTGGGAGTTCCTCCAAGTCCTGCCAAGTTCTGTTTCCAAAGTTCAATTGTTATTTCCTACTCAGAAAATTTCAGTATACACAGGACAAATGGAGATTTAAGGTCACAAACGGCCGATCAGTCTCCTCTCTCATCAACTTTTCCTCATCCTCACATTAATCCTGTCCCTTGAAATGCTGTATCCTCCATGCACCCAAGAAGATTTGAGCCTTTTCAAGAATATATTTTCCTACCTTCTGTTCCTGTTGTACCCAGTTGAAATTTTTCCACCTTTCATAATATTCTGTAACTCCCGGCAAGATTTAATTTCTCTTTTGGAACCTTCTTTCTGGTTTGTCAATGTACCTATGGTAGAGCTTGTTTCATGTACTAGGTTCATCCATTTTGGTCCCCAAATCAGACTATGCACTGCTTTGTCTTTTTGTCTTCATATTCTTAGCATTTGTTGTGTAGCATGATTAGATACCCACTAAATGTTTAAATTTGAATATATAGAAGAAAATAATTTAAGATGTATGTTTAGCATGTTTAGAAAATCACAAAAAAGCATTAAGGCTATTACTTAAGCATTAAGTAAGATACTGTTACTGTTCTTTGCTGTTCTAAGATGATACATTTATAATTTTTAAAACTTTTATGACAGATGCAAGTATTGGTAAGACGAGCAGAGCTAGGAATTTTGTGAAAAAAAACCCAAAAGACTCATATGTGTCTCGAGATGAAAAATTCTAAGTTACATTAATCAGAAGTCCTGTGAAATATTTTTGATATGAATAATAACAAACATAAGATACTTCAAGACTTAAATATAAAAGATTATCTTCGGGTGATGTTCTTATTTAGGCAGGTAAATACACTTTTTAAAATCATGGAAATATGGTGCCTTAAGCTGGCATTTAGTTCTTAGTGGACTTGTAAATCGAAAATGACATTTTTGAAAAATAAAGAGAGCTAGCTCTTCCCAGTTTTCTTTGCCTTAAGATGGAACTGAAGTATCTAATCCAGGAAAGCCTTTGTGAGTATATTCTATTGATACTCTCCCCCTGACCTGTTCTGACCTACGTGGAAAGCAGTTCCACATTGGGTAAGTGAAAACTCGCACTGAGAATTGGCTTAGTGCATTGTTTTAGATTTTGTCTGCACTTGAATTGGGCTTTGACTTTGACATCATGTTACAACTTTTAGATTTCCTACCACCTTTCAGACAGTGCAGTTTTATGGTCCAACCATTCACATCCTAATAATTCTTATGCTCTATAAAGATTTGTAAATTTTTCTGTGACAAGCAATCGAAATGCACTGCATTTTCTTTCAAATTAAGAGTGGTGAAACCATAAGTGAAACATTCTTGTTTTAATGATGTCTGAAATAAAAAGAATCCTAGGAAGTGTGTGAACCATTTGCTATATCTAGATGCTATGCTATGTCTTTCTTTTTAAGTAGGTCTTTCCTTTTTCATATCACTTTCTCATAAGCAGAGTAATATCCCTATTAAAAAGCCAATTTTTATTTTAATATATTTTAGTCACTCTTTTATACATTCCCAGTTGCAACAGCTGCTAAAGTTTGTGTTTGATCATTTGGGGATCAAATTCTAATTATTCTTCAGCTCTCTGTCTTTCTTCTCCATCCCATATCTGTACTTGAGATTCTGGAGGGAAACAGGTACTTAAATAGAAAGAAAATCAGGCATGAATAGGGAGTATGCAACTCGCTTTTGGGAGCTTGTTAACTTTCAGACTTTTCAATATCAGTGAATTCATTCAAGAATTATTCACAAAACAGTGACTTCAGAGCCCTGGAAAACTTATTTTCCTTACAATCCTTTACTCTTAACTTTAGGAGGAGAAAATGGAAGAAGAAATACGCTCCTTTATTGTTAGAGTTTATAGGAAACTACACTGAGTAAATTTTCAAAGGTAATTCTTGTGCCATGATACCTGAAAAATTATACTACTACTTGAAAACAATTATGTGTCTTTTTCTATGTCATGTTATCACTGATCATTGTCTGGCAAATTTTATTAGAGAAGAGCAAATTCATTAATAAATTGAGCCCAGTGAGTGGACCAAGTAATTCAGAAAAGATGGTAACAGATTAAGAATTGTATGTCAATAACAGAAGTCCAACAGCAAGTCATCATTAGGTGTCCCCACAGGAGGGAGGGCAGAGTAGTGAGGAATCTGTGGTCTGTAGTACGACTATGACCACGTGTATGAAACAGGAAAGCATACAGAGTTATCTTTATCCCCTATACTCTTTTGTTTGGAAATATTAAAACCTGGCCAGATTTCAACATCCATCCATCCATCCATCCCAGCTGGGTATTATTTCATGTTTAGGCTATCTCTCAGTGTGGATCTAGCCAGCAGGCTTGGGTTTAGGACATGCGGTGAGATTGGCAGGGTTAGGAAAGGGTAGAAAATGCCATCAAAACCCAAAAAGAAACAAAACATCGAATCCCTGGAAGGGGTGGCAATAACAAGTCAAGTTCCCTACCCTCAATAAACTGGGATCTCAGCAAGGATGTAGACATGAGGCAGAAGTCATGCATCTGGTGACCAGATTGTGACACAAGGTAAACAACAGGTGTTAGAAAAGGTTGATCCTGATAATCTCATCATAACTGGGGCACAGAGTAGTTCCAGAACTGTCACCCTAGTCCTGCGCGATCCCCTCTTCCCCATCCACCCTGTAACAGCACTTTTCCGTAGGATGAGGATAGAGATAAAAGCCACTTGTTTCCTATATTGTGCACCTGTGCATAGTAAACAGAACTTGTGGTATTTTCATATCCAATGTAGTTTAAACAGTACATTATTTCTTGTGATGCCCATGTGAGATTATTATTACTTTCAGAGAGTGCAATGCTATGTAATACATAGACAAACATTAGCTGTCCTACATCGATGAAAAATAATTAGACGAGAAAATCAATATGATGGATCCAGCTGGGCATAGGAAATACACAGCTTCTGTTGCCATTTGATCTATGACATTTTCAACTGGTAGAAAAAGAAGTCCGAGATAGCAATGGAAGAAGATTGGAAAAATTATTTTTTCTCTGTGAGTCTGTTTCTCTTTTGTAGATAAGTTCATTTGTGTCATGCTTTAGATTCCACATAGTATAAGTGATATCGTATAGTATTTATCTTTCTCTTCCTGTCTTACTTCACTTAGTATGATAATCTCTAGTTCCATCCATGTTGCTGCAAATGGCATTATTTCATTCTTTTTTATGGGTGAGTAGTATTCCTTTGTATATATGTACCACATCTTCTTTATCCATTCATCTATTGGGGGAGGGATGGATTAGGAGTTTGAGATTAGCAGATGCAAACTATTATATATAGGATGGATAAACAACAAGGTCCCACTGTAGAGCACAGGGAACTATATTCAATATCCTGTGATAAACCACAATGGAAAAGAAGATGAAAAAAATGTATATATGTATAGCTGAATCACTTTTCTGTACAGTAGAAATTAATACAACATTGTAAATCAGCTATACTATGATAAAATAAATTAAAATTTTTTTTTCTTGTGTCAGTTCTTCCATGTTTTTCCTTATGTGCCAAGTGCCTGTGGTACAGCTGTGGGTAACATGCTTAGTAGGTGATGAATCATGCCAGTCATTCTGTGAGCTCCTTGTGGTGCCTGTGTGAGATTATTATTGCTTTCAGAGGGTGTAATGCTATGTAATACATAGACAAACATTAGGAGTCACATTTGAAATCTCATCAGTTCAAACCTTCATCCATTCAGTCAACATTCATTGAGTGCTTACTGTGTGCTAAATTTTGTGCTTCTTTACTCATTCCTACTTCAGAGTAAGACAATTAATATATGTCATGCAAATATTAGAAATAATTTGATTATTATGAAGTATATTTGAAAGATTTGTATAGGTTATTTTTTCTTTAATAACAGGTACCTGGGCTGAATTAACTCTTACTCATTTAACTTTGAAAATCACTTTATTTTAAAGTTAGGTGACCTTCAGCCTAATTTCAAAGATGTAATTGTAACAGATTTGGTAATTACAAGCATAATAAATAGCACTCAATGCATACTATCTAAAAGATTATAACTTTTCCCTTGTCTACCTCTACAAAGAATTTGAAGTAATTTACTGTTTTAAATCTCCTGTAAATAATTAGACACTAGGGGGGAACGTGGTGGGGGGGTGGTGGTGGTGGTGTGATGAATTGGGAGACTGGTTACTGTTTTAAATCTCCTGTAAATAATTAGACACTAGGGGGGAACGTGGTGGGGGGGTGGTGGTGGTGGTGTGATGAATTGGGAGACTGGGATTGACATATATACACTAATATGTATAAAATGGATAACTAATAAGAACCTGCTGTATAAAAAAATAAAGAAAATTCAAATTTTATATAGATATATAGTTATATATAAAGTTAGAGACTGTTCAAAAGAGTTATCAAAAGCTGATTAACTGGAGAAAGAATTTCTGGGTACCAGTGATTTTTTAAATGGCAAATAAGCATTTAATTCATTGCAAAATGTCTAAAAAGTAACATGGTAGCCTGTATAGTCCACATTATTATACTAAATACTAAATAAATTATAAATACTAAAAGTATTTATTTAATAACGATAATAATGTATACACCACTTAATTACCATATGGCAGGTACTAATATAGGCACTTTACATATATAATTATGTTCTTACACCTCTAAGGTTCAGTTTATGGTTACTAACCCAATTTTGTGGATGAGGAAATTGAAATTAAGCTAGTTGCCCATATAGTAAGTGATGTAGCTGGGACACCACCATAGCAGTTTGAGCTCAGGGTCCGTGCTCACAAACCCTTCCTCAGATTACGAAGTTAATGCCTATATTATGGATAATTTTTAGGTATTATGGATAATACATTTAAATTTAATTCTTAAAATTTAATTTTGGGGAAAAACTTGATGTTCTTCAGATAAATGTTTATGTTGTCCCTCTGTAAACCATGAAGGTATAGCTGTTTTAACTTGTTGAAATCAGCACATTACCTTTGTTTCTGTAGACCCTGGGTATTTCATTATCTCCTCTTATCAAGTGGCTAGTCAAACCTCTTTGATTTTTTCTTCTTTCTTCATCATATACCTGTGCTGCATTGTACTAAAATAAGTGACTGCATTTTATGCTATCATCACTCCCGAGGCTCTGTTTTCAGGGTGTCCTCATTCATTTATTTGAACATTTATTGCGTGTTTCATTTATCCAGGCACTGGGCTAGGTACTGGGGAAACAATGGGGAATGAGACCAGCAAACCTGATTCTTGTTCTTATGAAACTTGGAGGGAGAGTCATGCTATAAATCACTGTTGTATGATCAATTATTTAATTACAATTATAGGAGCCCTATGAGATTCTAAAGCCGGGCAACTTGATGTAGTAGGGGATTTGTGAAGCCTTCTTTGAGGAAGTAATATTTGAGTTGAGAAGTAAATGAGAATAACAAAAATTAGAAATTTGCAATTTGGGAAACCACAGAGGTTCATGAAATTGTATTCAATCCTCAGAGCACTTATTGCTCGGTTTCTCCTTCCAGGCATCCTTTCTCGGATCACCGGGCATTATTATATAGTCGGTGGTGTCTTCCGGGCATAGTTTCTAGAATCAGAATCTGCTGACCCACCTCTGAGTCAGTTTGATGCCAGCATTTGGCTAAAGCTCGGGCATTTGAAAAATCAGCTTCCAGAGGTTTTCCTAGATGCAGATCTAGATTTGCCCCATTTATGTCTGCATGAGGAAGATAGGTCTCTCTCTACCCCACAGACTCCTCTTCTCTCTCCACTCTTGTGGGGACTGCAGATTTTGAAGCTGGCTTCTGAAACTCACTATCTTTATACCTGGCTGTAACCTTTGGTGACGTTCAACTTGTTCTCTCTTCTTTTTAAATTTATTCCAATAAGAGATGCCATATTTCAGGAGCCCGCTTGCTGATGGTCTTCTTGCTCTCCCAGTTCCAAGTTGGTGACCTCTCTCTTTGTTCAGACGAAAGCCTCGTGAATTTTTCTTTCTTATCTCAGAAATGCTTCTAAGTCAGGACCCACTTGTAAAGGAGAGGTGAAGACTGTCTTGGGGAGAAAGACGCAAGAGGGAGGGGATATGGGGATATATGTATATGTACAGCTGATTCACTTTGATATATGGCAGAAACTAACACACCATTGTAAAGCAATTATCCTCCAATAAAGATGTTAAAAAAAAAAAAAAAAAGATTGTCTTGGGCTGTTAAATGATCCATCTGGTCCTTTACAGCTCAACTTTTCACTCTCAACGAACCGCCGAAGTTTTCTCTTGTGCCCCTACTCACAAGAGTTAGTTTTTACAATCAGTTTTAAGTGAAAGAGGTATCCTCAACTCACTAGGATAAACTTCCCTCGTAGAGCTGCAAGGCTGACGGCCTCTCTTAGGCAAGTCTGTTCTTCTGATGGGCTTTTCTCCATGGTACCTACTCAGACCACCCTATGCAATGTCACGGTTACCTCCACTTCCATTCCCAAGCACTTTCTATGAACTAACCCAGCACTATTTTTTTCTTTATCCCACAGCACATAGAACCTTTTAACCTACTATAAAAGTCCCTTATTTATCACAGCAATTGTTTATTGTCTGTCTTCTGGTCTATGGTGTAAGCGCCACGTGGCAGATATTTTCTGTTTGTTGACTGATGTATTTCAAGTGCCATGAACACTGCAATCAACAAATAGTTGCTGGATGGTTGAATATAACATGCAGAAAATGTTACAAGCAGAATTCTTCAGTAGAAGAATAAGTCTGTCGTTTTCTCATAGCCTTTAGAAATGTAGGAAGGAAGTGAAGAGGTAACATGGAAAAGCAAAGCTTCTACGAGTTTGTGTGTGCATACCTGGGCACTCATGCTGGTGGAATTTATACCAAGCGGTTATTACGGAGATTTAATTCATAAATAATTTTTACTTCTCCTAAACAGATTTTCCAGGGACATTATTGTACTTTAAAGGCATTTATATTTTAGCAAAAACTAGACATAATAAGAAAATTCTGTATATTGGTACAGAATTTAGTATATCATGAAATTATGAAGGATGAGACAGTAATAAATATGAGATTAGTAATAAAAAGCGTTAAAACTGATAGAGAAATCTAAGACTGAAAATAATAAATTGAGTGTAATAGCTTTTGTCAGGAATTTTATGATTCAACTCCATTTTTCAGAATTGGAGTTCTTCCTCACTCAGTGGAGCATAAACCGTGTGGGTTGCAGTGGTAAAGACCATGGACTCGGGAGTCAATCTGTGTTCAAACCCAGATTTGCATCTTCTTAGCTGTATGACATGGAACAACTTTTAAAATATTTTTCAATTTTTTGTATGTGAAGCACTTTATTTTTGTTTAATAGATTTATTTATTTATTTATTTTGGGCTACATTGTGTCTTCGTTGCTGTGTGCAGGCTTTCTCTAGTTGTGGTGAGTGGGGGCTACTCTTCCTTGTGCCGCGCGGGCTTCTCGTTACAGTGGCTTCTCTTGTGGAGCATGGGCTCTAGGCACGCGGGGTTCAGTAGTTGTGGCATGTGAGCTCAGTAGTTATGGCTCCTGGGCTCTAGAGCGCAGGCTCAGTAGTTGTGGTGCACGGGCTTAGTTGCTCCGCGGCATGTGGGATCTTCCCGGACCAGGGCTCCAACCCATGTTCCCTGCATTGGCAGATGGATTCTTAACCACTGCACCACCAGGGAAGCCCTAAAGCACTTTAAAAAGTGCCTGACAAAGTGTCAGCACTAAGAACACTCATTAATGAGTGTCCCTTAGAAAAAAATTTTAATGAAATTCTTGGCATTGGATCTAGAGGAAACCATATGTATGATTTAAATATAGAATTAAGCGTAGCAATAATACGCAGTGTACCAATAATACGCTGCTAAAAATGTTCGAGAAGAAAAAAATTCTAAATGGACACTAATGGCCTGTAATTTCTTGGGTTGGAATCTATGTAGAAATCTCAAGAAGGAAATAAACAACTTGACTCTAATACGGTCCGTGGACTGTTCAAAAGGATTTGTTACTGAAAGATGTTAAAAACTAGCATTATTATTTCACAAATGTTGTTCACATATATTGTATTCAATGATATAGATAGAAACTGGAAAGATATTCCTGGCCTTTGGGGCTTATTATCTAAATAAAGCAGACAGGAGTGAAAGAACCACTATAATTATCCCAGTGGGCACTCTAACACTTCCTTAATCAAATAGGATGCTTGGGTCTAATGCATTAGAATTGTACTTTGACTAATACCTAGGCTTCCTTTTTTTAATGCTGCAGAATTTTGGATTTGTTTTTCTCTTTAGACCTAGACTTTAGAGGGAGAAATAAGTCAGCATTGTTTACATGTGAGCATAGAGTAAATGTGCATTTACTGGCCTAAGTAGAGAAGAACTTGAAAGAATTGAATCCAAGAGAGAATTACTAAGATGGTCTGTCGGGCATGGGATTGGAGAACTGCTTACATTTGTAAAGAGCCAGGACAGGGAATCTTATATTCCAGAGTGACTTGGAGAAGCATGGAAGCAAGAATGAATGAAACTTTTCTCTTTGGATATGTGGAATAATATTTACTATTTAAATAGTACAGGAGAAGTTGACATTTTTGTTGCTTTGAGATAAGTATCTTGTGTTCTTACCTACTGAGTGCCTGGTTACATGCCCGGAAACTAAACCCAGGATACATAGGGGAATCAGATGGTTCCTTCCATCAGAGAACTCACAGCCTGGTATAGGAAAGAATATAAAAACAGATATGCTGGGCTTCCCTGGTGGCGCAGTGGTTGAGAGTCCGCCTGCTGATGCAGGGGACAGGGGTTCGTGCCCCAGTCCGGGAAGATCCCACATGCCGTGGATCGGCTATGCCTGTGAGCCATGGCCGCTGAGCCTGCGCGTCCGGAGCCTATGCTCCGCAACAGGAGAGACCACAACAGTGAGAGGCCCATGTACCGCAAAACAAAAACAAAAACGAAACAGATATGTCATGGGAAGCACAATACTAAAGGTGTGTTCAAGATATTATGAAATGAAAGAGGCATCTAACCTGATTGGAGTAGAGGAGTGGGTTAGGGGAGCCCTTGAAGTAGTGACAGATGAACTAGGAAAGAATGAGATGGGAACCAAAGGGGAAAGGCGGGGGTGGGGGGAGGGATAAATTAGGAGTTGGGGATTAACCTATACACACTACTATACATAAAATAGGTGACCAACAATGACCTATTATATAGCACAGGGAACTATACTCAATATTTTATAATAACCTATAAGGGAAAAGAATCTGAAAAAGAATATCTATCTATCTATCTATCTATCTCTGAATCACTGTTCTGTATACCTGAATCTAACACGACATTGTAAATCAACTATACTTCAATTAAAAACAAATAAATGAAAAGGAATGAGATGGGAAACTTCCTGGGGAAGATGACAATTGAAACTTCATTGTAGATTTATAACTTGAAAAACACCAAATTAACTGCACATACCTGTGCACACTCATTACACACACATAAACAAAACAGTGCTAAAAAGAGGATGAAAACAAAAAAAAGTGTATAGTTGAATGCAATTGAAAGAAACTGGCAGCCAAGGAAATGAGAAGTATCTTCTGAATGAGGACTAGCATTTCCCATAGGAATGATTCTAGGCAGACCAACCCCTGGGGTGAAATTTTTAGCAAAATGTCTCATAAGTGAGGACAGAGGAATTCTAATAAGGATGGCAAAGTGCTTCATCTGAGGCTTCCCCTTTTCTCCTGCCATTTAATTAGATGATAAAATATGGATAAATCACAAATATTTAGCTTGCAAGTGTAGCTTAGAAGAAAAGAAAACTGATTTCATAGATCGTTACTGAAATCCAAGGAGGTTCACAATTCTTTTCATTCTTTTTTCTTTATTCTGCTCTGCAGTAGTTATTTCCACTATTTTATTTTCCAGGTCACTTATCCGTTCTTCTGCCTCAGTTATTCTGCAATTGGTTTCTTCTAGAGAATTTTTAATTTCATTTATTGTGTTGTTCATCATTGTTTGTTTGCTCTTTAGTTCTTCTAGTTCCTTGCTAAACATTTCTTGTATTTTCTCCATTCTATTTCCATGATTTTGGATTATCCTTACTATCATTACTGTGAATTCTTTTACAGGCAGACTTCCTATTTCCTATTCATTTGTTCGGTCTGGTGGGTTTTTACCTTGCTCTTTCATCTGTTGCATATTTGTGTCTTCTCATTTTGCTTAACTTACTGTGTTTGGGGTCTCCTTTTCACAGGCTGCAGTTTCGTGGTTCCCATTGTTTTTGGTGTCTGCCCCCAGTGGGTAAGGTTGGTTCAGTGGATTGTGTAGGATTCCTGGTGGAGGGGACTGGTGCCTGTGTTCTGGTGGATGGGGCTAGATCTTGTCTTTCTGATTGCCAGGGCTGTGTCCAGTGATGTGTTTTGGGGTGTCTGTGAACTTAGTATGATTTTAGGCAGCCTCTCTGATAATGGGTGGGGTTGTGTTCCTGTCTTGCTAGTTGTCTGGCACAGGGCCTCCAGCACCGGCACTTGCTGGCTGTTGGGTAGAGCTGGGTCTTAGCAGTGAGGCAGAGATCTCTTGGAGAGCTCTTGCTAATTGATATTATGTGCGGCTGGGAGGTCTCTGGTGGTCCAGTGTCCTGAACTCGGCTCTCCCACCTCATAGGCTCAAGTCAGGTTGGAGCACCAAGACCCTGTCAGCCACACGGCTCAGAAGAAAAGGGAGAAGGAAAGAAGGAAGGAAAGAAGGAAAGAGGAAGGAAGGAAGGAAGAAAGAAAGAAAAAGAGAAAGAAAGCAAGGGAGGAAAGGAGGAGAAAGAAAAGAAAGAAAAATAAATAAGTAAAATTATTTAAAAATAAATATAATTATTAAAATTAAAAAATTTAAGAAGTAATAATTTTTTAAAAAAAGAAGAGAGCAACCAAACCAATAAACAAATCCACCAATGATAACAAGCGCTAAAGATTATACTAAGATAAACATAAAAATGAGAAACAAGTCAGTTGCAGACAGCAAACCCCAAGTCTACAGTTGCTCTCAAGGTCCACTGCGTCACTTTTGGGTTGATTCGTTGTCTATTCAGGTTTTCCACAGATTCAGGGCACATCAAGTTGATTGTGGGGGTTTAATCCGCTGCTCCTGAGGCTGCATTGAGAAATTTCCCTTTCTCTTCTTTGTTCGCACGCTACTGGGTTTCAGCTTTGGTTTCAGCCCCACCTCTGCGTGTAGGTTGCCCTCAGGCATCTTTTCCTTCCCAGACAGGACGGGGTTAAAGGAGCAGCTGATTCGTGGGCTCTGGCTCACTCAGGCTTCGGGGAGGGAGGGGTACGGAATGCGGGGCGAGCCTGCAGCGCGGCAGAGGCCAGCGTGATGTTGCAGCAGCCTGAGGTGCTCTGTGTGTTCTCCCGGGGAAGTTGTCCCTGGATCACGGGACCGTGGCTGTGGTGGGCTGCACAGGCTCCCGGGAGGGGAGGTGTGGAGAGTGACCTGTGCTCGCACACAGGCTTCTTGGTGGCTGCAGCAGCACCCTTAGCGTTTCATACCCATCTCTGGTGTCCGCGCTGATAGCCGAGGTTTGCTCCCGTCTCTGGAGCTCGTTTAGGTGGTGCTCTGAATCCCCGCTCCTCACACACCAGGAAACGATGGTCTCTTGCCTCTTAGGCAGGTCCAGACTTTTTCCCAACTCCCTCCTGGCTAGCTGTGGTGCACTAGCCCCCTTCAGGCTGTGTTCACGCAGCCAACCCCAGTCCTCTCCCTGCGATCCGACCTCCAAAGCCTGAGCCTCAGCTCCCAGCCCCCCGCCCGCCCCGGCGGGTGAGCAGACAAGCCTGTCGGGCTGGTGAGTGCTGGTCGGCAGTGATCCTCTGTGTGGCAATCTCTCCACTTTGCCCTGCGCACCCCGTTACTGTGCTCTGAGAAATTTCCCTTTCTCTTCTTTGTTCGCACGCTACTGGGTTTCAGCTTTGGTTTCAGCCCCACCTCTGCGTGTAGGTTGCCCTCAGGCATCTTTTCCTTCCCAGACAGGACGGGGTTAAAGGAGCAGCTGATTCGTGGGCTCTGGCTCACTCAGGCTTCGGGGAGGGAGGGGTACGGAATGCGGGGCGAGCCTGCAGCGCGGCAGAGGCCAGCGTGATGTTGCAGCAGCCTGAGGTGCTCTGTGTGTTCTCCCGGGGAAGTTGTCCCTGGATCACGGGACCGTGGCTGTGGTGGGCTGCACAGGCTCCCGGGAGGGGAGGTGTGGAGAGTGACCTGTGCTCGCACACAGGCTTCTTGGTGGCTGCAGCAGCACCCTTAGCGTTTCATACCCATCTCTGGTGTCCGCGCTGATAGCCGAGGTTTGCTCCCGTCTCTGGAGCTCGTTTAGGTGGTGCTCTGAATCCCCGCTCCTCACACACCAGGAAACGATGGTCTCTTGCCTCTTAGGCAGGTCCAGACTTTTTCCCAACTCCCTCCTGGCTAGCTGTGGTGCACTAGCCCCCTTCAGGCTGTGTTCACGCAGCCAACCCCAGTCCTCTCCCTGCGATCCGACCTCCAAAGCCTGAGCCTCAGCTCCCAGCCCCCCGCCCGCCCCGGCGGGTGAGCAGACAAGCCTGTCGGGCTGGTGAGTGCTGGTCGGCAGTGATCCTCTGTGTGGCAATCTCTCCACTTTGCCCTGCGCACCCCGTTACTGTGCTCTCCTCCGTGGCTCCAAAGCTTCCCCCCAGCCATCCCCAGTCTCCACCAGTGAAGGGGTTTCCTAGTGTCAGTGAAGGGGTTTCCTAGTGTGTGGAAACTTTTCCTCCTTCACGGCTCCCTCCCAGAGGTGCAGGTCCCATCCCTATTCTTTTGTTTCTGTTCTTTCTTTTTTCTTTTGCCCTACCCAGCCAGGTAGGTGAGGAGTTTCTTGCCTTTGGGGAAGTCTGAGGTCTTCTGCCAGCGTTCAGTAGGTGTTCTGTAGGAGTTGTTCCACATGTAGATGTATTTTTGATGTATTTGTGGGGAGGAAGGTGATCTCCATGTCTTAACTCCTCCGCCATCTTGCAGGTCCTCCGCCTGCATTTTTATTGTTAATCTGATGGAAAGGTTTGATGATTTTCCTACACCTGAAAAAAAAAGATGTTTAAAGTTGTGCATATAGTACTAAGGTAATGAATTCTCTTTTTACTTAGGGTTTTCTAGGTCAGTTTATCTTCCATAAAATTGCAGACATCATTGGAGGTTAACTACTCCAATGTACAATCGGTGAATTAAAGAGAAGCTGTTAATTATGGTAGTTTTGATCCCTATTTCATGTTTCTGGTATATCTATTAGCTGCTCTTTATGTGGCTCCAAAGAAATTTATATTTATTAAGTGTTTAGTGGAAATCAGCACATGGCTATAGGGTACCTGTATCTGGCTACAGATATTTAGGCAGCAAGCAGTTTAAACATAGAGCAAAGGCAACAGCCCAATAGGGAGGAACTCGGGCCCAGGACAGGACAGTCCTGGAGTCACATCACATGCTCACTTGGCCACTTGTCAGATGCACAGTCTTCCTCAAATTACTTAGTCTCCATAAGGTTCAGTTTCCTCGCGTGCCTACGTGAGTAATGTGAATGAAGAATGTTGCCTGCTATATCAGTAAACGAAGATGTCGCATCCATCAAGCCATTACATTACAGCCGCCCCATCCCATGGCGAACGCTGAGGGAAGTCAGGATGGAAAGGGGGTGCCCATCCTTAAGCCCTCAGCCACTGCAGCCATCCCCCCACCAGCGGTGCACCCTGAGGAGACTCAGATGGGAAAGCACAGTGTACTGGCCCCAGACACACACACACAAACACACACACACAGACGCTCTCTCACACGCGCTCTCTCTCTCTCTTTTAATTCTTATATCCTTCTAATATAATTATGTTAAAATTTGTGGAGGGACAGTCGTCTGATTGTTTGAAAAAGGAAAACCAACTGCAGTCTCCCTGCTTCCAGTGTAGGGTCTGTATCAACCACTCCACATGTACCCCTCTTGTAGTTCACTTTCCTGAGAACCTGGGGGGATCAGACAAGTGAATTCACTTGCCAGTAAGCTTCCTTCACTCAGAGCTTAGGCAATGCCTTCCTCTAATCTGATTATGCCTTTATCAGTCATCCATCACTTTCCAGATTCGAAATTTCCTTGCTATCATCCCCACTTCTGTCATTCCCTCTATATGATGTTTCAGAAGTGGCATCATTCCTGAGACTATCACTGTACTCAGCAACTTCCCCCAAAACAAAACCTAAAATTCCCCTGACAGGTAAACAGTCATTATGTCACGTTTCCGTGGACTCTCCTCCCAGTTTTCACACACTGTCTTCTTCTTTCTTTTGTAGGTTGCTTTGTTTTGTTTTAACATTGGAAGTGATAGGTAATGTTGTGCAGTGATTAAAAACATGGGCTTTGGAGTCAGAAAGACAGAAATGGATACTTCAGATTACTGACTCTCAGATACTGAGAATGTTATCGTATCTCTCTGAGCATGATTTTATTGTTTGTAAAGTTGGAATGACTATGTTACTTCACTTAGAAAATTGTTGGGAGTCTTATCTGGGGCAGCGTATATATAAAACTTATATCCTTCTGGACTCCATGTGACCTCTGGGGGGTTTTATTGTTGTTATTGTTTCTTCTTGTTATCGTAACTTTGCTCGTCTTCCTCCCTTCTTCCATTCCTATCCCCTCCCCCCCACTCACCCCCTCATCTGGCCCTACAGGCACACTCAGACCAGGAGCTTCTTGACTTCAGTGTCTGTTCCTTTTCAATATTTATTGAATTAATTGAATTTATGAATGCATTTATTTAATAGTGTTAAGGCTGAATAGAAAAAAAAAACAACCTTTCTTCTTTCGGCTCAGAAAGAAAGAAATGAGCGGAAGCCACTCAAATGACTTGCCAGTATTGGACCAACTGGACTCCATTCATTCCTTCATTCATTTTTTTCCATGGCCCCTACGGACCAGTCACTATTCTGGGAGCTGAGAATCCAGCAGTCAACAGAAAAGGTTCCAGCTCTTAAAATTCTAGTGGGGGGAAGTAACCTATAAACAGATACGTAAATGAGATCATTTTACTTAGTGGTAAGTGCCATCAAGAAAATTAAACAGGACAGAATGATCGAGTCATTAAATATCTTTGGTGACCTTTGATCTGAGAATTGAATGATCAAAAAATGCCTAACTTTGGAAGTGGGGGAGTGCTTTCTCCAAAGGAAATTGCACAAAGACCCTAATGTGCAAGAATATAGAAAGAATTCTTACAGATCAATAATGAACCTATCATTCAGGGGGCGATGACAGAACAAAACATGTTTCCACATGTCAGGACTCAGAATGTATCACATCTCCATATATATGTCATGAAGAAGACACTTGAACTATTTTATCCGATCTAAATTCTCTGAAAGGGAAGACATTTTAGAGCAAAAATAGTGGTGAGCAGTAACAATATCAGAGCTCAGAGTCAAGTCTAGACTATTGTTGTTAATATGGGTGTGACGTTTAATGCAAATATTAAAAAGATTTATGGAGAAAAAAATACAGGATTTTTTTTTTTTTTTTTTTTTTGTGGTATGCGGGCCTTCCTCTGTTGTGGCCTCTCCCGTTGCGGAGCACAGGCTCCGGACGCGCAGGCTCAGCGGCCGTGGCTCACGGGCCCAGCCGCTCCGCGGCATGTGGGATCCTCCCGGACCGGGGCGCGAACCCGGTTCCCCTGCATGGGCAGGCGGACGCGCAACCACTGCGCCACCAGGGAAGCCTACAGGATTTTTTACATTGTAAAATCAGGAGGAGCATGAGATATGTGTTTGTGGTGTGGGAATAGGTGTTGGAAAACAATGAGAGAAATTCTGCTCAAGGTTTTGTCTTGCGTTTGACATTGATAGAAGGAATTAAAAATTTGTAGGTAAACCATAGTAGAATACAATTGGTTGGCATAATTTATAAGTGGTTAAGGACTTTTAAAAAACTATTATTTTAGCAAAATCAGTCAAAAAGTGCTATAATAATAGTAATATCAACAGTCATAAATAAGATAGAAGAATAAGATGAAATACTGTTACCATTGTGGATTAGTGGTAACAATATTGTGTCTGTCTCTTGAAAGACAAACCCTTTTAGAATGAATCAAAAAGCAATATTTATCTCTATGCTTTATGTAAAAGGCTAATCTGAAATGAAAGTTTCCACTTTTTTTTTTTTTTTTTTTTTTTTTTTACAAATAAAGACATGGGCAAAGCTTTAGCACGTGAATGAGAAAGAAACTTTGCTATTACAAATGAGATTGTGTTTCTTTTGAAGGTTCTGAGTGGATTTGTTGGTACATAGGAAAGCTATGGATTGTTTGTAATTAAACATTTAGTGATCTCTTATTAGTTTTAATAATTTTCTGATTGAAGTTACCTTAAGAAATTACTTCTACCCCTGGACAATATGTTTTGCAATAAAAGTTTTAAAAATATAAATTTTTCTATCATACAGTAGAGAATGGATTGGTTATAAACAAATCATACTTCAGAAGAATACAGCCATTAAAACTTGCTATCTGATATTATCCTTAGGTAATCTTTTTTGGCAAAAACATTCTGGAAGAATATAGAGCAGATGTTAATAGCGTTTAGTTTTTTTCATTCTTTTTATATACTCTGAGCTTTGTATGATGAATCATCACAATTTTTAAAAATCAATAATTATATTTTAAAAAGCAAGACATTTCTGCTTAGAAACAGTATGACAAAATGAGCTTTTCATTTTCATAGATGCTCAGTACAGATTCTTTTTGGCTCGACTAAGTAATAAATTTAGAGTTGAGGCATCTCTTTGACTAGTGCTAAATCATGGTCATGAAGGTAGCGTTTGTACTACATTAGGGAATTTTCAAATAGCAACTCAACTCACATAGGAGTGATTTACACATAGGAGTGATTTCTTCCAAGAAATCCAAAGTGCTTTAAAGATAGACCTGTTGGGTGTTCTTTCAAAATAAATTTATGTGAGCAGGGCACTTTTAAATGGAATTATTATGACTAGAAATACATGAATAAAGTATTTTTCAGAGGTTCATAAATTTTATTGTGTATCAGATTCCTTGAATGGCTTATTAAAGAAGAAATTCTGAAGCTTCAACCCCAGAGTTACTGATTCCAGTAGATCTGGGCTAAGGCCCAATCATTTGCTTCTCTAACAAGTTTCCAAGTGATGCTAATGCAGCTGGTCTAGGAACCCACTTTAAGAACCTCTGGTGTTAATTCAGAAACTGAGAAGGCTCTCAAAGTACCCTGCTTGCAAGCCAACAGTTGAGCCTGCCACAGTTTCATGCACATATATCAATACTAATAGAAGACAGTATACGCTAGGTTAGAGACATAGATGGTTTATTACAGCGAAAGCGGCAGCCAGAGAACTGTCTTCACTCTGGTTCCTGCTCCACACACCCCAGTCTGCACAGGGCAATGCTGTGAGGCTGGATGTTTCCCTGCTCTTGCAATAGGTTTGCATCATAGGAGAGGAACACCTCAGTTAGGAGACTCTGAGCTTTTATTGGTTGCTGGGCCATCTGCCTGCCCTCTATTACAGAGAGAGAAAGAGATTGATTTTCCCTTATCCCAGAATGTAAGCAAATCTCTTCCAGAGACTTAGCAAGGAGCTGGCTTTGTCTCCAGTGCTCTCTATCCTAATGGAGATCCTATCTCTAGCTTCTCAGGCTGTCTGAGATGCAAAGATCCCCACAGTACGCTTTGCTCAGAAGGCTCAGGACCCTATGGAAGTGTGAAAATAACCAGGGATAATAAAATAACCAGAGACCATTGTTTTGCCCCAGTGAGTCTAGTGGATATGTGAAAATGACAGCCATTAACCATTTCTAATTAAGTCTTTTTATATTTTCTCTTCATGAATAAGTTTTAATAAGGAGTTGCTCATTTTCCCATGTGTACTTCCCATATTATACTTCCATAATCTTTTGCCCGTGGCACAGAGCTTCTTAGGTGCTATTAGGCAGAGCTGCGTCTTCTCCAAGTCACAAAGCTGTGTGGTATAAAGCGAGGGTGTCCTCACACTCAGACTTACCGGCCCGGGAGTTCCTCCTTTGCTATTTGGTAGCATCTTCTCTGGATGCTAAACCTTAGTTGACCTCTTGGAGCCCCAGATACCTTGCTTGTAATATCGGCACACATTCCTTGTTCTCTTAGAAGATAAAAGTAATATATTCCTAGTGCCTTGTATGACACTTGCTACATAAAAGGTGTTCAAAAATTGTAATTATAATGATTATTAGGTGTGCCGTAGCCAGACAGAGTCCCCAGCTAATCCAAACTAATACACATAACCTATCCCACACTGAGTTGAGGTGAAATACGAGTGCCGTTACTTGGAGAATAACTCCAGATGACGCACCACTTATGGCGAAGTGCTCTTTGGGGATGAAAGCTGTTGGAAGTTTAAAGCCATCCATGGTCTGAGCAGAAAGTGGCTGCTTTGGCAGGCACGGGGAACCGCTCGGGCAGATGCCACCCGTTCTACCCATTCGTCCACAGGTAATGGGGGAAGATAGGAAAAGAGGGTTTCTAAGGGCCGTAGCCTGTCCTCAGGAATGTGGTCTCAGGTAGTTATTTATTCTCCTGAAGCTGAGGTTGCCATCATCTCATGGTAAAGAATTATTTTTGGAACACGAAATGTTTCATCCGGCAGAGAACGTAGATATTACAGAGCTATTCATCAAGGCAGCCATGCTGAAAGTGGTATTAACTGCAGGATTTAGGAGAGAAAGAAACTGGAATCGAACTATAAAAGGATTCAAGATGCAAGGTGGAAGAACTAACTGAGTTCCAGATTGTAGAAATTCAAGTAATTGTACCAGAGAATGTGTAACTCTTAATGTGTTCCCTTTGGGTGGTCTAGTTTATTTGCTCATTACTAGCGTGGTTCTGAGGTCAGGCGTTCCTTTAGTCTGCTGCGTTTTTTCCACCAAAATGGAGCTCGTCTTTTACCTTGTCTTCCGCATTTGTGTGTTGTATGCCTGTGGGTGCACGTGTGTGTGTACTCCAGTTTTGGGAGGGCTATAAAGGTGAGTGACACAATCTCTGTCCTCAGAGAATTTATAATTAATAAGGAATGGAAAGAAAGGTAATGCATACAATGATAATAAGGCAAAATCTAAGCAAAATCAAGACAAGAGGAGACTGGGCCATAATGTGTGTCTGTCTTCACAAAAGTTGGCTTGAGTGTTGCATATTTGCTGGGAGCCCAGATTATGAAGTGAGAATCTCACTTTTTACTCTTTCTTCCTGATTAACCTTGCACCCATTGTTTTCCTTTTAGCGTGTTTCCTCACAGCTAAAATTGTATAATGCAATAAAGATAAATGAAATGATGGATGACTAGACCATAGTAAACACTTAGTAAATACTGGCTCAGTTGACTCTCCTGCTTTAATCATTAGCGTCTTTAAACACACTTACGAAAAGCCTTTCTTGAGTACAGGAAGAGGTCTCTCAGAAATATATGTGGTAATAGTAACAGTGATTAAGCATAAACTTATGTTGCAGGTATGCTAAGTACTTTACCTACCTTTATTTGGTTTTATGAACAGACCTAAGAGCTAAGTGCCTTTGTCACCCCCACTTTACAGATAATGAAATAGAAGATCCTAAAGTGTGTGAGTGATAGAGCCAGATGAAGTGGTACTAGCTCACTTAGTATCATGGTTCCTTGACCTCTATTCATTTGTTCCTTTGTCTGAAATCTATCTGTTTATCTGTCTGTCTATCTGTCATCTTACTATTCTGTCCCCACCCCTAAACACTGCTAGAAAAATCAGTTTTCTGAATATTTTACTCATTCACTATCTCAAGAATCATTTTTTGTGCTCCTACTAAGTATTAGACAATGTGCTCTGGGGAATAAGGCACGATCTGTCTTTTGGAAGCATAATACAGCACAACCCAACAAATGTTTGTTGACTCCCATCTAAGAATCGGGCACTGGGGCCACCGTTAGTCTATAGGGGAAGACAGTCATGTAACCGGATAACCCCAGTGCAGTGTGGTGGGTGCTATCATGCAGGTGAACGTGGATTCCTTTGGAACCACAGGGGCAGAAAGAGTACAGACACGGAGGTATTTCAGTATCTGCACCATGCTGGATGCCATGCATACCTCATCTTATCCACCCCTTGCACCAGCTCTGAATGATCCCAGAGGACATGTGTGGTTTTCTCACCAAACCCTGACTCCTAGCCTGTGGGATCAAGGATGCCATCAGGGAGATTGGGACATTCGTGTTGTGTCTAGAAGGATAAGTGGTAAACGTCTGGGAAGGCATCTTAGCTGGGAATAGAACGTAGAAAGCGTGGTCCATGTGGGAGGAATGTATAGTTTGGCCTGATTAGAAAATAGGATATTTTCAGAAGGATGAACAGGAAGTGAGGTGAGGAGAGTTATTTAGAATCAGCTGATAAAAAGCTGTGAATGTGATGCCAAGGAAGGTTCTTGACTCACAAGTGAAAAACAAAGGCATGTCTCAAAGGATAAAAACTGTGGGTATGAGATACTCCAACGTTTGGCTCGATTTAAACCCTTGGAATTTATAACTCGCAGACTTGCTTGTCGTTGGGGATGGGAGGGAACACGATGGAGACAAACGAAAGCGGCAGCCAGAGAACTGTCTTCACTCTGGTTCCTGCTCCACACACCCCAGTCTGCACAGGGCAATGCTGTGAGGCTGGATGTTTCCCTGCTCTTGCAATAGGTTTGCATCATAGGAGAGGAACACCTCAGTTAGGAGACTCTGAGCTTTTATTGGTTGCTGGGCCATCTGCCTGCCCTCTATTACAGAGAGAGAAAGAGATTGATTTTCCCTTATCCCAGAATGTAAGCAAATCTCTTCCAGAGACTTAGCAAGGAGCTGGCTTTGTCTCCAGTGCTCTCTATCCTAATGGAGATCCTATCTCTAGCTTCTCAGGCTGTCTGAGATGCAAAGATCCCCACAGTACGCTTTGCTCAGAAGGCTCAGGACCCTATGGAAGTGTGAAAATAACCAGGGATAATAAAATAACCAGAGACCATTGTTTTGCCCCAGTGAGTCTAGTGGATATGTGAAAATGACAGCCATTAACCATTTCTAATTAAGTCTTTTTATATTTTCTCTTCATGAATAAGTTTTAATAAGGAGTTGCTCATTTTCCCATGTGTACTTCCCATATTATACTTCCATAATCTTTTGCCCGTGGCACAGAGCTTCTTAGGTGCTATTAGGCAGAGCTGCGTCTTCTCCAAGTCACAAAGCTGTGTGGTATAAAGCGAGGGTGTCCTCACACTCAGACTTACCGGCCCGGGAGTTCCTCCTTTGCTATTTGGTAGCATCTTCTCTGGATGCTAAACCTTAGTTGACCTCTTGGAGCCCCAGATACCTTGCTTGTAATATCGGCACACATTCCTTGTTCTCTTAGAAGATAAAAGTAATATATACCTAGTGCCTTGTATGACACCTGCTACATAAAAGGTGTTCAAAAATTGTAATTATAATGATTATTAGGTGTGCCGTAGCCAGACAGAGTCCCCAGCTAATCCAAACTAATACACATAACCTATCCCACACTGAGTTGAGGTGAAATACGAGTGCCGTTACTTGGAGAATAACTCCAGATGACGCACCACTTATGGCGAAGTGCTCTTTGGGGATGAAAGCTGTTGGAAGTTTAAAGCCATCCATGGTCTGAGCAGAAAGTGGCTGCTTTGGCAGGCACGGGGAACCGCTCGGGCAGATGCCACCCGTTCTACCCATTCGTCCACAGGTAATGGGGGAAGATAGGAAAAGAGGGTTTCTAAGGGCCGTAGCCTGTCCTCAGGAATGTGGTCTCAGGTAGTTATTTATTCTCCTGAAGCTGAGGTTGCCATCATCTCATGGTAAAGAATTATTTTTGGAACACGAAATGTTTCATCCGGCAGAGAACGTAGATATTACAGAGCTATTCATCAAGGCAGCCATGCTGAAAGTGGTATTAACTGCAGGATTTAGGAGAGAAAGAAACTGGAATCGAACTATAAAAGGATTCAAGATGCAAGGTGGAAGAACTAACTGAGTTCCAGATTGTAGAAATTCAAGTAATTGTACCAGAGAATGTGTAACTCTTAATGTGTTCCCTTTGGGTGGTCTAGTTTATTTGCTCATTACTAGCGTGGTTCTGAGGTCAGGCTTTCCTTTAGTCTGCTGCGTTTTTTCCACCAAAATGGAGCTCGTCTTTTACCTTGTCTTCCGCATTTGTGTGTTGTATGCCTGTGGGTGCACGTGTGTGTGTACTCCAGTTTTGGGAGGGCTATAAAGGTGAGTGACACAATCTCTGTCCTCAGAGAATTTATAATTAATAAGGAATGGAAAGAAAGGTAATGCATACAATGATAATAAGGCAAAATCTAAGCAAAATCAAGACAAGAGGAGACTGGGCCATAATGTGTGTCTGTCTTCACAAAAGTTGGCTTGAGTGTTGCATATTTGCTGGGAGCCCAGATTATGAAGTGAGAATCTCACTTTTTACTCTTTCTTCCTGATTAACCTTGCACCCATTGTTTTCCTTTTAGCGTGTTTCCTCACAGCTAAAATTGTATAATGCAATAAAGATAAATGAAATGATGGATGACTAGACCATAGTAAACACTTAGTAAATACTGGCTCAGTTGACTCTCCTGCTTTAATCATTAGCGTCTTTAAACACACTTACGAAAAGCCTTTCTTGAGTACAGGAAGAGGTCTCTCAGAAATATATGTGGTAATAGTAACAGTGATTAAGCATAAACTTATGTTGCAGGTATGCTAAGTACTTTACCTACCTTTATTTGGTTTTATGAACAGACCTAAGAGCTAAGTGCCTTTGTCACCCCCACTTTACAGATAATGAAATAGAAGATCCTAAAGTGTGTGAGTGATAGAGCCAGATGAAGTGGTACTAGCTCACTTAGTATCATGGTTCCTTGACCTCTATTCATTTGTTCCTTTGTCTGAAATCTATGTTTATCTGTCTGTCTATCTGTCATCTTACTATTCTGTCCCCACCCCTAAACACTGCTAGAAAAATCAGTTTTCTGAATATTTTACTCATTCACTATCTCAAGAATCATTTTTTGTGCTCCTACTAAGTATTAGACAATGTGCTCTGGGGAATAAGGCACGATCTGTCTTTTGGAAGCATAATACAGCACAACCCAACAAATGTTTGTTGACTCCCATCTAAGAATCGGGCACTGGGGCCACCGTTAGTCTATAGGGGAAGACAGTCATGTAACCGGATAACCCCAGTGCAGTGTGGTGGGTGCTATCATGCAGGTGAACGTGGATTCCTTTGGAACCACAGGGGCAGAAAGAGTACAGACACGGAGGTATTTCAGTATCTGCACCATGCTGGATGCCATGCATACCTCATCTTATCCACCCCTTGCACCAGCTCTGAATGATCCCAGAGGACATGTGTGGTTTTCTCACCAAACCCTGACTCCTAGCCTGTGGGATCAAGGATGCCATCAGGGAGATTGGGACATTCATGTTGTGTCTAGAAGGATAAGTGGTAAACGTCTGGGAAGGCATCTTAGCTGGGAATAGAACGTAGAAAGCGTGGTCCATGTGGGAGGAATGTATAGTTTGGCCTGATTAGAAAATAGGATATTTTCAGAAGGATGAACAGGAAGTGAGGTGAGGAGAGTTATTTAGAATCAGCTGATAAAAAGCTGTGAATGTGATGCCAAGGAAGGTTCTTGACTCACAAGTGAAAAACAAAGGCATGTCTCAAAGGATAAAAACTGTGGGTATGAGATACTCCAACGTTTGGCTCGATTTAAACCCTTGGAATTTATAACTCGCAGACTTGCTTGTCGTTGGGGATGGGAGGGAACACGATGGAGACAAAGAAGAAGAAGATACAAAGTTTAAAAGACATACATTTTTGGCATACCCCCAAGTTAAATTATTCTGTAACCTGAGAGAATACCCAATGCACCTGATTTGCTCTAATTTTAGACAGCTGGCAGAATAAGGGTATAATTATATAATTTCTAAGTAAATGATGATTTGTCCAACCAGTATTCCTAAAGTGTATCAGGCCCTTAATAAGTTTGTATTTGAGCTATCCTTGTAGATAGACTATTAGTTTTACCTGTTCACCTACTATAATGAAATCATAACTTTCATGCATTAAATTTTAAGTCTGCTCTCTCCTGGGAGAGAATCTCCTAAACATGTATTAAATTCAGGAAATGAAGTAGGAATGTGTTTTTTTTAAGTGATCAACCTTATTCTTAAAACATTGAATTCTCTCTTTGGTAGGGTGTAGGGGTTCAGGTGGGAAATGGGCTGCAGAAAACCATTGAAATGCTACTTTTGTGATTTTAAATGCTCTAAGGGTTTTTCTAAGCTAAAGCTTTTTGTCATAAAGATATTGATTCTGAATTCAGGAAAACACATGGAAACATAACCTCTTTAACAAATGCCAAATGGTTTTATCCATGTCTGAATAAAAATGAATCTTAATAATGACATAGGGTCTAGAGAATTTGGTGTTGTGACCTAATGGTTTTGTCTTTGCATGTGGAAACCTCCAGGAGAACACTCTGCTTTTAAATGAATCAGTGTTGTTTGAGAGTGTTGTTTAATCTGATTTTGCCTGAAGTAGTGTTCTTTAAACGTAGCTATGATCTCTGTTGATATTATTGAATTTAACATGTAGACTGGATCTTACCTATCCCTTCTCCTGGAAGTGAAGAGACTTGTTTCTGAGCCAAATTGGACTGTCCACTAACTGACTCCATCACAGGCATTTTTCGGAGGTATATCTGCAGGCGGTGTTTTGTCTGTTCCCGCATGCGTGTGATAATCACACGCTTCATTATTGGAGTCAGTTCCTGCTTTTTCCCATTTGCTTCTATCATCTTGTTCTAGGCAGAGAAGGAAGACATGTATGTGGCAGCTTCCAGGCATTAGAATCATAATTACCTTTGTCCTTAAATAGCACCTTGACCCACCATAGATTCCGTCTCCTTTTTCCTGTGTTCTTTGGAATACTGCGTGTATAGTAAGTACAGTTTTATCTAAGTGAGTAAGTGATAATATTCAAAATTCCAAAGCTATCCCTTCCATAGGAATTCGTATGTGGGCTACAGGATCTTCTCTGCTCACTCAGGCCTTTGTTAGTCCCTGGGAAGATGGGGACAGACATCAGCTGGTGTTGAAAGCAATGATGGCCTCGTCTACTAGGCATTTGGTCCCATCTCACACTGTTCCTGTCTTTTTAGCCTGTTTCTCCTTTCCATGGCTTCTGTTTCCCAGTTGGGGAATAAAGGTTGTCCTGAAAATTCTATCTGGCCTAATTTTTACTTGCAAGAAAATGTGATACAATTGTATATGTGTGTGTGTGTACTTAACCTCCAAGCCCATTCCTGGAAATATATAGGGAAATATTTATTGTTAAGGACATAATCAAAGAGCACTATTTATCATAGATATTTTTCTTGTAATTTTTTCAATAATGAGAAACTAGTGAATGTTTTATTGTATGAACAAAGATAAATCACGAAAATATGAGGCTGACAACATACAGAATGTTCGTTTGTTGCTACATAAAAATCTCGCTAGAACAACTAATGATCTGATTAAAAATATATATATATATTTTAAAAAACATATATCTATTCAACCAGCAAAAAAATTCATGTAAATCAACTATAATCCAATAAAATTTAAAAAAACACAAAAAAATAAAATTTCACATCAGTGGCAGTTAATGAACATTTTGATAATGGGTGATTAGGCTTTTTGCTTTTACTTTTGTTTTCCAAAACCAATCAGTTATTGTCTATGTAATTAAAACATTAAACAAACAATGAGAAAAATTAATAATTTGGATAAAAAGGATAAGTTTCTCATTGCTCAGGCCCATTTTTATGATTGCTAGCTCTGCTTAATTAGGGCAATTCCATATTACTTGTGCTATTCAGCTTTGAACATTGAGCTCATTAATGGCAGAAAATGGATTGAAAATGCCTATTTGTAATGTTTTAGATGAAAGCCACCTAGCAGTGATTTCTGTACATTGCTGGGATTTTGGCAAAAATATTTGTCACTTACTGAGTCAGAGTCTGTATATAGGACTCTGACAAATGTATTTTAAACAGTGCCCCTAGCAATTCTAACATACAGCTCAAATTTGGGAACTGCTAGCCTGGAGGCAGCTTTGCCAAAATACTTTCCCTTTCTAATTTTATTTCTTTGTAATTTGAACGTTTTTGTGTTTGTGATGCTCTTCCTTTAAGATCAGTGCTTCATAGTTTTTTCTCACATCTATAATTATCAGTATTCATTAAATTTCTCAGTGTTTATAGGACTAGAACCTTCTTGGGCTTGCTTTTGCCAGGAAAATATTTCAACTATCGGGAATTCCCTGGTGGTCCAGTGGTTAGGACTCTGCACTTCCACTGCCAGGGGCCCAGGTTTGATCCCTAGTCAGGGAACTAAGATCCTGCAAGCCACACAGCATGGCCAAAAAAAAAAAAAAAAAAAAAGTTTTTAACTATCAACTCAATGTGAATTAATAGTGAAACATAAAGTACTACAAAGCACCATACTTGTGTCTCTTATGGTAGATACAACTGTATCTCCCTTGTTGTAATGCCTGAGACCTATTGTTGGCATTAAATTTGCTTGTGTGTATATGAGAAATAATCCAAAATGTATTCTTTAAGGAGTATATACCTATCACACCAGGTAATAGGTGTAATTTGGAAAGCTAGTTTTTAGTACATCATTGGGCCATCTGGTTTGGAAAGTTCTGTAGACACTGTGCTTAAGTGAATATTTAATAGTTTTTTATGGTAAAGTCCACATCTAAGGGTATAACACCAAGAAAAAAAAGTCACGGCCTCTCGTGGGCACCTCTTCCCTAGGCCAAACCAGAGAAATGCCAGCAGCTGCGTTGTTAGTTGTATAAATACCTTCCACTGCATGTCTAATGAAGGCTGGCATCTTCTCAGTCTGTATTTTGGTTTCCATTTATATTATCTGCCTGCACAGGACTGAGGGCAAGAAGCCTAGATATCACACATTGTGTAAATTTTCGAATTAGATTCCTTGTATCGTCAAAGTCCAGCATCTTGGGATAAGAGGAAATATTTGTTTCAAAATGAAATCCACATTCCCCTGTTTTCCTATTCCTCCACTTACTATGCTTTTGATTTTTTTACAAGATTAATAAGATCTGAATAATAACTGAAACACACCTGTATTACAGTTTCTCTTGTCAAATATTCATTTTGTTATTCATAGAAATAAGAAATATCAAAACATTTTGACTACTTCCTGCAGGGCAATTTGTGTTAGGGCTATAGAAAGTACATCATAGGTCGAAAAAGTTAATAAGACCATGTGTGTAGTTTTCTTGTTTTCTTAGAAAATTTTCACTTGTCTCTCCCCTTTCAAAACTCATTATTTGATGTTCAAATAAAACATTTTTAGTTATAAATGTTAACCCTAAAAATCTGGGTGATCGCTGAGTGACAGCACAAGTAAACGATCTTCTGTTTGTTTTACTTTTCTTGGATTTTAATTTGCAGTTTACATCAGCACCCTTGGGGAACCCAAATGTATTCCTTAGACAGGCTGTCTTTACTGAGTTCTAGAAGGTGGTTCAAAACAGACTGAACTTCACTCCTACGGTGACTGGCAGCTTTTCTCTGCGATATCACATTCAGAGAAGTTGTCTGCTTTGTCAGCTGGTGCCCATTTTGTGTTTGATCTCCACACAAATGTACTCAGCTATTGTGTCTTGCTTAACTAAGCAAGAACAGCTGATGGTTAGATTTCATAGATGATCCCAACTAAAATTAAAGTTATACAGAATGTTCAAGTCTCTGTTTTATACTTACATTCTATAAAGTTCACCTACAGAATACTTCTTCATATTAGTAGCTTTTATAATTTATATAATTCTTCTAATACTTATTGTATTTCTTCATTTATTTTATTTTTTTAATTTAAAAATTTTTTGATGTAGACCATTTTTTTTTTTAAGTCTTTATTGAACTTGTTACCATATTGCCTCTGTTCCAGTCTCCGGCCTTTGGCCCCGAGGCATGTGGGATCCCAGCTCCCAGACCAGGGATCCAACCCACACCCCCTGCATTGGAAGGCGAAACCTCAACCACTGGACCACCAGGGAAGTCCCTTCATTGATTTTAGAAATTGTATGCACGTAGTGTATAAATACTACCTAGTATATAGATAATAACTAATAAAAAACGAGCACGTAGTATATAAACATTAATGAATAGAAATATTTTTGCAAGTTTTAAAAAATCTGACTGGCTTCAATTTCCTCCTTTGGCCTAATGTTTCACTCATGCGTGTAAAATGTTCACTCTGTTTCTGGTACCCCAAGCCTATCTCTGCATTATGACAGCCTCTGCTGCCTTCAGTAGCAGGGCACCCCTCTATCTTAACGTTCAATTCTGTCCTGCTCTTGGACCTATTGGAATCAGACTTCCCAGTGTCCATTTGGCTGCACCCTCAATTGTTATAAAAAAAAAAACTCCCCTCTTGGTCTTCCCTGGTGGTGCAGAGGTTAAGAATCCACCTGCCAATGCAGGGGGCACAGTTTTGAGCCCTGGTCCGGGAAGATCCCACATGCCGCGGAGCAAGTAAGCCCATGCACCACAACTACTGAGCCTGTGCTCTAGAGCCTACGAGCCACAACTACTGAAGCCTGTGTGCCACAACTGCTGAAGTCCATGTGCCTAGAGCCCGTGCTTCGCCACAAGAAAAGCCACTGCAATAAGAAGCCCGTGCACCACAACGAAGAGTAGCCCCCGCTCACCACAACTAGAGAAAGCCCGCACACAGCAACGAAGACCCAACGCAGCCAAAAATAAATAAATAAATTTATTTATTTATTTAAAAAAGAAAAAAACTCCCCTCTTTGTCTGGCCACCATATTTCAGCCCTCAACCCCAATACTTTATTTTTTAATTTTTTTTAATTGAAGTATAGTTGATTCACAATGTTGTGTTAGTTTCAGGTGTACAGCACAGTAATTCAGTTATATATATATATATTCTTTTTCAGATTCTTTTCCCTTATAGGTTATTACAAAATATTGAATATAGTTCCCTGTGCTGTACAGTAGGTCCTTGTTGGTTATCTATTTTATGTATGGTAGTGTGTATATGTTAATTCCAACCTCCTAGTTTTTCCCTTCCCCAGGCTTTCCCCTTTGACAACCGCAAGTCTGTTCTCTATGTCTGTGAGTCTTTTTCTGTTTCATAGATAAGTTCATTGTGTCATATTTTAGATTCCACATATAAGTGACATCATATGGTATTTGTCTTTCTGACTTACTTCGCTTAGTATGATAATCTCTAGGTCCATCCATGTTGCTGCAAATGGCATTATTTCATTCTTTTTTTATGGCTGAGTAATATTCCATTGTGTGTGTGTGTGTGTATATATATATATATATATATATATCACATCTTCTTTATCCAGTCATCTGTCGGTGGACATTTAGGTTGTTTCCATGTCTTGGCTATTGTGAATAGTGCTGCTATGAACATTAACCCTAGTACTTTATACCCTCCTTCCCTGCTTACTTTTTTCTTTTAAGATCCTCCCTCACATAAAATGATGTCACTCATTTATCTTGTTTATTTTCTTTCACCTTCCCTAGATTGTAAGTCCTACAAAGGCAACGTTTCCTGTCGGTTTTGTTCTTTACTGTACCCTTAGCATAATGCACAGGGATGCCAGCTGACCTCACTAGATATTTCTTGAATGAGTGATGAGGCCTGGATTTCCCAATCCTCCTCCTCTTTCTGTCTCTCTCCATCCGCAGCAAGATCCCACAGTAATTGTAGTTCTGTGTCAAATGGAACTGTGCTCTTCTTGCCCTGAATCCTCAAGGCCAGAGAATCCAGCCTCCTGGGGTGGCTTCCTCTTGGGCCCCGTAGCTTGAGAGTCATTTCTGGTCCCTGAATGGAGTCATGTGTGGATGTGTTTCCCTGCTTGTGCCCTGAGGGCCCTCAAACATGGTCTTTTCTCAGCTTCGAATCCTCCAGGCTTTGGGGAGTCATCCTTTTCGCCCTGTTTCTACTCCTCATGAGGGACCTGCCTGATGCTCTATCTGGTTCCTTTCGAACAGGCTCAGCTGGGTTTGCTTGCCTGCTTTCAGGTATAGTTATTTGTTTGCGTTTATTACATGCAGCTTAATTCGGTCCATCTTCCCTCTACCCTACTACACTCTTGGCCTCGCAGTAATTTTGTTATTCTTCCTTCTTGGTTTCTAGATCCTGACTTTGTTTTTGTCAACATTTTTGTCCAGACTCTGTCCCTCGAAGTGTCCCCGAGTAAGAGATATAAAGTTACTGTGTTCTGAGTTTGCCAAAGCATCATTTTGTTTTTCAAATCAATTTTTTTCACATTCCTCTCTCTGAGTATGGTAATTCTGCCATCAGTCCAGGCTACTTTAAAAGTCATCGGGAAGTACAGAGTTATTTTTCCCCTGAAATCTGGCTGAACTGCCCTGTGTGTTCTTAACATTCTCCTAAAGTAATTTCTCTTTTCCTTCCACCGACATCTTATCTTTTCAATTCTCTACCTCTGTTCTTCCTTTAGACTTTGAGTTTTTTTAAAGTATAGTTGATTTACAATGTGTTAGTTTCAGGTGTACAGCAAAATGATTCAGTTTTTTATATATATATATATATATATATGCGCGCTATAGGGTAGGTCCTTGTTGTTTATCTATTTAATATATAGTAGTCTGTATATGTTAATCCCAACCTCCTAATTTATCCCTCCCTGCCTCCTTTCCCCCTTGGTAACCATAAGTTTGTTTTCTATTACACTTTCAGTTTTAACTAGTCTAATTCTCTTTGAGCTTTGGGATTCTAGATTAGAAAGGTAACTTACAGCATGATAGCTTTCAATTTCCATCCTAGCTTCTAATTTGTGATAATTGCACCAAACTTTCCTCTGTGTGTACTTACATAGAAAATATTGATGAGATATGCCCCTTAGCCTGCTTTGTTTTTTTTTAGCAATTAGGTCTACCACCCACAGTCTGGGTTCCTGGTATCCAAATGAGGATCAAGACCTAGGTGTGAACAGCAGTGTCACTGGAGACCTGTGAGACCATCACTTCAGAAACCCCATGGATCCAAACCACCTCCTTAGTTGTACGCCATTGAAAACAGAGCAGGGCAGCCCATTGGGTGTCAAACATCAGTGCTAGTGACTTGTGCTTGTAAAATTGAAGAATACCAGATTCAACGGCACAGGGAATGTCATAATTCTGCTACAGCCATAGGTCAAAGGCAGCAGGTTCATTGACACCAAATTTTAGCCCTGGTGATTAAATTCGAGATTTGCTTGCTCAGAAACCTTTGGTGGGATACTTTGTTGTATGTATTAAGTGGTTCCTCTTTCCACTACTATTTTTTGTTTCCTCCTCTGTCATCCCACTCCTACCCTACTCCACCCACATTCAGCTTGTACTTAGGGGACCTCTTCCCTCTAGGAAGAGCTGGTATTTATACATCTGCCCCTGAAGGGCTTCTCTCCACTTGGATGGCCATACTTAATCTTTAATTGAAAGGGACCTGTGTCCAGTGAATTTGAATTCCACTCATATGTTCTCTTATGTGTTTCCTTTGGGGAGAGGATCATCATTGTGTTTGCTCCCACATCCAAGCTTTACCGTCATTTAATTCTGTTGACCCATTAGGACTTTGGGTCCCAGCTTTCCTGGATCAGACAGAAGCATATCTGGCAGCTTGGCTGTGACTATATTCTGCTTGAAATTAAACTTATAAACAGTTTGATTAGAAATAGTGCTTTTTAACTTATGTGTTAACATCACTGAATAAAATGTGTGCAAGTGTGTGGATAATTTCATGGCAATGTCTGTTTACTAATTATGTCTCCATTATCACATTGAGTAGGTTTCAAAAGATTCTTTACTCCACATTGCTTCATCTTTTGAAAATTTACTTTGTAAGCTCTGCCGATGATAAAGTCTTGCATATTCTGCCGTTTAAAGTTGTACACAGGTTTCTTGAGGAAAAGGATGTGTAGAGAGAAATATAATGAAATTGTTTTCACCAGAGTTGGCGATCCATCTCAGTTTTTATTTTATTTCTCATATTGATTTTGTAGGGCTCTTAACCGGTATGCAGCAACTAATATATTTAGGTGTTAGTACTGGCTCAGTAAGCCTAAATAAATCTAACCCTTCTGCTAAACAATAGGTCTTAAAATAGTTAAAGACCCAAATAGTTTCCTAACTATCACATTTTACATGTTAAACATTCTCACTTTCTTTAACTATCACTCCTAATTGCCAGGTTTCGGGAGCACTTAATTCAGAAAGCACTTGAACTCAACAGTGTTCCTTTTGAAAATGACCCCCAGAAATCAGCATTATACGTCTGATGGGGTCCAATTTGTGCAGAGTCCAACGAGATTATCTTGTTCTTATTGGGTTTACTACTTGGGTTGGGCAGGCCGATATTTCATTAGCTTCTTTTGACAGCCATGTATGCAGCAGAGAGTAGTGAGCCCTAAAGCCACGTCCATTTGCTTGTCCCATTCATTTTGTCATTTTTCACCTGACCCACTGTCAAAACAGTTTCCCCCATCCTACGTGGCCGGGGATGAGTTTGCTTTTTTTTTTTGGAAACAAACTCATTACAATTTTTGAAAGTAAATATTATCAAAAGGTGTGACTGAGACAAAATACTCAAGAGAGTTTATTATGGTGTAGGCTGACTGATGACATATTTCCTGTAATTATTTGCTGTGATCATATCTATATTCTGTACAATTTAAATTAGAGGCAGCTGCCCTGGCAGAACTGGAGAGAATGCTCCTTCCTTTCAATGCTGGGCCAGTTCCACCACCACAGATCACACTGCTTCTACTTTTTCAGTGCATAAATTTTGTAAGGCTTTGCTTTCTTAACAAATACAGTTAAATATTTGTTAATGCTTTAATGATGACATTAACCCCTTCCATGGCAAACCCCTTTTTTGAGGTCTAAGGCATTTTACTGTTTTCTGAAATGCTGGCAATATTGAACAAACATCGGATATATTCCTTTAGTTGGATTGCAATAAAAATTGATGAGTTAAGATTAATTTATGGCTTTGTACACACTATTTTCACTTCTACAGGGGGCTAATTTATTAGAGTATATGTTATCCTCAGATACCTTATCTGTACCAACTCTATTCACAAATCATTTTGTCTCACCATCAGAAAAATCTATCATATTTATTCTTTTGTCAAAAAGAATAAATTATGGATATTTATAGCAATTAGGTATACTGATCATGTAGATTATTAATGACAAGTTTTAGACATTTCTTAGTGACACAAGTGCTCGTGACAAAGTAGAATGAGTTTTAGAGTTCATTAAGTTGACTACCCTTCTTATATTATAGGGCTTTCACTCCGAAAAAAATCATCTCTATGATATACTAAATCATAGATATAGGAAGTATATATATATTTATTTATATGTGTTATATTTATATGTATTTGTGCATTTGTCCATTTTTAAATTTTTATTTCTGTGTAGCATGTGTGTGTGTGTGTGTGTGTGTGTGTGTGTGTATAAGCCTAAGGAATTTAAGAAGTGTGCTCAACTTTGTGTTTTCCAGAGAAACCCTGAATACTTACCTTACAGAAGAATAGCTATGATATGGGAAACAACATAAAACAATAACTAACACATAGGAGTGAATGAAAGCTAATTATGGTAAATGTAAGCAGTATCAATGCAAGCTTTGTAGATGGACCACATTTTCTAAAAGTTCAAAGCGTGAAAACACAAACTACAGCTATGTGACTCTTAACATTCCTCCAACTTTTATACATCTCAGAAGTAGCTGCCTTCAGGCCGTTGATACAATATAGACATAAATGTTAACACCTAACAGGCATTCCTTTTGGGAATTTCAAATGATGAAAGCTGAAGCTAGAATAAAGTTAGGTTGATAGTTTATTTCAAAATTAGCAGGCAGAATTAATGTATTTCTTACAGGCTTTTTCACGATTTAACCAAAGACAATTTTAGGGTTGGAGAGAAATGTTTATTTCTACCAAGGCCATAAAAAGGAAAATAGGCTTATTTTGGAAGAATACAGAGGATGGAATTAGTAATGATAGCTTAAAATTTTTCTCATAATTCTGTATCAGAGGTAATCCATCATCAAGTATGTCCTGTCAATTCTCAGTGCCTGGTACTGTCAGACTCTCGAGTATAAGATGGGATCGTTGCTTACTTCATAATTGTCAGCATAAGACACATGGAACGTTCTCCACAGAAAGATATCTAAAGGGAAATGTGTCATTGCAAAGACGGAAAGTTGTATTGTTTTTATCAGACTGTGGAAGAGTCTATATCAACATTTGATTAATTACTGTAAAAGCTTAATACAAACCCATAAGGGGTTGGTGGGATGGGAAGCGGGGGGAGCAGTGTGGAATTGTGGGAATAGCCTAGGACATAGGACCCATGGGTTTTGAGCCCAGATCTACCGTTAACTAGGTATATGATGGTTTGAAGGCAGGAAATAAACACTTAAAAAATAGACTAATCATATGCTTTGAACAAGTAATTTATTCATGCTGGGCCTCAGCTTCCTCTTCTGTTTTAAGTGAAGCCATGAATCAGAGATTTTACCTGTTCTGTTCATTGATGCATTCCAAGAACTAGGAACAGCACTTGGCAAGATTGTTTCTCCATAAACATTTGTTGGATAGATGAATGAATGAATGAATGGTTGCCAGAATGGCTAGATGGATTCACATTGTATACTTCAATTAACTTTTGCCTTGAAGGGTTGCCAGGACTTACACATGATTTAAAAATCTGAAAACTAACTTATACAGGTATTAAGATTTCATTCAATATCAGGAATGTGAAGTTCATGTTGAGGTTAAATAGAAGCCAAAACCAGTGTTCCTTATTTGATAAGATCCATGAAAAAGAATGTAAATGTCAGAAAAATGTTAGCAATATTAAAAAAAAAATATGAACTAAGAACAGTGCCTGGCAATTATAAAATGACAACTTATTTTTATTCATTGTAATGGAAAAGAAATTGGGCAAACTGTGATATAGTGACTTTTATGAATAAATCAATTTTTTTATTAAAAAGAAGTCACTGGCATACCTTGATAATTTTCATTATAGCAAGATGAATTAACAGCAGTAAAATTGTCTGGCATGTTTAGTCGAATATATAAAATACAAAATTAGTGAGAACCACAATATTGAGATTATATACTTAAGTTTTATCCATCTTTGAACAGTTGAAAAATCATTTTTTAATATTAGTAAATTTGATTTAAAATAATAGGGTTTCCTTGCTTTGTAAGGAATATTTACTTTAGTTAAGAAAAATAGCTAATTAATAATAGTTTTCTTAATATTTAGAATGTCAAATATATTTAAATCATTTTTAAACTAAAGATACAGGCATTCAAGTATTTTTTAGGCTATGGGGAGACCAGATAATTTGTTTACCTACAGGTATGTCTGAATTTTACCCATCATGCTGCTTCATCACTAGGGCCAAGATTCAGTCAACATTTTATTTTTAAAGCCCATGAAATCTTTCCCAAATAAAAGGGCCCTTTGACTATTACCTTAAACTTAGCCTAACTTACAACCTCTTGTGCTAACTAAACTTATTATGGTAAACATTTCACAACATATACATATATCAGATGATCACCTTGTATACCTTAAACTTACACAATGTTATACGTCAAATCTCAATAAAGCTGGGGGAAAATAAATAAATAAATATTCACAGCCTCTTGCAATCACAGTAAAAAAAGACATTATTACTTGGTGTATCTAAAATGCCCAAGATAAGGGATATTGGCCAAATAAAAATGAGTAAATACCAGTGCCACTTTTGTCCTTAACCTAATGTTGAAAGTCAAAACCTTATGGATGTTTAAGGTTTTTCATTTCATAATCTAGTTTCACAAATGTTATACTTCACTCTGTGAAGTGTTATTATTTCTATTTCATGAAAGAAGCAGCACAGAACATTTAAGTGACCTAAACAGAGTTACACAGCTACAAAGAACGATTAAGAACTTAAATCCAGGTCTGCTCTTTCCTACTTCAGTGCTTGTTCCCCATGTCACCACTCCCAATGTCACTGTGGCCATGTCACCATTGCCCATGTCACCACGGCCCACACCATCATTACCTTCACATATGGCAGCTTCCAGTAGGATTCTAGCTTGTTTGAACAGCCAGTAGACAAACTGTACTAGTGTTTACAACTGCATCCAAGGTTAAGGGATACTTTTATGCTTGTTTTGAGGAGAAGAGGTAAAGATTTTTCTTGTTGTTCACTTAAGAGAACCATATCACTCTTACAGATTAGCATTCTGAGAATGGAAGTACTATGTCAATGCAAAAATAACCCTCTCATGTATGTATATATCTTCTGTAACGTGCCATATTGTATAAACTGTAGTTTGCAGTGAGAACATTATTATAAATACTGAACGCCAGCAACAACAAAAGAATAACAAAGAACCAAAGGTAAGGAGGGCCTTTTTTATTGCCTAAATCAATTTGAACATGTCAAGAGTCCAAAAGTCAAAAGCTCTCTCCCATTATCAGATCCCCTAACTAAAGGGCTGTTTGATAGTAGGTTTGTAAGATAAAGAAGGTGGGGAGGAGGCTTTTAGAGGGCTGGGTGTACAGTGAGGGCAGACGCTGTATTTGCAATGACGGAAACTCTGTGACGAATAGGATTCAATGCCAATGTTATTGCTGTTTGGGCAAATGAAAATTCAGGCAACCGAACTCTCACAAAGTGAGAGTTAAAGAAAGCTTTTTGCTACCCATGCTGAGTTCTGTCACAGTAGTATCTCTGGAAACCGTCTGGGTTACAGTAATATGTGATAACAATCCACAAAACATAATTAGCACTAAATAATCCAAAAAGGATAGTTATAGCAGCAAGTGCAATTACAAAATGGCTTTTTACATAAAGCTACCTCAGAGCAGTTCTCTTTTAAGATGCAAAAAATAGTCTATGGTTCATATACAAATCTACTAGACATCCTTCATGGAACACATGACGTATATCTTCCCCCACATAAAACCCACACAAACTATTCTTACTTTCAGAATACGAACATGCCTTGGGTTCAAAGTCATCATGACATCCTGAAATTATCAGACTTGGAATTATGGCTAAACTGTGCACACTGGCTTACACACTTACAAACACAGACACACACACGCACATTCCCCATGTGTGAAGTTGAGTTGTAAATAAAAACTGAGGAATTCTGTAAGCAAGTTTTAAATTGTGCAGTTCCATGTGTTTATTGAAGTTTCTTTCTGATTGAAGAACCTTGCAGCATTATTGGACCACGAGGACCTCCATTCTACACAATCCCCGATCAAAGCCTGCCTATTTTTCACAATCCTCTATGTCACCTACATGCCCGGAAGATGATCAAAAAACCACTACACCAAGGGGGAGAGAAAGCTCCCACTGTTTTGGTGACAACATTTTATTTCGACTTTTTTTCCTTTTTAAAAATCAGCATGAACTAACTTGCTAAGGAAATTTATTTATGGTTAGAAACTATACTCCAAGTCTAATAAGCAACCAAAATGTGTAATGAGGCTAAGACCAATATTTATGAGTATTTAATAAATAAGATATTCATTTCTTTAAATATTACATATATATTTATATTTATGCATATATATATATACACACACACACACACATATATATAGTCAGATACATAGAAACTATATTTCTTTTTAAAGCCTTATCCGGACGCGCAGGCACAGCGGCCATGGCACACGGGCCCGGCCGCTCCGCGGCATGTGGGATCTCCCCGGACCGGGGCACGAACCCGTGTCCCCTGCAACGGCAGGCGGACTCTCAACCACTGCGCCACCAGGGAAGCCCTAAAGCCTTACTTTTAGGTTAATGGTGTCACATAGAATTTAGATGCCATACATTTGTTACATGATATTTTCCTCTGGCCTTATAAAATAGAGAATTTGAAAACTACCTATTGGTAGAATCATACTATAAGACATATTGTAATTTTACCATGAAATACTTCTAACTATGGGAAAATACAATTGTTTAATTTATTTTAACCTCTGTCTATAAACAGAACGTCGAAAAGATCTCAAATAATCAAAAGAGCTCATTATGACTCCTCACGCTATAACCAAAGTCATCTCACCATAACATAATTATGGTCATGTCTCTCATGCTTTCTCACTCCTCACCCCACACCAAATCCCCAAATGTCAGTGGTTTCACGTTTTACTTGGATAATGACCGAAGCCATCTCATAGCCCACAAGGGCCTGTCTGGCTGGGCTCTTCCTCCCCTCCTGCTCCCCCACTTAAACCTTTCCCTTTGTTCCCACTGCTTAAAGGATATTTGCATGTGCTCACTCTTAGACAGTCTCTCCTTTACTGTCTTTCCCTGAGATTTTATTGAATTGCAGCAAGGTTTTGCCCTGACTTAAAATGAAGGGTGCTGGCATGAATGAGTTGTCTATAGCTACGTGAACCTTGTAGACGGTCCTTTAAATTTGAGTAAAGTCAGCCAGATCTTACTACCATAGCCTCTAATGCAAATCATATCCCAATGGAGAATTGGTGATAAATTATTTATGTTTTAACTTACACTAAAGATATTGAGTAAATTTTTGACTATCCAAAGTGACAGAAAACTGGATCATTTTCTAGAACAGATCATAAGCTAGGCCATAAAGCAAACCTCAGTAGTTTTGAAAGGATGTAAACAGTACAAAGTATGTTCTCTGATCACAGTGGAATGAAATTATAGAAATAAATAGCAGGAAAAAACATGGGGAACTCACAAATATATGGAAACTATACAACATATTACTAAATAACCAATGGGTCAAAGAAGAAATCAAAAGGGAAACCAGAAAATACTTTGAGATGAATGAAAATGAAGACACAACAAACTGAAATTGATAGAATGCAGATAAAGTGTTATTTAGGGAAATGTTTAGCCATAAATGCTTAAGAAAGAAAAAAGAGTTTAAATCAATCAAAATAGATCACAGACCTAAATATAAGACCTAAAAGATGATACTCTTAGAAGAAAACAGGGGTAAATATTTATGACATGGGATTTGGCAAAGGATTCTTACGTAAGACACCAAAAGCATAAGCCATAACAACAAAATCGATAAATTAGACTTTACCAAAATTAAAAATTTTGTGCTTCAGTGGACACCATAAATTAACTAAAAGTACAATCTGCAGAATGGAAAAAATGTTTGCAAGTCATATATTTGACAAGGGACTTGGATCTAGAATATATAAAGAACTCTTACAACTCAATAATAAAAAGACTAAGCAATGAAAACTTGGGCAAAAGATATTGCCAAGGCCTGTATACAAATAGCCAATAAGCACATAAAAACATGCTCAGTACCACTGGTCATGAGAGAATTGCAGATCAAAAGCACAGTCAGATTATACTTCCCATCTACTAGGATGTCAGGTGAATCACGTCAGATAATAAGGGTAACCTAGGATATGGAGAAATCTAAACTCATAAACTGCTGGTGGGGATGTAAAATGGTATAGCTGCTTTGGAACATAGTCTGACAGTTCCTTAAATGATTAAATGTAGAGTTACTTTATGATCCAGCAACCCCCCTCCTATTTGTATTCCCAAGAGAATTGAAAACCTGTCTGCGCAGAAACTTGTGCAGCTGTGTTTATAGCAGCATTTTTCATAATAGCCAAAAGATGGAAACAACTCAAGTGTCTGTCAACTGACAGTGGATAAAGAAAAAATGTGGTATATCCGTAGAATGGAATGTTATTTGGCCATAAAAAGAAATGCAGTATTGCTACATGCTACAATGTGGAAGAATCTTGCAAACATTATGCTAAGTATAAGAAGCTAATCACAAAAGACCACATATTATATGATTCCACTCATGAAACATCCAGAATGAAGAAACCTATAGAGAGAGAAGGTAGGTTAATGGTTGCTTAGGGCTGGGGGGCGAGGGGATGATAGGAGGATGGATTTGGATGCTAGCTAAAGGGTAAAGGGTACAGGGTTTCTTTTAGAAGTGGTGAAAGTGTTCTAAAATTGACTGTGGTGACAGTTACATATAGCTGTGAATATGCTAAAAATCATTGAATTGTAAAATATAAATGGGTGAATTGTATGGTATGTGAATTATATCTTAAGAAAGCTGTTTTTTTTAAGGTGAGAGGGGAAAATATTAGCATAGGTAAGAGCTACCAAATAGCAGGGAATCTTAGTTTAGCCATCATCTTTTTCAAAGTTAGATTGGGGGCTATGGAATAAAACATTGTGTCTGAATTTCATTCTCTGGAAGAGAATCTAATGAACAGCGTAAAGGAAAAAGGATCAGTCAGTAGATAAAGAAAGAAAGAAGAGAGACGGTCTACCAGTTTCCATCAGTCCAGTATAATTGTCAGTCATCTGCATACAGCTAGTGAAGGCCTGTCTTCCTCTGATCAAGGGCCACCTGGTCCTGCAGAAGACATCTCCTGTAGGGAATCATGGGGAAAAATCCGTGCTACTAACCAGCTGGGTAATGCCCAGACAATCTCAGTTCAGCGAAGTGTGCGTTTTTGGTAAACCTCTTCTGAATGCTAACGTTTTTGTAATGGAATATATTCTTAGTAGCCGTTTGTATAAATTTGTGTGTAACCACCAAGAAGTACTATCTAGAAGATCCATTCATTGTCTCAGAAGAAATTTCTCATAGGATCTGGGGTCAGGCATGCCCCATAGGGTAGTCTGTGTTCCATTCCGTTGGTGGGCAGTCTTCTTCTGCATAATGGCCAAGCTAAGAAAACGAAAAGTGTTTACTGGCAGCACTTTTATTTCAAATCACAAAGTGCAGAATCTGTGATCAGACTTTCGTATAATTTTATTATCACTAAAGGATTTCTTTTTCTGGGGGAAAAAAAAATCCATAAACCGTAAAATCAGCTATGCTGATTACAATGCTGTGCTTTTGAACATATATGTCAGGTAGGAACTGGTGCTGCTGGGTGAAGTGGTGATGGGATTTCTTGGTTCAGTCAAAACCAGGACAAGAAAAGTGAGCACCAAGAACAGACCTGTGGGTGCTGGGGAGGCAGGAGGGGAAAGGATGGTTGAAGAGATCCAGTCATTTCCCAACACGGTGGGAGGTTAACAAGCGATTGCTTTTCTTCTCCACTCCCATTTGTTAAATGGAAAATTTTTGTTTCATGCTGTATCGGTTTCTTAGGGCTGCCATCAAAAATCACCACTAACTGGGGAGCTTAAAACAACAGAAATTGATTCTCTCATTTCTGAAGCTAGAAGTTCAAAATCAAAATCAAGGTGTTGGCAAGATCACTTTCTCTCTGACCCTTCCTGGCTTCTGGTGGCTCCTGACAATCCTTAACCATTTCTTGCCTTGGGGCTGCAATCTCTTCCTTTGTCTTCACGTGGCCTTCTTGTAAAGACACCAGTGACTGAAGTTAGGGGCTACCCTAATCCAGTGTCATCTCATCATAACGAATTATCTCTACCCAGTGCCCCAGTCTGCCCTTTGGATGACGGCATACCCAGTTGACAGCTTGCCTGGAACCTCATGGGAGATCCTGAGCTAAGCAGGTGCCAGATTCCTGAACCTCAGAAAGATAACACATGATTGTTGTTTTAAGCTGCTAAGTTTTGAAGTCATTTGTTCTGTAGCTCTCGATAAGTGACACACCATCTGACAGGAATCCTTCCTTTGGGTGCAAAATTGGATTTTATGGTTTCAACATATCTTACAACCCTAGTAGTTGTTTCTTAAAAAATGTAAGTGGGGAGAAGTTCCTTGTTACACATGATAAGCAGACAATGTAATGGTAGAATTTAGCCGAAGTGATTTTATGGTAAACAAAATGTTTCTGAAAGGGAAAGATAAATAGCAAGAAATCTTTATAGTTTCTCACCGATAGCCTCTTCATCTCTGCTACAAATTAGAAGTTCCAAAGATTAGGAGAACTAGTGTGCAGGTAGCCTCACATTAATCATAGTATCCAGACAGCAGATGACTGAAATATTAGATTCATAAGATATATATATGTGTATATATATATATATATATACATTTACCTTACATACATTACAGTGATAGAAACATATATATATATATATATATACATTTACCTTACATTACAGTGATAGAAACAGATATTGATCTCCTGTCTCACTAGGAGTCTTGTGTTTGTGTAAATCTACTTTCATAAAATGTCCCGAATCGATATATAAAGATAAGAAAAATGCAAGCAAAAGGGAAAAATAAAGGAGAATAGAGGCAGTAGGGTAAGTAAGGGTTGTTCAGGTAATTCACATAGTGAGTGAGTGAGCACATTAGCAAACCCATGCCTGACATGAGTCTCTGGTTATCAGACTTGCCCAGAATGTCAAATTTATATGAAGTTTACTCTTGGGTTTTTTGTTTACGTTACCTAATAAATGACTAAAGGTTATACATATAACCCACATGCTGATGTCAGAAGTCTTCATTTAAAAATATCCCAGAGCGCTTTTTTGCCTGGAAGGCAGTTGATCCTTAATGGCTGTTGTCATAATACATAGATATGTGTAATCTTCTGAAATTCACTTAAATAGTGTTTAGTTTGGTTTTAACTTTCTCCCCACGTGGGTTCTTGGAGGTGAGAAAAAGCAATTGAAATAATTACTTTGACTTCCTTCTTCTTTAAGCCTTTTGATGGACATGCCCATGGGCAGTGAAATAGGGAACAAAGTGAGCAGACCAACAAAGAAGCCAAGGACCTGCTCTAGTCAGCCCTGAACAGTTCTACGCTGACCATTTAACTAGTCAGACACTCAGACATGGTTAGCCCGGTAGGAGTCCTCCAGTTCTTAAGGTGAGCGGTTGTACCCTCGTTGCCAGTGTGTTGACTTTCTAGGCTCCCTACCTCCATGTCATGGTTTTCTTGACCATCCAAGCAAGCACTTAGTGGAATCTCTTTATGCTTTATCTGTGGCAAACTCAAATTCACCTTCTTTCCTAAATCAAGGGCTGTTTACTGTACAGTTAGGTGGAAAGTAGAGGTACTTACGGAGAGAAGTGCTGGGAGTTGGTGCTGATGGGGTAGTTACAGTCAATGTCATTTATTTTAGAAAATCAGCTAAAAGAAAAATTAACTCCCTCGTCAAAATGATCTCTCGTGTGTTCTACAAATTTCACATTCCATTAAGTCATTGAGATTAGTAATCACATTGTAGGAAGCAAAATGTCACAGGAGAGTTCTACATACAGAACAATTTAGTGTTAATTGTATTAATCCGATTAAGACTTACTCAGAAATCTGTCATTCTTTGAGACAGAGGGTTTTAACTGATGCCCAGGGGAAAGGAGGGGGAATCTGAGAAGTTCTAGGTAGGTATTTATTGCACAGCCAGAGGAGCATTGGGAAGCAAGTGAAAAGCACAAAAGGAAATTCAAAGGTGAGAATGGAAGATTCCATAGACAAATTGTGCCTTCTTCATGGTTTTTGCCTTGGGCCATGGTGGCAGTTGGTTATACCTGGAGAAATCCCGGCCATCTGCTGCCTTCCCCCTGCTTCCAGTTTGCCTCTGCAGGAGGTGAGCTTCCAGAACCAGTTGGAAAGACTCAGAATCTTAGGTTCTATCAATTCAGCTCAAAGTCCCCAAGGACTAGCATGGTTCATCTAGATCTACGAGATTCACCTGCATTTCTTGTGTATTCCAGTCCTTCACTGCAAAAGCTGAAGGATAAATGATCAAGTGAGAGTAACCAGTAGTATCAGGATTTGGCCCAAGGTGGGGATTCTGAGAAGCCAAGTGGCAGGCAGCCTGGGCAGAAGTCCAGACTAGGGGGAGGCAGGGGCGAGGCAAAGGGAGAATGCAGAGTTGAAGTGTAGATGTAAGTAGAGGATGAATCTTATGAACCAGTTGTTATTACAAGGGCAGTTATCCAGCGCTGATGGGAAGATCACCAAGGACCAAGAGTGAGGCTTATCCAGTACTTCCCAGAAAACAGTGCCGCTGGGATCCCTTCTTCTTGCTGGATTCGATCTCACAGTCTGAGCTCATGGTGGGAGCTGAACCTGGCACAGACATTTTATGGCTTAAAGGGGACCTGGGTGTGGGGATGAGGAATGATTACAGCACTTGGATGAACTCCCCACCTCTTCTTTTTTACCTCTTTATTTTTAGTTCAATGTCTAAGGATTTCCCTGGATTCAGGGAGTCTTAACACCTTTCCCTAAAAATATAAGAACCTGCTGGATGGACTTTATGGATTTTCTATCTTTGTAATTGATTTTCCTACCACAACCATGCCCTCCAGAATATAATTTAACAAAGCACATATGACGAATTTATAAGAAGTTGTGGGAAAATACCTTCATGTGTGCTGTGTAAAGAAACTTTCATTAGAAAATGACTCTTAGCTTCCATTATGATATAATATGTCTTAGGCAGTTCTGCAATAACAGAGAACCATAGACAGGCTGGCTTATAAACAACACAAATTTATTTTTGACAATTCTGAAGGCTGGGAAGCCCAAGACCAAGGTGCTGGCAGATTCTCTGACTGGTGAGGACCCACTCTCTAGCTCACAGGTGGCCGTCTTCTCACTGTGTCCTTACATAGCAGAAGGGGTGAGGGAGCTCTGTGGGGTCCCTGTTATAAAAGGCACTAATCTCATTCCTGAGGGCTCCACCCTCATGACCTAATCACCACCTCCCCAAAGGCTCCATCACTAAATACCATCACATTGGGGATTAGGTTTCAATATAAGATTTTTGGTCAGATACGAACATTTAGTCTATAGCATAATACTGATTCAGTCAATATTAATGAAACTTTTTAATGAGCAGGGGGTTGTTTATGTTTGTAAAACATGTCTTCTTGTTTATATAGTTTAATATTCTAAAGTAACTGCAGTCTATTTCAAAGAAAAAAATCATTAAAAAATAGAAAAGACAGTGTACAAGGAACACCTTTCAAATTTGTTAATAACCCCCTTTTCATAGTATATGTGGTGATAAACTGTGATTGATTAATTGTCTATCCATTCATTTATTTATATTAAAGTTCTAAGCACCAGTTCTACCAAGTTAAAGTGAGCAAAACAGATACAGGTCCTGCCCTTACTGAACTTAGAATTCCAGTGGAAATTATTTTTCATCTAAAATTTTCTTTGTCATCTTAGGCCATATATTTTACACTCGGTCAGATTTTAGAACCATTTATAAAATCATTCTTTATGTTTTTCTTTAATTTTGCACTTCATATTTATTTTATTTGAATATATTTAAATGTAACACTTGAAACACATTTTAATAAGAATTCATTAAAACTAATGTAAGACTTTATTAAATCTCACATGAGGCATCGCTGCATTTCAGATAATGAAAACCAATGTATTGTAGAAAGATGCCTGTTGTGTTAGTTTTCTGTCACTGTTATAACAAATAACCACAAACTGAGTGGCTTAATACAATGCAAATTATCATCCAGTTCAGGAGGTCAGAAGTCTGACATGAGTCTGATTGGGCTAAAACAAAGGTATCAGCGGGGTTGTATACCTTTCTGGAAGGTCTAAGGGAGAATCCGTTTCCTTACCTTCCTCACCTTCTAGAGGCCACCCTCATTCCTTGGCTTATGGTCCTCCCGTCTTCAAAGTCAGCGGTGGTCGGCTGAGTTCTCCTCATCCTGCCATCTCTCTGCTTCCTTCTGCCACTTTTCAGGACCCTTGTGATTTGTCCAACCTGGATAATCCAGAATCATCTCCCTATGTGAAGATCGGCTGGTTAGTGACCATAATTGTGTTTGCAACCTTAATTCCCCTTTGCCATGTAACCCAAAATATCCACAAGTCCTGAGCATTATGACATGGGCACCTTTAGAGCTGTTATTCTGCCTCCCGTTTCTACTGTCTGTGTAAGAAATGACCACCCTGTCCAGCCAAGCACATGTCAGTTCTCTTCAGGAGGAGATTTCACTGTCTCTTTGAGTTACCTGTTGCAGTTTCTGTTAACATTTGCCTGATTGCCTGTGTGTAATCTCATGCTCACCTTGCACTATTTGAGCCCTTTCCCTCTCCTCTGCAGCTCTGGGAGCCACTAGCCATTATTCTTCTCCATTTGAAAACAGTTCATTTCCAGAAGCCATCACTGCATTCAGGCTTAGTTATTGATAGACATAGAAGAGATTAGCTTTACCTACAGTATTAAATACGTTTGTCTTACATGTTTGATAAGTGGGAGGAATAATAACGACAGCAGCTAAGCTCTTTGTCATTAGTAATTCATTTCATTGTTCTAACGGTGCTATGAGGTAGATTCTTACCCTGAGAATGAAAAGCTTGATGGGAAGGAATGTAATTCACATGTATCGAACAATCATGATTCTGTAACCTTTGAATCTAGTCCTGTAAATAAACACTCATAAACAATGACATTTTACTTCGGCTTTTTTGTTTGTTTTTTGTTTATTTTTCATTTTTTATTATTTATTGAAGTATAGTTGATTTACAATATTATGTTAGTTTCAGGTGTACAGAACAGCGATTCAGTTATACATATACACATTTTTTGTTTTTCAGATTCTCTTCCCTTACAGGTTATTACAAAATATTGAGTATAGTTCCCTGTGCTATACAGTAGGTCCTTGTTGGTTATCTATCTTATATATAGTAGTGTGTATCTGTTAATCCCATACTCCTAATTTGTCTCTTTCCCTTTTGGCACCAAAAATTTATTTTTTATATCTCTGAGTCTCTTTGTGTTTAGAAATAAGTTCATTTGTATTATTTTTTAGATTCCACATACAAGTGATACCATGTAATATCTGTCTTACTTCACTTAGTATGATAAGCTCTAGGTCCATCCATGTTGCTGCAAATGGCATTATTTCATTCCTTTTTGTGGCTGAGTAATATCCCATTGTATATGTATGTATACCACATTTTTTTTTTTTTTTTTTTTTTTTTTTTTTTGGTAGTACGCGGGCCTCTCACTGCTGTGCCCTCTCCCATCGCGGAGCACAGGCTCCAGACGCGCAGGCTCAGCGGCCATGGCTCACGGGCCCAGCCGCTCCGCGGCACGTGGGATCCTGCCGGACCGGGGCGCGAACCCGCGTCCCCTGCATCGGCAGGCGGGCGGGCTCTCGACCACTGCGTCACCAGGGAAGCCCCACATCTTCTTTATCCATTCATCTGTCGATGGACATTTAGGTTGCTTCCGTGTCTTGGCTATTGTAAATAGTGCTGCAATGAATATAACATTTCACTTTGTATTGATAACTGTGGATCCACTAGTTTGAAAATGTGTCTTGGTACAATCATAACAGCTTACGTTTGGGAATCCTTACCATGTGTCAACACTGTTCCTAGTGCTTTACAGGGCTTATCTCATTCAGTGCTCCTCAAATATCTATTAGGTAGGTGATATTATCCTCATTTTACAGTTATGGAAACTGAGGTAGACTGGAGTTAAGTAAGTTGCCCAGGAGCACACAGCTGTAGGTCACTGGTCCCAGCCCGGGAGACTGGGCACACAGTGCTTGCTTATTACCACGCTGCTCTGCTGCCCACAAATTGCCTGCACACTGCTGCATCTGTGAGGGTTTTGAAATCTCTTCCCTTTCTTATTTGGACCCTGAGTCCGTAGGTCATTTGAACAATGGCCAGTTTTGTTCCTGTTTCACTGCATGTCATTAAATGCTAATAGTTATTCAACTTAGTGTCACTTAGTACAAAGTGCATTCTCTCCTTTTATTTGTTCTTAAATGTGGCCACTTTTGATGAGAATGCAGGAGTACATTGCAAATGTGCAGTATTTTGTCTTCTGTAATTTCTGATAATAGAACTTAGGCAAAACATTTAACTGCATGTTTGCACGCACAGATGGTGCACACACACGTACACAGAAATTGCACAGGAAACGCTTTTACTTCATTAGTTTAGGAAATTAGAGGTGCTAAGTACTAGCTCACGTTTTAGCAAACTGTTTTCTGGCTGTATCGTGACACCCTGCAGCAAAAGCTTTCTTTGAGTGCTTTCGTTTAACTGAATGTAGAACGGCATAACTATCTCTATGTTATTGAAAGAGGCAAATGGATATGTTTCTCTCACCTTTGACAAGAAGTATAGCAGAAGACACTATAGCATCTTAGTGTTGGGAGGGGTCTTAGAAAGTTCCTAATGCTCTAGTACAGCCTCCCAATTATGAAATAGTTTTTATGTGGTGTTCCTGACACTTTCAGTGATGGGGAGCAAACTTCTTTACTAGGTGCTCTGTCCCATTTCCAAGCAGATCTCATTATTTAAAAGTTGTTCCAGGGACTTCTGGCAGTCCAGTGGTTAACACTCTGTGCTTCCAATGCAGGGGGCGCGGGTTTGATCCCTGGGCGGGGAACTAAGATCCCACCTGCTGCGTGGCATGGCCAAAAAAATAAATAAATAAGTGTTTGATTCTGGTAAAAATAAATTATTAGAAAAAAAGTTGTTGCATTACTGAGATGAGTATCTCCTCACTTTCTTTGTCTCTGGTATTAGCTAACTTAGCCCACTGCCTCACTGCTTGGCCCTTAATAGGAATTCAATATATATTTGTGGTTGGTGGAAGCTCATTCATCTTTTAATATCATGGACATTCAGCTCAAGTCAGCTAAAGTCATTCACAACCATTAGAAGTTAGATTGAATCTCTGCTTTCCAGTTCCCCTGCTAACAGAGAAGTTATACGTGGATCATTATAATTAAGTATATGCTATAAATGTGCTCAGGATGCTATAGAATCACGGAGGAGAGACTCTGGATAGGGCAGGGAGATGGAAAGTAGAGGAGGGGGCAAAAATGTTTTCAAGAGTAAATAAGTTTGATCTGAGTCTTAAAGATGAGGAGGAGTTATCCCAGGAAGAAGGAACGCAGAGGTGAAAGGGCACCTTAAGAAAAGGAATAATAGCACAAAAGCAGGGAGGCATCCTGCTGTGTGTTGGCTCCATAATGCAGGAGTTACAGTTCAAGCGGAGAGCAGAGGACTGGGGGGGAAATGGGAGGTGGGGGTAAAGTCATGAAGGCCCTGAGTGCTGTGTGTGGTCACTTTATATTTGTGGAAGTTGGGGATCAAGGGAGGCACAGTCACACTTGGATGCTCTCTTATTTTCCTGAATGTGGTTCCTTTTCAGACTAAGCAGCTACTCCCTTTCTTCCCCACCCCCGATGACATATTTTCAGTCCTGTCCCCATCATGCACATCCTCTGAATGTCTTCTAGATTTCAATGCACCACTTGAAATGGGAGTCCAAAAACTGAACTGAATATCCTGGTTGCTTCCTGAAAAAAATCAGGGTACCAAGAGATTGGTGTTTCTCCTTTCTGCACTCTCATTCCATGAACACCGTCTATCTGTGCTACCTTTTTGGTAAGTCATGTCATACCTTTGATGCTTTTGAGTGTGTAGCCAATTAAAATGCTTGGTCTTTTTCAGATGGCCTACTTTGCAGCCAAGACTGTCCAATCCTTTCTTAATGCCTTTTTATTTTGCTTAATCTCTGTGCATTTCTTGGCAATGTGAGATATCACCCAGTTCACCATACCTCATCATGACTGCTTGATGAGATCATTGGAATCCAGACTTTGCCTCTAGTGTAATCATAAATTTAGCCTTTTGCCATTTACCTATCTGCTGAGGATGCTATTGCATCTTGGGGCAAAGCAGCACGGATCTGCTTTCTCCTGAGAATTTGATGTTTTGTAAAAGGCATGAAAAGGATTCTCACTCACCTCCCCCATGTAAAATATATATCTGATATTTATTTCAAAATACGACTATTAAGTAACAAAAGCAACTTAACCATATCAAATATTCATTTATATTTAATATGTCTATGCATAGCAAAATAAACTAGAACAAATGTCCCTAAAGAAGGTAATGTCAATTTATTTTCTTTTCTATCTCAGACAAAGGTAAATGCATTATTAAATAGTTAATGACAAAATAAATACCCCCCTTTTTTTTTTTAACTTATATGATCCTGAAATTGTACATTGTTTCCTTGGTTTTCAAGATCACGTTCTTGTTATTATATAAAATTGTTTTCATCTTCAAAGGAGTTCTTGTCCTCAGTATTATAGGCTGGCACCTGTAGAAAAGTAATGGAGAATAGGCATAAAATACAACAATAAAAGATAGCAGTAGACCTAATGGAGATTATTTTGATGGGCAGTAGATGTTTTGTTTGGGGGAATGTCTGGTTCACTAATGCACCTGTCTACTTGCTAAGAGTGCCATCAGCCCTTTGACAAAAGTTGACTGTTTAGATTATTTTTGTTCTTTATATTATTATTGCTGTCATTTATATTATCTATCAAAGTGCATTAACCTTGATGCTAAATGTCAGGTGTTACGCTGTGTAACCACATACAGGTCAAGTACCCAACCCAGGAAATCTCAAGAGGATACTTATATTTCTGTGGAAATTGGTTTATTTTTAGAGATTACTTTCCTCCTCCTTCTGAGTGATGCAGGCCCAGAAACTGAGCCTGTCCACTACTGCCACCGAATAGGTAATATCAGTAGAAATTTTCAGACCAAAATCTTCTCTCCACCATTTATAGGGAGAAAGTTGACAGACTTAATTAATGAATAATTTGTCTGTTTCTTCTCTACCCCAGAGTATCCAACTTGTTTGTGATTTAGGCACAGGTCTAATTTACTGTCTTCTAAATGACATTTTTTAAATGTGGACTTTTAAAACAAATTTATTTTGATTTCCAGTGCGTTAATTTCTATTGTATAGCAAAGTGATTCAGTTATACATATATATAATATTCTTTTTCATATTCTTTTCCATTATGGTTTATCACAGGATACTGAATATAGTTCCTGTGCTACACAGTAGGACCCTGTTGTTTATCCATCCTATATATAATAGTTTGCATTTGCTAACCCCAAACTCCCAATCCTTCCCTCCCCCAGCCCCCCCTTGGCAATCACAAGTCTGTTCTCTATGTCTGTGAGTCTGTTTCTGTTTTGTAGATAAGTCCAATTGTGTCATATTTTAGATCCCATATATAAGTGATATCATATGATATTTGTCTTTCTGTTTCTGACTTAGTATGATAATCTCTAGGTCTATCCATGTTGCTACAAATGGCATTAATTCATTCTTTTTTATGGCTGAGTAGTATTCCATTGTATATATGTACCACATCTTAAATGAGGACTTTTAAGATCTTTAGTCTAAATGACTTTTTAAAGAGATCTTGCAGATGAAAACAGTAAAGGACTATTTCTTTGGGCTTATTCCATGTTCTACACTCATATACCTTAGGCTCCTCTCGCCAATGCCCTCTCTGCTTCCGTTGCTTCTCTCTCCTGCATTTCCTCCACTGCTTTTCCTCCTTCCAACCTCAGCCCATGCTGCTGGGCTCAGCTCCACACCCTATGAAGGGTGAATGATTGCTAGGAGTCCTTGAATGCAGTTGTGGCCCAGACATTGTCTGAAACCCAGAGCATTGATGACTTGCACATATGTACAAGTACTACTTTCAGATGTATGTATAGTTGCCCCTGGAATAATGCAGCGGTGTTAGGGCCACCGACCTCCTTGCAGTTGAAAATCTGAAAATCTGAATACTGCCGTCTCTGCCTCTGAAACAAAGGAATTGCTAAATGACTCACCCAAAGGCAGGAAGCGGAAACAGTTTGGGTAGAGTCAGGACTCAAACACTAGTTCTTTTGATTCCACGTCTTGTGATCTCTAATTGACCACAAACTTTCACCCACACTTAGTTAATCTAAAGATCTGTAAAATGAAAATACAGGTACTATATTTATTGAAAAAGATTCGTGTGTAAGATGTATAAGTGGACCTACTCAGTTCAAACCCATTTTGTTCGAACAACTAACTTGAAAAGCAGCTATAACGTCAGTGTTTCATAAAATTAGTATTAGGAGAGGGAAAAGAAGGTTGGAAGAGTCTCTGCTTGTTTCCCATTCTTCCTACTACTGCGAGGTTTAAGATCCCTCAGGGTTCTAAAGATGGGGAGATCTAAAGATGTGGTATTGCTATAATGAATCATCAGTTGGAAAATAATTGAAGTGAAATCAATCAAGTTTTATGAATTTTTTTCCAAGTCATTATAACTTGGTTGCAGCATATAATATTTTAAGATTATATATTTTTTCACTTTTCTCACTTATCTTTGGTAGTTATATTTTTCTTCCCTTAGATAGGAAATGGTAAAAGTGATGCTTGGTAAGTCTTACTGGCTGTGGGGAAATGGAATATAAAATAGAATCCAAATCAATTTACCTGTCCTTCAAAAATGGAAACTTTGGGAAGGGTAAGTCATCAAGAGATGGTCTTGGAGGAGCTTCAAGATGATGGAAGAGTGAGACGTGGAGATCAACTTCCTCTCCACAAATACATCAGAAATACATCTACATGTGGAACAGCTCCTATAGAACACCTACTGAATGCTGGCAGAAGACCTCAGACCTCCCAAAAGGCAAGAAACTCCCCACGTACCTGGGTAGGGCAAAAGAAAAAACAGAGACAAAAGAATAGGGACGGGACCTGCACCAGTGGGAGGGACCTGTGAAGGAGGAAAGGTTTCCACACACTAGGGAGGCCCTTCACGGGTGGAGACTGCAGGTGGCAGATGGGGGGAGCTGTGGAGCCACAGAGGAGAGCGCAGCCACAGAGGTGCAGGGGGCAAAGCAGAGAGATTCCCGCACAGAGGATCGGTGCCGACCAGCACTCACCAGCCCGAGAGGCTTGTCTGCTCACCCGCCGGGGCGGGCGGGGGCTGGGAGCTGAGGCTCGGTCTTCGGAGGTCGGATCCCAGGGAGAGGACTGGGGTTGGCTGCGTGAACACAGCCTGAAGGGGTTAGTGCGCCACAGCTAGCCTTGAGGGAGTCCGGGAAAAAGTCTGGAGCTGCCGAAGAGACAAGAGACTTTTTCTTGCCTCTTACGTTGGTGCCCGAGGAGAGGGGATTAGGAGCGCCGCTTAAAGGAGCTCCAGAGACGGGCGCGAGCCGCGGCTATCAGCACGGACCCCAGAGACGGGCATGAGACGCTAAGGCTGCTGCTGCAGCCACCAAGAAGCCTGTGTGCGAGCACAGGTCACTCTCCACACCTCCCCTCCCGGGAGCCTGTGCAGCCCGCCACTGCCAGGGTCCCGGGATCTAGGGACAACTTCCCCGGGAGAACACACGGCGCGCCTCAGGCTGGTGCAACGTCACGCCGGCTTCTGCCGCCACAGGCTCGCCCCGCATCCGTACCCCTCCCTACCCCCGGCCTGAGTGAGCCGGAGCCCCCAAATCAGCTGCTCCTTTAACCCCGTCTTGTCTGAGCGAAGAACAGACGCCCTCAGGCGACCTACACGCAGAGGCGGGGCCAAATCCAAAGCTGAACCCCGGGAGCTGTGTGAACAAAGAAGAGAAAGGGAAATCCCTCCCAGCAGCCTCAGGAGCAGCAGATTAAATCTCCACAATCAACTTGATGTACCCTGCATCTGTGGAATACCTGAATAGACAACGAATCATCCCAAATTGAGGAGGTGGACTTTGGGAGCAAAAATATATATATATTTTTTCCCCTATTTCTCTTATTGTGAGTGTGTATGTATATGCTTCTGTGTGTGATTTTGTCGGTATAGCTTTGCTTTTACCATTTCTCTTAGGGTTTTGTCCGTCGGTTTTTTTACTTAAAAAAATTTTTTTCTTAAGTTTTTCTTTTTTATTTGAATAACTTTTTAATTTAATTTTATTTTATTTTATCTCCTTTCTTTCTTTCTCCCTCTCTCTCTCTCCCTCTCTCTCTCTCTTTCTCTCTTTCTTTCTTATCTTCTCCCTTCTATTCTGAGCCGTGTGGATGAAAGGCTCTTGGTGCTCCAGCCAGTCATCAGGGCTGTGCCTCTGAGGTGGGAGAGTCAACTTCAGGACACTGGTCCACAAGAGACCTCCCAGCTCCACTTAATATCAAACGGCGAAGATCTCCCAGAGATCTCCATCTCAACGCCAAGACCCAGCTTCACTCAATGACCAGCAAGCTACAGTGCAGGACACCCTATGCCAAACAGCTAGCAAGACAGGAACACAACCCCATCCATTAGCAGAGAGGCTGCCTAAAATCATAATAAGGCCACAGACACCCCAAAACACACCACCAGACGTGG